>NW_006159626.1:1424919-1488871 GCF_000334495.1 Tupaia belangeri chinensis
GAACAAGCTGGCAGCTTGCCGGGTCTGGGACTCAAACTGTGGTCGGCCTTGTGGGAATCTAGCACCTTTAATCACTATGCCACCTGCCAGCCCCTCCCCCTTCATTTTTTCCAAAAAGGAAAATAACTGATTTTTATTGAATTCACAGTATCAACAGTGATTTGTCATCAGATTAATAGGCTGTAACCAGGTTCTTAGGTATACTGATCTGTGTACATAAACAGATTATTTTGACAACATAGGGTAAAAGATTTGAATTCATGTCATTTTTTTTTTTCCCTTGACATTTGAGAATGGCAACTATTCTGGGTAAAACTTTAAATGCATTTGAGTGTTGTTTAGGCAGGGCCTGAGAGAGTAAACATTAAAAAACAACTATTGTACATCAAATCAGATTTGTCCAATTTCTTTTTAACATTTTAAAAATTGTCTTTCTGGACCAGCAGATAAGGTAATGGCTATGTCGCTGAACTCCCATGTAGTCGACCACAGTTTGAGTCCTGGGCCGGGTGATTTAAACTCATGCCTGGCGCGTGTGCATGCGTGCCCAGGATTATGAGAGGAGAATGAAGGAGAAGGGATTGCAGCGTGGCCATCCCCCCAGGGGGTGATTTCTTGCTTTCTGTCTCTCTCTGTCTCTGGCGAGCGCATGCACCTATAGCAAAAACCTCTTCAAAAAAACAATTATATTTAAGCTCCTGTTCAGTTAGAAGTATGTCATTTATAGCGGTAAATCTGAGCCTCAATTTCTTTACCATAATAGATAAATATGCATACTGAAAATAATGTCTTCCTTAGAGTTGTGAAAATTTAAAGAAAAGAGTATATATGACACAATTTTTTTTTTTTTTTGGAGAGGTTTTTTGCTATAGGGCGCGTGCGCTCGCCAGACAGACTGGGAGAGACACAGAGACAGAAAGCGAGAAATCACCCCCCAGGGGTGCGGTCACTTCGCAATCCCTTCTCCTCCATTCTCCTCTCGGGATCTTGGGCACGCACGCACATGTGCCTGGCGTGAGTTTTAAGCCACTGGGTCCGGGATGTGAACCATGGTCGACTACGTGGGAGTCCAGCGACATAGCCATTATGCCAACTGCTGGTTCCCATAATTTTTAAAACGGATGTAAAACTGTGGTAAAAAGGAAGTCATTTATACCTCAGTAAAGCTGGGGGGAAGAAATAGAAGGGAGGCCATTTCACTTTGTGCACCTGAAGCTAGCTTTATAAATCGCTGTATTCTGCTAAGTTGCATAGAAAATATGTTCTTGGGGCCAGCAGGTGGCAGAGTGGTTAAGGCACTGGACTCCGGCATGGCTGACCGCTGTTCAGGTCCCAGACCCCTTGGCTTGAAAACTATGCCTAGTGTATGTGCATGCATGCCTCAAATCCCACGAGGAGAATGGAGGAGAAGAGATTGTAGTGTGACCATCCCCCCAGGGGTTGGTCACTTTCCCCCTCATTGTCTCTATTTCTTTGTGGTGAGCACATGTGTCCTATAACAAAAGCAAAAGTTTTGTATCTCCTTTGTAAAATTGGTCAAGTTTATTTTAGTTAATGTTTGTTTATTTAGTATATGAATGGGAGAGACAGAGAATGAAAGAGAGACAGACAGACTGACACAGCACCCCCAAGAGGGTCCTGAACCCTCAAGCCTTTAACCAGGCCCATGATCTGTCCAGCACATTCAGGAAGGTCTCTGGTCTTGAACCGAGAATCTTCCCATGTGGGATTGCCTTGCAGCGTGTTACAGTGTAGTGCTCTGCCACTTTCAACCCTGTTCAAGTTTCGTTTTAATGTCCTCTCTCCCTTTCAGTTTGTCTCTTCTATATTGTTTTTTCTTTGACTTCTAAAACCCCTAATATTTGGGACCAGCAGATGGTGTAATGGCTATGTCGCTGGATTCCCATGTAGTTGACCACGGTTCGAGTCCTGAACCCAGTGGCTTAAACTCACACTGGGCTTCTGTGCCTGCTTGCCCAAGATCCTGAGAGGAGAATGGAGGAGAAGGGATTGCGGTGTGGCCATTCCCCCTGGGGGGTGATTTCTCACTTTCTGTCTCTCTCTCTCTGTCTGGCAAGCACACACACCCTATAGCAAAACCCTCTCCAAAAATAAAAATAAAAATCCCTTATATTCTAGTGAGATTTGATAGATATAATGAGGTATCTCCACCCTAAGGAGAAATGAATAAATACTGATACCCTCATAGAGAACGTTCATTTCCAGTGAGGAACTCGATGAAACAGATGGGTTCCTGGTGGGACTGTTCCTTGCAGGCAGGCAGCTGGGCCATCCCTGAGATCCTTGGGTTTTTCTGAATCCTACTGCCAGAAGAATAGGGTTTAGCCTCTTGACGCCTTTCTGCTTAAGAACTCTTGCTCAACTTAGTACACGTTAATTATACATGCATTGATATCAGGAGCCTAACTGGATCATAACATCTCACTGAGAAAGGAAAGAATTTGTCAAGGACCACATCGTTCAGTTGAACCCTGAGAAACACGGTACTGTAGAGGACCACTTTCCTCTAGAATTATCTGCTGGTTATTCAAAGCAGGTTTTACTTCATATGTTTACAGTTATTTAGGTGAATAGCAAATGGGCCTGTCACTTGTTTTAAAATTATAGCCATACTTACATAATTACTGTAGAACATCATTTTGCTCCTGCAGCTCTAATCTCACTTATGCCCAAAAGAAAAAGAAAGATAGTTCCCAAGGAAAGCTGTGGATGGTTCTGTGTGTTGTACTCGGGAATGTTGTGACACCCGAGAGCAGAACTTAGCCAGAAACAGTGAAATGTTTGGGTTTGGGATTATCCATACCCAAACTCCCCACTTGAGCTCTGCTCTCTGCATGACCGAGTTCCTCTGACCAGTCAGGGTCTTAGTATTGAAAACTGCTTCGCTCTTGGGACTGCGGGACTAACTTTTGTTGCTCTTTTATCATTTAACACAAAAGCAGGTGTCTTTCGTCCTGCCAAGTTCAGATTTGCCCAGGGAATGCGCTTGTCCTGAGCTTACCTTAAGTGTAAAACTTTGTGATTTTGTGTTGCTTGGATTCAGGGTCTGATGAATGATTGATGGTTACCATCTTCCTCTTGTTCTGGTCTTCCTTTCTTGGCAAAAGAATAGTCAAGTTTAAATTTTGATGATTCACTTATTGACACTTTGTATTATTAAAAAATTAATTCCTGATACTCTTGTACATCAGGCTAGAAATACCAGCCGGAGGCTTCATCTCAGCCTGGCGTACTTGGTATTTTCTCTCCGTGAGAGCATGCCGATTGATCAGCTTGAGTGGCTAGCAACCAGTAGTTCCTTATAACGCTGAGATGGTTGGGTCCAGTTACATTTGCATTATTTAGCTTTTATTAATATGGTCAATAATGTAGTCACGATGAGAGCAGAATATATTTCAGTGCATTTGATGAATTTAAACAAACAGAATATGCCAATCCTACTGCGCTATTTTTTTTTTTTTGCCTCATATTTTTCAGAGGGGAGGAATGATATGAATTCTTTTTTGTTGTTGTTGCAAAAGGCTAAGTTATGTCTGTGTATTTTAAATGCTTGAAATCTAGAAGACGGAACCTTGCCTGCCCTTAATGCAGGGTTGTCCTAAACGAAAATTTCCAACTTCCGGACAGTTGCTGACCCTCCTCGCCTCTTCTCGTATTAGACTTCCCAGGCCATTTAGCTCCGTCCTCATGGAAATGTTGTAAAATGTGAATAGAACGTCTGGTTAGGTTTTCGAGCATAAAGAACAAAGTCTACTTATTGATTTGAATGGAATAATGAGCGTTAAAATTGGTTACAGCGGCCAAGTCTGAATTCCTTTCCTCAGGTATCTAACAGAAATCTTTAATAATTTTCTATGGCTTTAATAATTTGAGTAAAATTTCCCAGCTGTTGCTTTGGGTTAGTTTTTTGACAATTGACCTTTAAAAAAATGTCAACCAACTGGACAAATACAAAAAATATTTACAGTTAAGCAGTTTTGTTTTTAATAAAGAGAGTATTTCTATGTTTATCTCAACAAAGGGCAATGTGAACCCACATGAAAACTGCTCTGACTATAATATTAGAACCAGTGACCCTCTCACCCCCACCCTGCTGTCCCTTCACAAGTCACTTTCACTGGCAGGAGGATGGTATCTTCTTCAGGTTACTCTCTTCAAAGCCACCCATAACCCTTCCCAGTCTATTGCCAAGGGAGCAGAAACACTTACTAATATTTATCATAGTATACTCTTTTTGAAAAATAATTCTTTGATTTTTATTTCTTATTCTTATTTTTTTTAATTGGACCAGAGAGAGAGAAAGTGAGAAAGCAAGTTGCTGAGTCCAGGACTTGAACTGCAGTTGACTGTGTGGGAGTCCATCGCCTTCACTACCACGCAACTTCCCCCTGCCCCAGCACATACTTTTTTTTTTTGTTTGTTTTGTTTTTAGGAATTAATTTTATTTATTCATTCATTTATTTTAACTTGATGAGAGAGAGAGAGAGAGGGGCAAAGTGAGAAGCAGGCTGCCAGGGAGTGCCCAGCACCTTAACCACCACGCCACCTGCTGGCCCCCCAGCACACTTACTGTGTGGGATTCTGTAATCTCAACTCTAGGACACACATGAGTTGGTGGTATTTGTGAGACCCGGTTTGGCTGTAGGGCTTGAGCTTGCGTGTCCCTCGGTAGGGCCCGGGTACAGTCATTCTGGGCAGAGAGGCGGACTCTGGCAGGCTCTGGGTGTTGGTCGAATCAGGGCCCTACTCACAGGGTAGAAGGGCACTTGAAGTGGATTCACATTGCAGCCTGATACAGGGTTTTAAGACCGCGGTAATCAGTGTTGGAAGACGATTGGTTTTTCTTGTTATAAATTGCTAATTAGTATTGAAAGTCCAACCTGTTTTGTTGAGCAGCCTCCCTATTTTCTCTGAGAAAGTGGTTTGGACAGTAATCTATTTACTCTTATCTCTATACTCCTCTTTCCTCTTGTTAAAATAAAATCTTGAAACCTCTTGGGACTCCCCACTGTTGAGTTCTGCTTGGAAGGAGCTTGAAAACAGTGACTCCAAACCGGAGTCAATATTGACCGGGTCTAAGGCTGAGCCCTGCTCAAAGCCTGCTATTCTTCCTCCTGCGGCAGCCCTTGGAGCCTGCTGGCCTGTGCCGGTGTCAGGGACAGAAGGGGCCGGGAGGGAGGCTGGCAGGTGGCAGCTGAGCTGTGAAGGCCTCAGAGAGGACCGCCAGAGCCGGATCCCAGGAAGGACCCGACAGGTGCAGAAGCAGGGCCAGCTCCTCTTCTCAGAGAAGCCTAAGTAAACGAGGCTGCTTGTGGGGGTGGGCCCAGCCCCTCTCGGAGTGACCCCATCTTGTCAGGGTGCCGCCTTCTTAAGGGAGACACGCAAGGAGCATTTTGGAGAACTGGCCACAAGACGAGGGCTCACCCTGGGTTCCAGGACGGAGCTTCTCCCTCTCTACCCACCACGCCACCTGCTGGCCCCCCAGCACACTTACTGCGTGGGATTCTGTAATCTCAACTCTAGGACACACATGAGTTGGTGGTATTTGTGAGACCCGGTTTGGCTGTAGGGCTTGAGCTTGCGTGTCCCTCGGTAGGGCCCGGGTACAGTCATTCTGGGCAGAGAGGCGGACTCTGGCAGGCTCTGGGTGTTGGTCGAATCAGGGCCCTACTCACAGGGTAGAAGGGCACTTGAAGTGGATTCACATTGCAGCCTGATACAGGGTTTTAAGACCGCGGTAATCAGTGTTGGAAGACGATTGGTTTTTCTTGTTATAAATTGCTAATTAGTATTGAAAGTCCAACCTGTTTTGTTGAGCAGCCTCCCTATTTTCTCTGAGAAAGTGGTTTGGACAGTAATCTATTTACTCTTATCTCTATACTCCTCTTTCCTCTTGTTAAAATAAAATCTTGAAACCTCTTGGGACTCCCCACTGTTGAGTTCTGCTTGGAAGGAGCTTGAAAACAGTGACTCCAAACCGGAGTCAATATTGACCGGGTCTAAGGCTGAGCCCTGCTCAAAGCCTGCTATTCTTCCTCCTGCGGCAGCCCTTGGAGCCTGCTGGCCTGTGCCGGTGTCAGGGACAGAAGGGGCCGGGAGGGAGGCTGGCAGGTGGCAGCTGAGCTGTGAAGGCCTCAGAGAGGACCGCCAGAGCCGGATCCCAGGAAGGACCCGACAGGTGCAGAAGCAGGGCCAGCTCCTCTTCTCAGAGAAGCCTAAGTAAACGAGGCTGCTTGTGGGGGTGGGCCCAGCCCCTCTCGGAGTGACCCCATCTTGTCAGGGTGCCGCCTTCTTAAGGGAGACACGCAAGGAGCATTTTGGAGAACTGGCCACAAGACGAGGGCTCACCCTGGGTTCCAGGACGGAGCTTCTCCCTCTCTGGTACCTGGTCCGAGGCTCCCACATCCTGTCACTCTCCTGGCTCCTGAGTGCTGTGGCTTCCTGGGCTATCTGATGGATGGAGAGACCCATATGCTGTCCGAAAGGAAAGTTCTGAAGTTCTGCAGAGGAGATGTTCTTATTCTATTAAAAATGTAAACTTTTTTTTTCTTAAGAGAAAATTGAATCATTTCAACATGGAACAGATTCCCTTGTTTAAAGTGGAGTGCCTGGAGTAAAAGCTGCCTATATTTTTCCCATTCAATTCAAGAACCCAAACAAACAGCTGGCTGGCTTATGTTTTAGTGAAAACCTTCCCAGTACATTTACGAACTGGAAAAGTAAACATTGGTGAAAAGCCGTCCTCGTGTGTCTTGACTGCAAAGTGATTTTTAATAAATACACAGTAAGCGTATGTGGATGGTTTGGTGTTTCCACTGATCCCTTTAAATTCGTAGTCTTTTGTGACGTTGCACGGGAACACATTGCTGCTCAGACAGCAGTGCAGGCAAATACCAAGAAAATGAGAGACTTCGTTAATTGCCAAAGTGGTGAGCACACTGCTCTGCCTCACTCAGGCCACTGAGGGAGTTGGACACACAATGTCACCAGCGCGCTAGGGACGGAGAGGAAAGCGCGTCTGTTCCAGCGCACCAGAACTGCTTCTTGGAAGAGGAATGATTTAGCCTAGGCCTTGAAGGATGGAAACGATTGTCATAGAGATGGGGGGGGAGTGGTAGAGAAGATTCCAGCAGAGACCTACTGACTGCGACCTTGCAGATGGATTTTTGGATGTATAGAAGCAGTATATGAAAAGTTTTCAGAGCGAAGAGGATCTGCTGGGCAAGTGCTCGAAGTGGAGGCTGGAGGGGGTTGGCCATGTTAGAGTATCCGTGTAAGGCTTTGTGTTATGCCTTTTTAACGAGACTTCTCTTCGGACTGGCTCTGTTGCCCAGTGGTTAAGGGAGCCAGATCTCTTTGTGTTATGCCTTTTTAATGAGACTTCTCTTTGGACTGACTCTGTTGCCCAGTGGTTAAGGGAGCCAGATCCCACATGGCCCACCAATGTTCCACTTCTGGTCCTGGCAGCTTGCAAACACATCAGTCCTGTGTGTGTGCCCACAGTCTTTGACAGGAAGGAGAAATGGAGGAGAAAGGATTGTGGCATGACCATGCCTGATGGGGAGGGTGTTTTCTCCCTCTCTCTGGCTGTCCTCGGTGAGTACCTGTGTCCACCACTTTCTGGCCATGAAACAGAAAGTCCTCATGTTTTAGCACAAGGTTAGGTTCACAGCTCTATTGAGAGGAAAGTACAGAGGTACACCAAATACCTCCTGCTCCACACATACCTGGGAGCCCTTTTACTATCAAGGGGGAGGGTCGTTCCGGTGCACTCTTCTTTAGAACAGGTGGGCTCTTGGGGTCTCAGTATGTGTTATAATTGTCCCGCACGGTTGTGTATCTTAGCCACTGTTTAATTGCTTTGTGAATATAGCCGAATAGTGGTAAGTGTTGAAGATTTTCAAATTAGGCATGGTCTGTAAATGGTTAGCTGGTGGGATGACAAAAATCAGGGCAGTTTCTCTATTTCCAGATGAAACCTGGGTGCTTTATTATATCTGAATTGCTTCTCTGATTTATGGATTAAGCAGTTGTTTTTTCAACCCTTTTGTAACCAGAAAACCATTGTTTGCAAAAATCATTAGTGGAACTTAATGTGTGAAACAGAGAAACAGACCAAAAGCCACCCAGGAAACATCAGGTTGTACTTAAGAGAGACCAGGATCCGGGCTCTGCCCCTCTGTTCCCAGGCTCTGAGAGGACTGCGAGGAGCCCCTTTGGCTGTTAGAACCACGTTTCCAAAGCTCTAAGTTAGAGGGCCTGGAGCAGTGCTGGGAAGAGAGACGCTTTTGTTTGTAGAGGGCAAAGTGCTTCTGGGTCTGCGTAGAGGCCTGGAGTGGCTCCCACTCACCCAGCACCTGCTGCACCCACGCACACTGCCTTACAGACTGCGTAGTCACCCTTGCTTAATCCCAACGAGAGCACGCATGGGGGGTTAGCATCATCTTCATTTTATGGATGAGACAACTGCGTTTTCATACTTGAAACTAGCCGAAGGTCACTTGGGCCAGAAGTACCTCCTGCCCACTCAGCTCTGCTGTGCAGTGACAAACTTTGTCTAATAGAGCTCAGTGGAGTGTCGAAGAGTGACCTTGGGGCAGGATTTCTGAGGAGGCACAGTGGAGGCGAATGATAAGCGACAACAGGCTAACATGAAAGCAGTATTAAAATGCATGCGTTCACTCCTCGTCCAGTGTGTAATGGACTGAGGTAGCCAGCCACACTGTCGTGCCCACAGGAGGTAATTAATGCCACCACAGGTTGTGCTTCAGAGCTAACGGTGGGGCCGGGCATAGCTGACACCGTTTTATGGGAGGGTCGTGAACATGCATGTGGGTTGTGGTATCTGAGGGTCTTGAACCAGGCCCCCACAGACAGCAGGGGACAACTGTATACATCCTCACTGCCGGGGGGTTCACACCCAGCCTGCCCTCTGTCCATGTTCAAGGAACTTGATTTCTGAGGGCTGCCTTAGGTTTAGAACAATCGTTGAAGAACTTCAGAAGAAATTCTGGATGTTCCTTTAATAAAAATTTTAAAATTTAGCCATCATGTAGTCAGGAAAATTTTCCCTCTTATTTTATTTTTTACATGTTACATGCATTTTGGCTTGCATGACAATAGTATAGACTCACTTAAAAATTTAAATGCAGATTGTGTGGACTCTACAAGAGACAGTTTGAGCAAGTGATGGTTTGTACATTCTAAAGAGTAGTGTATGTGCTAGCATCCACAGGACCTTTTGTGTCTGGAAGCCTTCCCTCCTCATCTTTCTCCCTCCCTTTGCTTCCTTCCTTCCCAGGAATTTGCTCCCATGGCTTAACAGCCAGTAAATTATTCCTGATTAGTTTCAAAGACAATAAGTCTCCTGATAGGATGTGAGAGGATCAGGTTCCCCTAATCCTGAGGGACAACCTGCAGGGGAAGAAAGGATTCTGGCACTCTCTCTGTCTGTACATCTGCTCTGCCAGCCCCACCCAGGTCTGGCCATTCCTCCCCTCCAGCCCAGCCTGTGTTCTCTGCGGGGGAAGCTGTTACCCCATCTTCTCCTCGGGGCTCACATGAATAACTTTGCTCTACAAATAATACTGTGGTTTGTGTATGCACTTTGCATCTCTGTATGTGTTCCAGTCCCCTGACTAAATGCTAATATTCTTGAGGTCAGAGGTTGTGGTTTATATGCAAAAACACTATGCATGGGCCATCGGGTGGCATGGTGGTCAAGGCACTGGACTCCCACCTGGCCAACAGTGGTTCAAGTCTTGAACCTGGTGGTTGATTTTCTCACTTTCTCTCTCTCTCTTGAGATCTCTCTCTCTCTGTCTTTCTCCCTGATGAGTGCCTATAGCAAATTAAACCAATAGTAATAATAAATAACATTACATCAATAATTCTTTTAAACAACAAAAGAAGACACTACGTACAAGAGCTGACTCATGAAGGTGAGAGTTCTAGGCCAATGTTGGGTACACGTCCCTATTCCTCTACACTCTGATTTTATCAGTTTGAAAGATGAAATAATGTATTTTTTAAAAATGCCAAGGCCTGGAGACAGATGATGTGGATGCGACGTTTTCTTTTCTACCAACTAGATGTTCGACCTGAAGCGAAGCCCCGATTGCACGGGGGACTCTAGTTTTCATCTTTACGAGGTGATCGAATTGGCTTATCTCTTAGGCAGGAGCACCTGACTGAGCAGATCTGTGATGTGGCGAGGCCTCCACGCTGCTGAACTGTTTGACCTTGGGCAAGTCACTTAACCTTGGTCAAGCGAATTTCCTCATCTGTGAAATGAGGGGATTGTTGTCCTCTGGGAGGTCATTTTCAACTTCCTAAGTCTCTGGGCCTTCTTAACATCTTTGGTTAAAACACATAATCCCTCCGCTCTGCTGTGTTCTATCAGCTCAGAGGAACTCATGTATTCATATTTACAAACTGTGCAAACTTGAAGAGAATACACACATTTTTCTTTTTTATTTTTATACCTGACTAAAGATTTCTTTGAAAGGACTTTTTTTCTCGGTTTTGCTTTCAAACATAAATTTAAGGGTTTATAGCTGGTAAGTCATACTGAAGGAACAGTTCATCAGTAATGACTAGAACTACCCAAACTATACATCAGCCTTACCAACATTGATGAGTTGGGTTCTGAACTTTGACATGGAAGCTCTCCACTCTATTGTATCTGATTAAATTCTCAGTTTAGATTTGTTCTAAAAATAAAAATAGTTTGAAAAAATCTAAGTACTTCAAAAGAAGGAAAAGAAAGCCTAGAATAAAAACATTGGGTTTTTTTATTTTAAATTTATGGCTCTACTCTATGCTAATTTACTAAAATTTGTTTTCATTTGTATTTCCCCTGCTTTTGGTAGACTAAAAAGTTGCATAAGGAAGACTGGGTAAAGGTGTTAAGTATTGCAGTTTAGCATAAAATGATGCAATATGAGTGACTCTCTGCTATAGAAATAGGAAACCGTATTCACTCACGCTTATCCCGGTTTGGGACAGATCTCATCTAATTTTGCACATTTATTTTGATATGTTATTATTAAAACCTATAAATAATATCATTGTGAAATTTATTATTTAAAAAAATGCTTTAAAGATTGCTTTCTTCATCAGTGAAAACCTAAGTGGACAAGACATGCAGAGACTTAAGTTTTCAGCTGCAAGTTCCCTTTGTAAAGAAGAATGATTTCAGCCAAAAAATCAATTCTATTTTTTAGCTGTTAAATTTCTTTGCACCAAGTTGCAAACATACATGACTGTTTTTTTTAAGCATAGTGCACCTGTTTGAAACCGTCTCGCATTGGGCAGTCCTGCTGCTTACAGAGTTCGTTTATTTGGAGATGTCTGCTCTCCTTCAGGGTCTATTTTCTCAGCAGCTTCTAGTCACATTATTCCTAGTCAGTGTTGGGGGTAGACTGGACTAGCCTCACCCCATTTCCTGGGCCAGTGAGGGTTTCCCGTGGACTAATCACGGTCAGAGTGGAGGGGTGTGTCCTCACAGAGCTGAAGTCTTGTTCGCACCCGAGTGGGTCGACGTGAGCGGCAGCTGTCCCCGCCAGTGCCGTGTGTGCTGGCCAGAGTGTGTCTGCTGCTTGGTAATGCGCTGGATGAAAGCGTAGGTATTTCATTTCCTCCCCTGTGATAAAAACCACCAGCCTGAATTTAAGAATCGGAATTTAACTTTGTGGCATCTGTCCCCCCTGCCCCTTATTATGTCATAATTCTGTAATCTTCAATTTTTAATAATCAGAATGGACCATTAAAGTAAGTTTATTTTACTAATACTTATTTCCAATTATCATTAAAGTTCTTTTCACTGAAAGACATAAAAGCGGAGCTGATCGCAGCAATGCCAGTTTTGCAGTGGGGTTGTGAGTTGAACTGCCTTTCTCTTTCGCAGATACTGACTTACTCTCAGTGTTGTGGACAGTCGTGCCATGACACACTGCGGGATGCTGCAGAACGTTTAATAGTAGAGCATCTTCCCAGGGAAGCGCTGGTCTGCTTTTTAAGTTTCCAGAAGTAATACCTAAGATAGAAATGTGTTGCTGTTAGTTAAATGTAAGTAGTTTAATTTAAATGCATACACTGGGGTGCCAGCAGGTGGCATGGTAATTACAGCATTGGTCTCCCTCATGGCCAACCATGGTTCAAGTCCTCGACCTGGTGGCTTGCTGTCTCACTTTCCATCTCTCTGTTGAGCACACATGCTCTATAGCAAATTAATAATAATAAGAAGAATTAAATAATTATTTAGAAATAAACACACACATTCATACTGAATTTTGCATTATCTTATGTACTATATGTCATTTTCTTGTCATAGGGACAGCATCACAACTGTTACTTTTTGAAAAAAAAAAAGAGACAGCCAATAAATTTATATTACAGGATCTTATGCATGGCATAACTATCTTTTGTATGCTCTTTTACTTAAACATGCTTTTATTTTGGTAGAAGTTTTTGCCTTAGGGCGTGTGCGCTCACCAGAGAGAGAGAGAGAGCAAACTGTCCCCAGGTCATTGAGGGGATACCACCCTTCCTTCTTCCCCCTAAGAGAGACAGAGACAGTGAGAGGGAAAGTGAGAAATCATGCTCCGGGGGTGGGGGGGGGATGGCCATGCCACAGTCCCTTCTTTTCCATTCTCCTCCCGAGATTTTGGGCATGCTCACACGCACACATATCTGGCGTGAGTTTCAGGCCACCTAGACTGGGACCCAAACTGCATTCGACCTTGCGGGAGTCCAGGATGTAGCCGCTGTGCCATCTGTTGGTCTCACCCTCCCATGTGCACTTGCTGTTTCCATGTTTGCCCTCATCTTACCTCACCTCATTCCGGTCATGGTCCTCTCTGCCCCTGCTGAGCTCCCTGCTGGAGCTTAGAGCAAACTGTCCCCAGGTCCTTGAGGGGACGCCACCCTCCCTTCTTCCTCCTAAGATAAGAGGGGCTGCCCTCTGCTGGTCCCTAAACGTGCTCTTAACTGCCCACAATGTGCTGATCATTCTATCCGACTTGCAATTCCAGCATCATTTATGTGATACAACACTATTTCCAGAGCAAGGAGTAGATCAGTCCCTAAAGTCTACTTGTTTCAGTAAGACTTTTTTGCATTTCTTTGAAATCAAGAACGTTCCGTTTGAAGATCCGCTTTCAGTGCCCATTGGTAGGCAGCGAGGAGCAGTGTCCCTCCACGTGCACCTGTCTTCTCGGGAGCAGTGTAGTGTTCTCCGGGTGGTGCCCTTTCTCAGTGTGATGCACAGAGTGGGTGACCGTGGTGACCCTTTCCTGTCTCAGTGTTTACAAGGAGACTCAGGAACTCAAGTAGATTTGAAAGGAAGAACCAGCACTAACCTATTTAATCAGTGCCCTCCCTCATGGTCCGTAAGACCCTAGTAAGGAGTAGCTCACCTCACTGAAGACTCAACACCAGGTACCTGCAGTGGCCTTGGCACTGGGTCGTGACTTGTTAATCCGCGTGCGGTTAAGGTCGTTAGCACAGTGCTTGGTACACATGAGCACTTTGGAGAATGTGTGAAATATGAGAATGATAATGCTTTCAGGCATATCGTAATTAATAATTTAATTCAATTTATTTTTATTGTTTATGTAGGATGGACTACATGTTTTGATATGCATATACACCGTGAAATGATTACCATACTCAAGCAAATTAGCATATCCAGTCTGTTCTCTTGGCTGATTTTCAGTATAAGATGGAATATTAACTGGAACCCTCATGCTGTATGTTGGCTCTTCAGAGTGCCGTGCCTGGGTAGCTGCAGTGTTGTACGTTTGGCTACCCTGCGATACTGCCATAGACACTAAGCCCAGGGTGTCCGTGTAGATTCTGCTCTTGTATTCCGTGGAAAAGGAGCTAAGCTGTAGTTAGCCCAGTTTTTATTTGCTAATTGGAAGCCTCAGGTAACCTATGACTGTTCCTCACAGAAGTATAAATAGCAAATAAAAACAAAGATAGATTCGTATTCAGTTTTCTCAGCGTCCTTGCTTGGTCTCAGCCTCATAGGTCTTTAACAAGACAGATCGATGATGGCAGAACAGGTGAGGGACTCCGGCCACAGGGAGTATGTGGTCCCATGAGTTTGGCTTTCTTCATGGGACTGAGCCCTCCGTGTTTATTAGGAGAAAACAGTAAGAGCCAAGTAGGTAACTTTGTCAAGGGGTAGGGTGGCCCTTTTATGAAAGTTTTTGTTTCTATTTTAGCAGTCTTCACCTCCAGAATCATATCTTTAAAAATGCCTCACACCTTTAAACATTTATAGACTGTCCTGAAAAGGCTGAGGACTTCAAGTATATACAGTATCCATGAGACAAGTCAAAATACCACCCCCCCCATCCTTTTGCATGAGATTCAACCAAAAATACTTAGTGGTCTGGTGTTTTAGGTTAAATTTAATGACTATAAAACTTGATTCAATGTAGTGGGGACAGATTGGTTAAAATGGCAGTAAAAACCCCTGTCACACAGCACAGGACAATTCGATAGAAATAACTTTGGTAGAATGATTAACGTATGAATAGTGAATGCCACTAAGGGGACCTTCTAAACAAAAGCTCGTGAATGGTAGCACAAATTTAATTCAGTTAGCTGGGAAAATACTTTGGTAAAATACAAATGAGCAGTGTAGTGTTCTGCACGTGTAAAGGTGGCTAGAAAAATATTTCCCTCCTAGAAAGCAGATTTCCTCACTCTTCTCCTTACTCAGAACTTTACACCTAACAGGTATTTTATAATTTTTTTTTTCCTGGTTGGATTTAACTCATGCTGGAACAGTTGAAAAGATTTGCACCATTTGCACATGATGACATTATACAATTGACTTTAATGTTATTTTTAAAGTTAACGACATTTAAAATTTGTTGAGGAAAATTCACCTGTTAACTCTCGATTGTGTATCTGCTGTGTTAGGTACTAACTAGGTAATTAACGAAGATATTTGTGGATGACAAAATAAAGTTACTCATGAAAAAAAGTGGGCTTATCTACTTATCAGCTTGTTTTGCTTGACAGCTAAGCAAGGACAAGTTTCTGTGTACCTCTGAGATTTCTTTGGATGAAATGACTTTTTCTCTTGAATGAACCTTCTATTCTTGTAGGCCAGGCTTTGTTCACTAATTTGAATAGATAAGTTTTGAAATGAAGCAGAATGGTCTCCTTGTACTGTTTGTTTTTCCTCATAAATAATGTTTCATTTTCTCTCTGGTTTTTTATTTTTAAGTAAGCACTAAAGTTCTCTCGAAGGTTGCCAAAAGATAGCAAGTAGCAATACAGTGTTTGCGAGTTCTGGGCCAAGGTGACCATTTATCTCTAATGGAGGATGACAACGATGGCTTTAAGAAGTCACCCCCCCTATTGTCTCCGGCACAAAAACCTTCCGCCTGCATCTTTCAGCTTGTATGGCCACTTCTAAAGGATCCATGGGCAAACTGCTGAATTTTTATTAATCAGCTTAACTTAATGAGATGAAAAGACCTTTTCAAAAGAATAGAGAAGGCAGAGACAGATACTGAGAGCTACTCTAATTCTTTTCCATGAAAATACCATTTTCCTCCCTGATTTTTAGGGGAAGACACACTTGGTTGTTTGCAGGTGATTCATCTGGCGAGTCTTTCTAATTTTCACACACTTCTGGACCTTCTCTAACCGTGTGCTTTTATTATTATTATTATTATTTAAAGAAAGTAGACAGCTATAAAGAAGAATTAATGAGAGTTGAGGGGGAAATGCCTTTGGGAAAGGAGGCAGGAAAGCTTAAGCTGATAAAACATGACTCTTTTTTGATGGGGGCTCTGTTTGGATAACTTGCCCTTGTCTAAATTCTTCTCTCTTCCCGTCCTTCCCGCAGCCCCCCTCTCGGACTCCCCCTCTTGTCAAGCCTACTTCATAAACGGTAGCAGCTGGAGGTCTTTTAGTGGCATTCAGAGATTACTTCCCTTCGGGGTTTTTAATAAGCCCTGATGGTTGAAACACAGTCCAGGCGCTTCTGGAGACAATCGGGTCTGGCTGGGACCGTGGATCCTTTGGGGGGCCCAGATGGTCTGATCCAGACGGCACCCCAGGATGCACCAGGGACAGCATATCACTGAAGCTGGGGGTCCACAGGCCTGCAGGAGAGGTGGGGAAGCAGGCCTGAGAGGGATTTCTGTGCAGCCTTAGAGGTGCTTCCTATCATTTCCCAGCCGGCTCGACTCATCCTCCTTTAAGTGGATGGGCTTGAATCTATACCCTGCTAGAAGTGCCACCACTGAAGTCACATGGTCTTGTGCCTATGAGAGCCCCTGAGGGGGGACCCCTCCACAGTGGGGATGCTAACATGCAAGATGCTGACTTTGTTGGATCCACTGAGGAGTTATTCAGAGGGCGAGACCAATTGGAATTCTCGTGGTGCAGGGTGAGCTTCAGTAGAGGAGAAATGTATTATCGCCTCCTAAGTTTCTTGAAGCTTCTTGTTACTTTTCTTAGATTGCCTCGTAATTTCTCCCAATGTGTGGCTTTTGAATTTTAGTTGTGAGATGGAATCAGGGACACCGTACAGAGGTGGCACCACATGGGTCTTCAGGATCATCAAAGTTGGGCATTTCTGTTTGCTGCTGAGTGGGGAAAACACACGTGATGACATTTTAGTACTTGAGATGTTACGTGGAACACGGGTCCGTCTTCTTATTCATGATTTCTAAGGCTTTCTCTCTCCCACTCCCCCCACCTTGGAATTCTGTGTTTAAAGTGGTCCCAGAAAGGATTCCTGGAAAAGCCTGCTGTGCCGAGGTGCTTCCGTAGAACACTACGAGCTCTCCCTATGAGCTGTTTTCTTTCCCTTTTGCAGACATGTTCCTTCTCCTTCTCTCTCTGTAACATCTTGGCTTCATGTCCTTCAGGAGAGTAAAAGGGCACAATTTCAGAGCTTGTGACAGCTGTGGATTAGCTGGCCACCTTCTCCTCCTGTGCGGTTCTTCAGAAGTCACCGGGATTCTGGGAAGAGAACTCTCTTTTGCAGGGTTGAGAATCAGTCCACTCTGGGGAGTCCCTGACCTTTTTTTTTTTTTTTTTTTTTTTTTAATCGAAAAAGTAAAATCCTATGTGTTTCTTTGTTCAGAACTCTATTTGGGTCTGTGTTTACATTGTGGAGTGACTAGGTCAAGCTTAGTAACGCATGTTGTGGTGAGAACACTGCAAACCTCTCTGGTGGGGAATAGTCCCCCTCGGGGGGGCCCCGGCCTTTTTTTTTTTTTTTTCTTTTTTTAATCGAAAAAGTAAAATCCTATGTGTTTCTTTGTTCAGAACTCTATTTGGGTCTGTGTTTACATTGTGGAGTGACTAGGTCAAGCTTAGTAACGCATGTTGTGGTGAGAACACTGCAAACCTCTCTTGGTGGTTTCCAGGTGTGCAGTGCGTTGTTGGTCACTGCAGTTGTCGCAGTGTGAGTAATCTCTTGAACTTACTCCTCCTTGCTGAAACTTTGTGTTTCTTGACCAACAAACATCTCCCCCAACCCCCGCTCCCCTCCCTGGCTTTTTTAACACCGTGGATAAACTCTCTCTTTAGGTACATTTCCAGACGGGAAATGAGATCGGTTTTGAGTTTACTAACTAGCTGAGTGAGGGTGATCGAGGACACCTCTCCAGATGCCATCTGCTCAGGCCGGGCATGTCCGCCTGTCCCCATCTAACCCAGTTCCTGGCTTTTACATTGCGTCCTTCCTAACTTCAGCCAAGGAGGGGAGAGGGCAGTGTTAGGGTAGGCACTGGGCTGAGTGTGGGCTCGATATGTGGAGTGGGAATATTCGGAAACAGCTGCTCTTTGTCTGGGTGGACAGTCATTGATTTTTAAATACTTGGGCCTCCTGATGGCATAAAAACCCATTTGTGCCTCTTTAGATTAAGGTTAATTTTTGTGGTAGTGAGTGCAGATGCCATGAACAGATGCTGCTCACTTGCCCTGCCTTTTTATACATACTCTTTATACTTTAAAATGAAATTTAATTAAAAATTAAATGCATCATTAGGTCATAAAAAGAAAGGGAAAAAAATCCTCAAATCGAATGTGTTGCATCCAATAAAACCATCATCTCTGGAAACTCTGGGAATTGATAGATTCGTAGATAAACACGCATTGTCCATCACTGACCAGGCTTGTTGCTTTTCTCCCCCATAGTTCACAGCCTGCCACATTCTTGTGTAGTAATTTCCTGAAATTTTAGTAACCTTAGCCAAACAGTGAAAAGGATGGGAAATGGATATTTATTCATTTGCTCCAACACAATGAAAAGCACAGTTTGCAAAGCACATGTGAGCTTTCATCGATTTATACATACATACTTTGTATTTTTTACATATACACAGAAACAGAGTTGAATACCAGGTGACTGAGATTCACACTCAGACATAGAAGGGACTGTGGGGTGACTTGCACAGGTAGCCTACCGGCACCCAGGGTCGCCCCCTGCAGAAGAGACCCTCAGGTTTCTGGGGGGTTTGTGATCGCCCTCACACGTGGCAGCTTTCTTGTTTGTCTTTCAAAGTATCTGTGTAGTGGTTACCTCTGTGGTTAGCAAATCATTTGTAGCTTAGAGTCGTAATGCCGCGAGACAGTCGCTCACCTGCAGGTAATGTTTCATTAGCCTCTCCGACGGACAGGGCTGGCTGTGCGCTCTATCCCTCTGGTGAAGCCGAGTGATCGCTCTGTTTGTTTTCCACTTTCCTGTTCCAGGTCACTTTCCTAAGCAGTCTCCCCTCAGGCCTTATTAAAGTAACAGCCAAATAAACTATGCTTCCGCATCAGGAAGACCCACGGTGGGGCCTGATGTCACGCAGACCTGTTGGCCTTCTTGTTATGAACCCGTTTGCATGACAGAAGTTGCATCGCATTACCAACACATTTACCCCCAATTCTGCCGCTCCTCTTGGGATATGTCCATGGGGACCCTTTTCAAATGCTTGGCTAGTAATTCATGGGTAGAGCCTAGACTTTGTTTTCTCTTAACATGACGTAGGTATTTTTCTCGTATTACTGGAAGCAGACTGTGTAATGCTGAACCCCATCCTTATCGAGGAATGCATATTTTCATCAAGAAGATGAACCACCACGGAATCCTTGTGTTCCTCTCCTGCTCCATAGCACTTCAGTTCAATCTGAACCCCTTTGTCCAAGTGTCTGTTACTCACTGTGTTTGGGAAGCATTAGAGTGAAGAAATGGCATTCACTGGGAGCCTCTTGGTGCCTTTAATAAGTGAGTAGTCACTGAGGCCAATAAGTGGGAACCTAGTTAAACGAGGCTTATTTCAAACTCCTGACTTAACTGTCACTTCTTATTGTTAGACATGACCTTGTTTCTAGTTTTTCACCACAGAAGTGACACATAAGTATCTTAATTTTTTTTTTTTTTCGCATACAGCTTTCTTGTATTTTGACCTGTCTCTAGAGCTGAGTAGGACTATGGGGGTAAGCAGGACTGGCGTTGCGTAACTCTTGGTAGTATTGTCAGCTTGTTTTATACTTCCATTACATTCTTACTAGCACTGAGTACTCTCTTTCCAAGGATCTCTTTTAACTACCCAGAAAGAACCATTGTTTTCACACACATTTCTTTGGTCGTCATATGTGAGATGAGATGCTTGTTACTGGTTTCCGTGTTCACTTTCTGAAGGCACTTATGGGGAGAGCTGTTCTCACTGACTTATGCGTTAGAATAAACCCAGGACTGCTGGCCATCACCGCCAAAATGACCTCTGCACTGGGCTCACCACGCATTGTCTGCACAAGGCCTACAAAAAAAAAAAAAAAAAAAAAGACACTCTTCCGCACTGCTTTCTAAACAGGGTGCATATGTTAAGTGATATAATTTGCTTAACAACTCTGTGGGTACTGTTACTGCCTTCCTCTGTTTGCAGGTGAAGAAGCTAAAGCACCGAGATTAAGTCCAAGTGCAGGTTACATGTAGTGCATGCAGAATTGGGGTTACACACCCTGGCAGTTGGTTCCACATCTGTGTCCTTTTAAAAAAATTTTTAAATTTTTATTTATTTAATGTTTAGAGAGATTTTTGCTACAGGGCACATGCACTTGTTCAGGAGACAGAAAGTGAGATATTACCTCCCCGGGTGAGGCAGGGGGAGCAGGGAGAAGGCCACACTGCAATCCCTTCTTCTCCATTCTCCTATTGGGATTTTGAGTATGCATGCACAAGCGCCCAGTTTGAATTTTTTTTAAAAAAGTATTTATTTATTCATTTATTTCAATTTGACGAGAGAGAGAGAGAGAGTGAGAAGGAAAGCAAGAAAGCACGCTACCATGCCTGGGGCTCAAATCATGGTCAGCCACATGTGAGTGTCCAGAGCCTTAACCACCACGCCACCTGCTGGTCCCGGCACAGTGTGAACTTTAAGCTGCCAGGTCTGGGACTAGAACTATAGTCGACTGAGTGGGAGTCCAGCGACATAACCATTACACCACCTGCTGGTCCTCAGAGTCTGTGTTCATAACCATCTCACCATGCTGTTACTGTTACCGCCATCGTTTAATTTGCCAAGCGAATCTCCGATTTCTATAACCCATCTTTTGAAATTCCAATTTATGAAGATTTCAGTGCCCCACCTGCCATTTTCAAAGGAGTAGTGTTCTAGAAAATATAGCAATATAAACTATAACCCATCTTTTGAAATTCCAATTTATGCAGGTTATTTATTTATTTATTTTTGTATGTGAAAGTATGGGATGGAGAAAAGTGGCAAATCCCCTAAGAAACAGGTTGTGTTTTAATCGAAAGGCCTCTGTATCCGAAGGCTGTCTTAACACGCACAGTGCAGTCTTCCTGATTCTTTGGTATTCTGCAGTTTTCCACGAGTGTCTTTGTTCCCCTATTTTAGTAAGATTTCTCTCATTATTTATTCCATTTTAATTGAGTAGTCACAGTTGTCCGTTTGTATGGAGAGCGTGATGTTTGGATACGTGTATACGATGCAGAATGGAAACCCATGCCTTACCTGACATACGTTTGTTTTTGTGGTGAGGACATTCTGTTCTCTCAGCAGATTTCCAGTATTTGACGTAGCAGTAACGGTAGTCACCAGGATGTACAGTAGAATTCTCGAACCACTCCTCCTGTCTGAAATTTTGTGTCCCCTGACCCACATCTCTGTCCTCCCTCCAGGCCCGTATCTGGTAACCCCTCTTTATTCTTTCTTGCTTTGAGCCCTCCTTTTTCACCCCCCGCATGTCAGTGGGAATCTGTGGCCTTATAGCTGTGACAGGGCTTTCTGTGTGGATTGGAAAGCAGATGTCTCTAAAAGTAGTTTCATGATTAGCTCATAATCGAAATGCAAAAGGGATCTAAAAAAGTAAACTATTAGGTTTTGTTTTTCTCTATAGGGGCTTTTAAATTTTAAACTGATTATATATGTACATATACACGCATATCTATATATTTGACAGTTTATAGATAAGTATATATATGTACACACACACACACACACACACATATAATATTACATTTTTCTTCTATTTTGAAGACTTGAACTAAAAACAACTTGTTCTTCATCGAAACTATTAGGTTTTTTTTTTCTCTATAGGGGCTTTTAAATTTTAAACTGATTATATATGTACATATACACGCATATCTATATATTTGACAGTTTATAGATAAGTATATATATGTACACACACACACACACACACACATATAATATTACATTTTTCTTCTATTTTGAAGACTTGAACTAAAAACAACTTGTTCTTCATCCATATTTATTTTTACTCAATTACTCATACTTAAAAAGAAAAAGAAAAAGGCCTCACACTCCTCTGTGGGCACTGGGTTTTGAACCTTTCTAATAATATGTTTTCTCTCTCTGAAGCATTATTCATCTCCTGTTAGCATTCTCCCATGAATTGAGGGTGAGGTTTGTGATTTTCTTGACAGATGCTGGAAGCAGGCTCGAATCACAGGACTTCTCTTGTCATTCTAAATATTAGAGATTGAAAGAATTTATTTAAACCCCAAGCTCTTTATGGGGCGGATTAAAGAGGGGAGAGGTTATGGCCATCATCTCATTTCTTCTGGATTTTTGATTACCCTGAAAAGTCTCTCAAGATTTAATTTTTGGTTATGGTTTATCAAAAAAGAAAGTGACCAGTAATGAACTCATTCACTGTCGTTGGCTTTGCAGAAGGAATGGAAGCCTACCACGCAGCATTGAAGGAGAGAAGCTTTGCTTTGTTCAGCAGTTCGGTTATTTGTCGTGGCCGTTACTGGCCTGAATAAAATAAAATAAACATCAAGCAGGCACATTTTAGGAAGATTTATAGTAGGATGTTCCTATAAAAGCAGAAAGTTCAAAATCTGGTTGATTTAAACAGCTCTGCTTGCTTCCCCTCAAATATTTAGGACATGCTAAAGACTTTGCATGCTCTTCTCTAATAGTTCACAGATTAATACCTATATCATCAGGCCACCCCTCCGCCAGAACGTTCTAACCCTCACAGCTGGTTCCTAGGGGACCGTGTTTGTCCATGTTTTCCTCCTTGCCTTTTAGACAGTCTTCCTGAGGTCTTGCTCTAACAGGGAAGCGGCCATTAGGCAAGGTATTTATGCCATCCATACTCAGGGACATGATCCAATCTTCATGAGAAAAATTTGGATAAGATATCCCAAGTTATTTTAGCTGCGCAGAATAACCTAATAGAGTATTGCAGCTCCTGGGGAAACAAAGATCTTAAACAGATACAATGTACCGAACCAAGAAAGCAAAAATCTTTATTTAGGGGTTGTCATTTCATTAATATCGTGAGGGTTTAATAGCAGAAGCTTACATGTCATTTGGATCAAACTTGTCATGGTTTGCCAAAGTTTCTCCCCACCTCAGATTATTAATCTATAAAGGATGAGATAAAGCATTTCCTTGTATTGAATCTGAACATGCTTTTTGCTTTGGGCTCCATGAAATATTAACTTCTGTTTGCCATCTCTGCAGGCAAGCTGGGCTGGAAAACCGCACGCACATGAGGGGGGGTGGGAGGGAGCCGGAGGTCGTGGCGTCTTGGCTCAAAGGTTTATTTTTTTCTCACTTAACAGCAGTGTTTGTCTGGAATATGTCTTCAGAGTCTTATGAGTCTCAAATATATATGTAAAACATATGTATACGTACATACACACACATACACACGTACACACACACGCACAGAAGGTGTGTCTTCATGGTAGTTTTATTACTAGCAGTAGTTAAAGCTTTAGACTGCTTTTGACTGAAACTGTGGTTTCAGAATCAGTTAGAGCATGCAGCGCCTCTAATTTGGTGGCTTACACTACTCATTTAAACAAAACAAATTTAAAGTCATAAAAAAGGAGGCAAAAGAGGGCCGTGGTATTTTAAACACTTAACAGTATTTCCAGCCAGTGTCCCTTAAGTTTAATTGTCCCCAAGAAGTTTCATTTCTCGCAGTCTGAGTGAGCTAGCCCGGCCTCGCTGGGTGCTGGCTCTCTCCCCAGACGACGATCCACCCAAGGATGAATGCGTTCACTAACCTGGACCTCGCTGTCAGTGTCTGCACTGAGCTGAATTGATACATCTCCATTTCTTAATGAGGAGTTTGGTCTTAAACGTAGTGAACCCTCTCACTGTGAGGCTGTCTGTTACCTAAGGCTCAAAATCTATCATAATTACCATTTCTCTTAAACACCCATCATTAAAGAGTGCACAAAACGCTTGCCTTAAAAGGATGGTTTCATGGAGAGTGCTTCTTGGGTATGTGTCAGCACAAAACGAAATCCCTGGGGTTAAGAAAAAAGGAGCACTTACACACTGAAAAGTGGTGGAAACTCGACAAATTCAAATGCTGCCGACTGAGAGGCAGTTAATGGGCTGCTTGCTGCTCGGCTGTTGGGGGAGACGAGTTTTTTCTGCTGGTGGGTTGACATGGAAAAGCAGGAACCCGTTACGTGCGAAGTTGCTTGTTTTGCCTAGATGAGAATACACATCTCACTTTGGGCTAAAAATTATAAGGAGTTGGCTCAAGGCAAAAAGTAAAATAAAAGCAGTCATACATTAAAATAAAAACCCTGCATCATGATTTATTGACTTTGGCTATATCAATTTGCTAAATCATATGGATGCGATTTAAGAAGAATGTTATTTTAAGAAGCTTTGCTCCCCTTTAATTTGACATGACTAAACCTGAAGCCTTCTGGAAACCACAGTTCAAAATGGTTTTTCCCCCTAGAGTTTTCGTCAATTTGCATTTAGAAATGTAATATTAGCTCTCATGTAGACTAAGGATTAATTTTGGACTATTTCTAGATAATGGAAGCCTCATTCCAAAAGTGAAGTCGAGGATCTTTTGACATGAATTAAGTGCCGTTCTTCTGAATTTCATATATTTTAAGGTCAGGATTTGAGTTATCAATATCCCTACTGGTTACTTGTTTCATTCTTTTCCTTTTCACTCTTGGGTAGACGATTGGGATTATTCTGCCATTTTCTTCTTCTTCCTTTTTTTTTTTTTTTTTTTTGCTATAGTGTGTGCTAGATAAAAAAGGGAGAAAGAGGGAGGGAAAGTGAGAAAGCACTCGCCCCAGGAGGGATGGTCACCCTCCAGCCTCTTGTCCACTCTCCTCGGGATTTCTGGGAACACGTGCACACCTTCCTGGCACGTTTCTCAAGTCCTCGGGTCTGGGACTCCAACTGCTCAGTTGTTCATATGGGATCCAGCCACTTTAACCACTGTCACTGGCTGGGCTCCCTTTTTCTGGCCTCCTTTTCTGCCATTTTTGAACATTAAAAATGTTGCTTCCTACCTGAAGAATTAGCTCCATAAAGCATAGACTCAATGCAGTTATCTGAATTCTTTCAACTGGTAATCCCCCTTTTTTCAGTTGGGATACTCTGTAAGAGACTTGGTTTAAGATGTCGGTTCCATGTGGATGAGGAACACCACCCTCCTGGCATCCCTATGCGGCCTGTGTTCCTGAGTTTGGCGCTTCCCAGGGCCTTCCAGGGAGGATCCTTGTTTTCCTTGCAGCCTTTGAACATGGCAGTTTCTTCTCTGTTGTGAATTTTCAAGTCACAGTTTTAAACATAGGGTCTTTCACGGAAGAGTTTGGGAATCACAGTTGAGACTTGGCCAGGTGTCGTTTAAAATGGATTGAAGAGCTGGCTCTGTGACTCCGCAGACATGGACTGCTCAAGAGACGCTGGGTCCCACATGGCCACCCCGGTTCTGAGAGACGGACGATATGAAATATGCTGGGCCCGCGTTGGTCCAGGCCAACTGGACTGGAAGCCGGCAGAGGGCGGTGTGGCCGGTCCCAGTGGTGGGTGCTCCTCTCTCGCCTCTCTGTCTCTCACCTCTGTCTCTTGGCCTCGTGTGTGCACGCCATGCTCTATTGTAAATAAAGGAAAACATTTGTAAAGAGAGAAGGTTAGACCAGTGAGTCTTACTACGTCTGCAGTCCCCTGCCAGCTCCCAGTTTTGCTTTATTGTGAAGCCAGTGCCCTGTGGGGTAATGAGCTCTCCGAGGTCGAATTTCATAAAAATTTGAATAACTATGCAGAAGCATTGTGTCTTTCCTCTTAAAATCTTTGTATATGGAGTGGTTTACACTTTTCCATAAGATACAAGATGCTATGCCCTGCAAATATACTGTTCCCTGAACTTTCTGGGCTGGACCCAGGGCCCAAAATTCAAAAGAAAAAGAGGAGTTACTGGATTGTGGCCTCTGTGACCCTTACCCCAGAGTGCAGCAAGTGTGACTCTGGCTGAAAGCAGGGCGTGTATTTCGCCCCTTGCCTCCCCATGGGCGTGCACAGGAGGTTCACGGGTGAATGTGCCCCTGTGCTCCCCAAACCGTCACTCTGCTGCACTCCCGGGGTCACCGGCATCCTGTCCCCCTGGTCTCCTATCACTGGTGAAAGGAACATGGCACGCAGGTGTTTAAATTATTCATCATCATAATCGGCCTTTATGTTACACTGCCAGGCCAGGCCTCTGTTATTCTAGTGCATAATTGATGGTGCTCAGAAGTGGAAAAGTTAGAAAAGCGGAAGTAATGCGACGCAGCAGTGCAGTGGGGCTGCGGAGGGCCGCCTTCCGCGCTGCCCAGGGCGCCTCGGAGGCCGCGCTCACTTGGCGTCTTGTTAGGTTTCCCCCCTTCGCGCTCCGCCCATGCAGAAAGGACGGGAAAGGTGGAAAGTCGCACATCGGATTTGTGCAGCTGACTGCACGGGGGAGCTCGGCTCTCCGCGAGCACAACCGCCTGTTCACACGTAAGGCCTCCCGAAAACACACCCGCAGTGCTTCTCCTTGAGAGAAGGATGGTGAGTCTGGGCCTGATTGGTGTGAAGAATAACAGACCACTCACGGGTAATAAAAGCAGGGAGAAATTTTTAAAAAGGAGAACCATCTGAAAATAAAATGGCCTCAATTTAGACTGTCGAGATTTCCCTCTTGCCATCCCTCTGTACTCTTCAAAGCAAGCAAGAAATGGGAACTGTGTGTGTAGTGCTCGGAAGGGCTCTTGGAAGAGGGTAAGTTCAGGGCAGATGAAATGCACAGGAAGAAAAGAATACTAAATTACGAGATGAATTCTACAGTGTAATCTTGACCACATTATTTTGAAAGAATAATTTAAAACTTTGTTTCCATTATTTATTTTAAATTTTTTTCAGAGAGATTTTTGCTATAGGGCACCTGTGCTCGCTGGAGAGACAGAGGAAGAAAGCGTGAAATCACCCCCCAGGGGGGACAACCACACTGCTATCCCTCCTCATCCACTCTCCTCTCGGGATCTTGGGCACGCACGCACACATGCCTCGTGTGCATTTCAGGCCATCAGGTCCAGGATTCAAACCGTAGTCAGCCACTTGGGATTCCAGTGCCTTAACCCCTGCGCCACCTGCTGTCCTCTTTAAAAACTTAATTTAAGTACAACTGTTGTGTACGTGAGTGGTTTAGGAAAATATTTTCAAAGCGTAGCTTCAATAGATGCTACCCATAGTGGGCATCTACAGCAAGTAAAACACTTGTTAAGGACATTATTATAGGAACCAGCAGTTAATGTAATGGCTATGTTGCTGGACTCCACGTAGTCGACCGCGGTTCGCGTCCCGGACCCGGTGGCTTAAAACTCATGCCGGGTGCGTGTTCCTGCGTGCCCAAGATCCCAAGAGGAGAATGGAGGAGAAGGGATTGCGGCGTGGCCATCCCCCCTGGGGGGTGATTTCTTGCTTTCTATCTCTCTGTCTGTCTCTTGTCTGTCTGGCGAGTGCACACGCCCTATAGCAAAAACCTCTCCTAAAAAAAAAAGGACATTATTATTTTCGAGGTGCATGTTTCCTTGAGACGGTCCCCTGAGTTTCCTGAGGCTTGCCAAGGAGAGGGAAAAGGGCAGAGGGCAGAACGCTCTCTGGATGAGACTGTGTATCTTGAAGGGCAGGTTGCCCAGTGCTTGGTTAATTACGAAAGCGTGTTCTTTTTTTTTTTTTTTTTTTTTTTTCACTATAGGGCGCGTGCGCTAGACAGACAGAGAGAGACATAGAGACAGAAAGCGAGAAATCACCCCCCAGGGGGGATGGTCACGCCGCAATCCCTTCTCCTCCATTCTCCTCCCGGAATCTTGGGCACGCACGCACACGCGCCCGGCGTGAGTTTTAAGCCACCGGGTCCGGGACACGAACCACGGTCGACTACGTGGGAGTCCAGCGACATAGCCATTACGCTAACTGCTGGTTCCCCGAAAGCGTGTTCTTAAACGCCAGTGAAATGAACACGAAGGTTAGAATTGTATGGGAGGAGAGAGGAGAAGACGTAGATGATTGGGAGTGGGCGCCGGGATTACGGTGAAGACAACCATGAGAGCTGATTTGCTGGTCTGGCTCCTCTTCTGCAGGTGGAGAAGCTCCCGGTTTCCCTGCTGGAGTTTTTGCCAACACGTTACAGATTTTGTTTGGCGGATTGTTAAACTTGTCGAGGTTTTTGTGGGAGGGCACATTTGTTGGAGGTGAGGTTGGAGAAGGGAGCAGGAGAGGTGGAGTGAAGAAAAGAAGAGAACAGGAAGACTAGGAGAGTGGGATAAAAAAGGGCAAAGGGCCAGGCCACTGAGAAGGGAGAGAGAAGGGCAGGGGAGAGGGGGGAGGGGAGGAAAGGAGCGCTGAGAACAAAATAGATAAGCAGGGCTGGAGCGCCCTTGCCTCTTCTCTGGTCCCATCTCCTCGGCCTTGCACCGGTGGTGGGTGTCTGGGTGGTGGTGCCCCGTGGCCCGCACCTCTGCAAGGACTCTGGCAGGAGGGAGAGCAGGGGCTTCTCTTCATGTGGCTGGACCGTTGGCTTCCTTCAGAAAGCCGCGCCCATCCTGCCCTGAAAAGTCTCACATAGGGAACATGCCAGTAGCGTGTTACTTTATGAAAGCGCACTGCTACTCAATCCCCTCCGTGAGCTCTTCTGACAACTTTATTTTCCTGTCCTTTTTATCCCCTAGGGAAGATGAATACTTTGTGCTAATTACTTATGTTTAAGTTTTTGTTAGGAAAATGTTCACGCCCATAGCCCCACATTATATTTCATTAGCATAAGCAAGTAGGTGCAAAGTAGTTTGTAGCAATTATTTATTTCATATCCATCAGTGTTCCATAGGAAAAATCGTTCTTGCATTTTCAAATAAAATGATGTATTTTTTTAAGTGTCCAGAAAACTGCCGGCTTGCTATGTGTTTGCAAGTATAGCCTTCAGTTTTACTGTGGGCAGAATATATGTATACAGAATGAGTCGTCAGAAAAATTTATGGAAAATGCACATGAATACAAATTTGTGAGTGGATTTAGAATCTTTTTCTGCCTGAAAATAAACTTTAATTTTATTTTTCCACAATTTTTTTTTTTTTTTTTTTTTTTTTTTTTGTTTTTTTATAGGGCATTTGTGCTCATGTATGCTCACCTGAGAGACAGTGAGAGGGAAAGTGAGAAATCACCCCCAGTAGGGATGTCCATGCCACAAATCCCTTCTCTTCCATTTTCCTCCTGGGATTTTTGGGCATGCACACACACGTGCCTGGTATGAATTTCAAGCCACCTGGTTGGGGATTCGAACCTCAGTCTGCTATGTGGGAGTCCAGCACCTTAACTACCACACCATCTACTGGCCTGTCCACAAACTTTTTGAAGTCCCTCATGTGTATATATGTTTGTGTACAGAGGATGTATATGTGTGTAAATATACACATAATTGTATATTTCATATATGAAAAAGATCATGTGTGTGTGTGTGTGTGTGTGTTACAGACTTTGGCTCTTAGAGTGCTTTTAGATTTACAGCAGAGTTAACAGAGGGAACAGAGTTCCCATGTCTCTACCCCTCCACATGTGGATACCTGCCCCCCTTATCAACACCCCTTCCCAGAGTGGCGCATTTGTTCTCGTAGAGGAACGACAATGACACATTGTAATCACACAACACTAGTGATTTACATTAGAATTTACTCTCGCTGTAGTTTCTATCAGTTTGTATAAATTTATAATACCATGTATCCTCTATTAAAGCAACACACAGAGCAGTTTCACTGTCCCGAAAAGGTCATGTGTGTGTATATGTATACCTATGTATGTTTTCCTAGGTACTGTATATAAAAGAGGCTTAATGTATTTTTCAACAGAATTATTTGTTTATTTATATTAATTACTACTATTTTTAAATTGGCTATAGGACATGTGCATTCACCAGAGGGAGACACAGAGAGAGCTAAAAAAAGTAAGAAAGCAAGCCGCCAGGTCCAGGAATTGAACTGCAGTTGGCTGTGGCGGGGGGTTGGGAGGGTGTTCGGTGCCTTAACTACCATTGCACTTGTGGCCTTTTAACGTACTTTTAAAATAGTTACTTATCATTTTCTTTTTGGCTTATTGTTCTTTAGCTATATAGTATTCAGAATTAGTGATCATTTATTATGATTTAAAATAACTAATTTTAAGTAAAAGTTATTAAATATTGCTATTTTGTTAAGTAATAGACTGGTACTTAAAATTTTAGTTTTATTAACATAATAGGTATTACTTGTACACGTTACTTTTCAAACAGTAAAAATGCAGCTCGAAGGTATGGAATGAAAGATAGTCTTCTTGTCTACCCATTACTTGAGATAAAAAAAAGAAATTTTAGGAAAGCCATTTGGAATGTCTAAAGACTGCAATTTCAGATATGTTAACCCTTTTCCACTCATTTTCTATATATGCAGAAAATATAATCATTATATGAGTTAGCTTGTCTGTCCTCACTTTCTCACATCCTTCTTATATGAATGTTCTTAAGGATTTTCTTTAACTTTATTTATTCATTTTAATTTGACCAGGGAGAGAGAGAGAGAGAAAGAGAGAAAGCAAGCTGCCAGGTCTGGGACTTGAACCATGTTTGGCCATGTGGGATTCCAGCGCCTCCAACCACCACTCCACCTGCTGGCCCCATGAATTCTTGTTAATATTGTAGTACTAGTCAAGGGAGGTTATCTTTCCCAGACCTCAAAAATATCACCTTCCTTTGTCCTAAGAAAATAAGGCCTTCTCTTTTTACAAGCCTGGAAAGACTGAGGGACAGACAGCTTGAAAGAGATTCTCATTCGTTTTATTTTGGCTTCATATTTCATCTTTGATTTACATTGTAATTTTGTGTTCAGGTGCCATTACTCATTGTCAATGTAATATTTAGTATTTATGAATGGTTCTCAGGGTACAGTATGGTGTGGCATTTTCAATAATGTACAGATGAGCTACTTTTCCAGACCCTGACCAGCGTGTAGTCTACAGGACACAAGAAAACACAACTTCAGTATTTTATAGCTATCTCATGATGCATTTTCATAATGGATGGATCAGGTAAAATGGAGCAGGAGGTACTCGATTTATGCAAAGTATTTTTTCCAGGTACCCTGTGTTTTGAGTTTCATTCTCTATGCTGATACGTTTTGAGACTAGATCCCACCTGAACTTTCTAAAGTGCTCCAGTGTGCATAGTTTAAGCCAGTTACTTTCTTTCAAATCCGAAGTTCTCTAGGTGCTGGTTATATGCATGCAGCAGTTGATTCGTATGAGACTTCTGAAGAGGCATCATGACATAATGGCGTATTGCAGAATTCGGAGCGTAAGCTCGAGACCCACTTCCCTGCCACTGACTAGCTGTGCATTCTTTGGCAAGATCTTTAACTTCCTGGGGGCATCACCCTTCCTGTGTGTGAGACAGGGAGGAGAGCAGTACCCACCTCACAGGGTTGTCCTGCGGGTGACTTGGAGTTAAGATATACAGACTGCTTGGTCCTGTGCGTGGCCCATAGGAGGAAATTAATAAGCATTCATTTTTATGATTTGAATGCTAGGTTACTCTAGTTAATCTCGATGCTTTATTTTAATTCATTCTCCCTGAGAATAATGACATGTGTTTTGCAAGTAAGTGTGGAATAGCCCTGATGGTGAAAATAAATGTCTTTCGTAATGGACAGTGAGCAGTGCTGATGAATAGGACTGCTTTTCCTCTAGTAAGAACGAATGTTTGCAGTTTGTGTAAACACCATTGTGGTAACTGAGATCGAAATTGATCATAAGATAGAACACACGATTCACTAACTGAGACGTTACACTTAAATGTATATAAATGTATTTGTAGCTGAGAATTGGTGCCTGATGACCCAGAAGCAACGCTTACTGCTCCTTAACGCTCGTGTTTCCTCATCTTAAATAGCAGCCGCCGTTATTTTTGGTGTGTGCTGTAAATGCCGGGCACTGGTTAATGAAGTCTTGGCTTGCATTCCTTTGAGGAAGAAGGTGGTTCTGATACAGGCATTTGCATGCTAACCGCTCCCTGGGTGACAATCCCTCAGGTGATGAAGTGGCTAATAATGTTTATTAGTATATCTGTGCGGAGAAAATGACTGCTTTATCCCCATTTGTTGGGAAGAGCAGAGGTGAGAACCTAAATTGAGTCATTCAGGTACTCCAGCATCTTCTTTAGTAATAATTTTCTAACCATTTCACCAGTTAACAGAAAAATGAAAAATAGAAAGAAATTCCTCCGATATTATTATGTAACATGACGGACGAAGTGACAGGTAGAGTAACAGGAACCGTCCTAACATACTTGACAGTGCTTTATAAAATCCCCTGACATGAGCCTTGAAGAGAGCCATTCAGCACTGTTTATGAAGGAGGGCTGAGTCATCCCCCAGCTCTGCCCTGGGAGGTGGAGGGATGGTCCAGGGGTGGCGCAGGGCATTATCATGTCCTTTTTTGATAACTTCTGCTTGGGACTTTGTCAACTTTTTTTAAAAATTATTTTATTTAACTTTATTTACTTATTTTAATTTGACCATAGAGGGACAGTGAAAGAGAGAGAGGGAAAGTTAGAAAGCAAGCCACCAGGTCCAAGACTCAAAAAAGCAAGCCACCAGGCCCAAGACTCAAAACACAGTCAGCCATGTGGGAGTCCAGCCCCCTTATCCACCACGCCACCTGCCACCCCTGAGACTTTGTCAACTTTGATTGTCAGGGAAACGCTGTTAAGAAATATGTTCCTCTTAAATTAAAAAATCAAAACCACATTCCAATTCAGTATATTGGAAGTCCTGCTGAGGCAGTTGCTGAAGCAGTCAGAATCTAACAGACGCACCCGCTGGGGCTGCTCTTCTGTACGGAACTCCAGAAAGATGTTTTATGAAGCAAAGCAACCGACGTGGGCTCGAGGTCCAGCGAGGCTGTTCTCCACAGCATGCATGTCTCATTAGCAAATTTATAGAAAATATATTGTGCACTCTTATGTTTTCTAGGATAGTGACTCATGAATTTTAATTTCGTGACTCTGCTCTTACCAAAGCTATTAACCACCATTTGTATACTGCAACACATTTTAATTGGACAAGGGCTTCGTGCCACCCAGGGCCTAGGGGCCGCTGGTGCTGGGTTAGGAAACACTTACTCCAGTGAGTGAGCATCTGTCATGGCAGACCTGAAAACAGGTTTGCGGTGCATGAATTGACCCAGCCTCTTAAGCCAGCCAAGAGATGGGTGCTCACGGTCTCTGTAGCTATAGCGTGGAGACAGTCGTTGAGCCTAGACTCCATCTCCGCTGTTGTAGTTTCAGAAAACTAACAACTCTGCACGACTGAACTGTTCATTTCATTAACAGTTGAAAATCATGGTAACAAGACAGGGATTTCAGAATTATAATCAATAAGACTAATTTAATTTAGGGGTAGCTGAGGAGAAAGACGAAAACCAAGTACTGTAGTTGGAATTCTGGCAAGTGTCATATTTAATTTCACAATTGGTTCTGGTGTGTTCGGGGATTTAGAATAATTTTATACCTTAACATTCAATCTTTATTTTACAGTGAATAAGCTAATTTTAGATGACTGCTCAACCTGCGTCTGCTTGCTATTATGGAATATTAGCCTTGGAATAATCTGGTAATTCTTACTTAGCACCAATTAATAAGGAATTACAGTATAATTTTGGATGTGAATAAATTGCTTCAAATTATAATACGTAATGTAATTTGTATAAATTGGTATTAGCAATAGGAAAAGAACTGAGAAAGCATGCTTGCCTGATGATGGTTTTCTTTCTTTTCCATTGGTCCGCTTTGTGTATATATAAATGTAGGAAGTCATTGGTTAATTACGAATATTTTTTATTCTGTTTTGGTCTCAGTTGATGCTAAAGATTCTTTCTTCCTCATTTTATCTATTTCACATCTATTTTCTGTGTATGTAGTCTCCACTTTTTTTCCCTTTCATGTGATAAAGCACATGCATACACATGAGATGGGAGGGGAGAGGTGGAGAGGGAGACATGTCCTCTACGGAGTCTGGTCATACCACAGTCCCCTCCCTTCAGCCTTCCAGCCTGTCAGGTCCTGAGCACTGGCCCTGTCTGCCCAGCGTGAATAGGCTGGGATTCGAACCATGGTCACCATATGGAATCCAGATCTTTTTGAGTAGTGCGTGACCACCGTGCCATGGAGCTGGCCTGGTTAATTGTGCATTTAATAAATGTGCTAACTTATTCCTCATTATTAATACAGAAATCATATGAGACATTTCTCAAAACACTTCACCTGGCAAATTAGAGCGTGTGTCAGCCACTTACAGTCAAAACAGCCAGCCACATTCATTCAGTTGAGTCAAAGAACTGGCCATTCAGGAAAAATAAATGAAAGATTTCCTTGTTGAGCCAGTAGGTGGCCTGGTAGGGAGGGCACTAGATCCCACATGGCTGTCTTCATAGTTCAAGTCCTGGAGTTGGGGGCTAGAAAATCATACCGCATGTGTGCGTGTGTGCCAAAATCCCTACAGGAGAACAGAGAAGGGATTGCAGCATGGTCATTCCCATGGAGTGTGATCTCTCACTTTCCCTCTCTCTCTCTGTCTCTCCCTGGTGAGTGCATGTACCCTATGAAAACCCCCCTGGTGAGTGCATTTACCCTAGGACAAAAAAAAAAAAAAAAAAAAGGGAATTTCTTGTTTATCTGCTCTGAGTGACTTTAAGTATTAGTCACTGTAGCATACATTTAGAAAATATTTTGGTGAGAATGTTTCTTGATGAGTCTCTCAGCTATATTTCCTTTTTTGTTTTTCTATTTTATAATGTTATTTACATTTAATTGTTGTACATCTTTATGGTGAACAATAAATATGTTTTTTCAAAGCATGTGTGCAACGTTATAATCAAATCAAGGATCAGTTGGGTCATTGGGAAAGTCATGACACATTTTTGCATAGGAAAACAGAAAAATATGTCAGTACTTTCCTGATGATCTGATATTGTTACATTATTTTTTTTAAAAAAAGAAGCGTACATTCTCCTGTCAGATGCTTTTTTCCTGAACTTCACCCACCCATTCCCCACTACTCACCGTCCTCCCATATGGGCTCTGGTGTCCACACTTGCTCTCTCCGCTCCGTGTCTTCAAATCTTTCCCTTTTTGCCGTGGAGTGCAGACGTTCGGTATATACTGGGTGAGAATGTACAGTGTGTGTCTTTCATGGTCTAGTTTATTTCATTTAGTATTAAGTCTTCTATATTCTTCCACTTCATGTTGAATGACAGTCTCACTGTTCTTTATAACTGAATAATATTCCATAGTGTATATGTGCTAGTTTTTTAATCCAGTCATCAGTTTGGGGGCACTTAAGTTGATTCTGTGTCTTACCAATTGCAAATACTGCTGCAGTAAACATGGACATGCAAGTGTCTTTCTGATTGAGTGTTTTCCTGTCCTTTGTGTAAATACCAAGGAGTGGGGTTACTGGTTCACATAGTAGTTCTATTTGTAAATTTTCGAGGAAACTCCGTATTGTTTTCCACAGTGTCTGTACAATTTACATGCCCATCAACAATGCAGGAGGGTTCCTTTTTCACCACAACTTCTCCTACACTTGTTCTGTTTTTGTTTTTTTGACTATAGGCATTCTGACTGGCATTAAGTGATACCTCATTGTGGGTTTGATTTGCATTTCCCTTATGGCAAAAGATGTACAGTTTTCATAAACTTTTTTGGCCATTCATATGTCTACCTTTGAGAGTTGTCTGTTTGGCTTACTTGCTTATTTTTAAGTTAGATTACTAGTTATTTTGTGGATGAGCTACTTGAGTTCCCTATATGTCTGGTTATCAATCCCTTATCTGAAGCGTAGTTTCTAAATATTTTCTCCCATTCAGTAGGTTGTATATTGTTTCACTCAGTATATTATTCACTCTGCTGTGCAGAAGCTTTTTAGCTTTATGTAACCCTACTTCTCTATTTTTGGATCTTTGCCTGTGCTTTAGTGGTCTTATTTAAGAAATATTTGCCTACTCCAATCTCTTCAAGTGTTTGTCCTGTGTTTTCAGTAGGTTTATAGTTTGAGGCTTTTTTCATTTGGATCTTTGATCCATTTTGATTTGATTTTTGTTAATGATAAGAGGTAGGGGTCCAGTTTCATTTTTCTGCAGTTCTTACAGCACCTTTGCTGAAACTTTCTTTTCTCTGCTATATTGTCTTGTGCCCTTTGTCAAAAATCAGTTGGCTATATGTTTTGGGATTTATTTCTGGATTCTCTACTGTTGTTCCATTGGTCATTGTGTCTGTTTTTGTGCCAGTACCATGCTGTTTTGATTATCATGGCTTTTAATACATTTTGAGGTTGGGTAGTGAGATGCCTCTTATTTTATTTTATTTTTTGGCACAGCATTGCCTTGATGATATGGAGTCTTTCATGATTCCCTATAAATTTTATGACTGTTTTTCCTGTTGAGAAGAATGCTGCTGGTAATTTGATGCGGATTGCCCTGAATTTATAAATTGGTTTAGCTAGAATTGATATTTTAATTATATTGGTTATTGCAAGTCAAGAGCAGAAAGGTCTTTCCTTTTTTTTGTATCATATTCAATTTCTTGTTTTAGATTTTCATAGTTTTCCTTGTAGAAATCTTTCACCTCTTTGGTTAGATTTATTCCTAAGTATTTTAGTTTTTTGGTGATTATTGTAAATAAATTGGACTTTTTTTTTCAATTCTCCCTCAGTATTCATTATTGATGTATTAAAAACGCTATAGCTTTTTGTATATTGATTTTGTGTCATGCAACTTTACTGAAAATTTATCGCTTTTAGGAGTTTTATTATCGGTTCTTTTGGATTTTGCTGTGTACATAATCATGCTGTCTGCAAATAGGGACAATTTCAGTATTTCCTTTTTGAATTCCTATTTGAATGCCTTTAATTTTACCCTCTTGTCTGATTGTGTTGACTACTATGTTGAAAAGTAGAGGAGAGAGAAAGTGAACAGCCTTGTGTTATTTTAGGCTTTAGTAAGAAAGCTTTCAACGTCTTCTCATTTAGATGATGTTAGCTATGGGTTTATCATACATGACTTTTATTGTGTTGAAAAATGTACCATCTATACCTAGTTTGTCTCTCAGGTATATTTAGATGTTCACATTTTGAATTGTAGTAGAGCTAGCCTGTGAATGGTAGATAAAAGCACAGAACATTTATGGGAATATTAAAATTAACCCAATAAAAATCACTAAAATTATTTTTGAGTTGTTCAGAACTATATTAAGTTACATTCACTTATATAGTCAGTGAATGTTTATGTATAATCTTTGTGAAAACTGTATTTTTCCTTTTAATAATGTTTGGAAAAAAAGTTTTTCATGAACATTTTTAATTGACACATGATATTTGTACATATGTGTTGGAAATGATGTGATCTTTTGATACATAAACACAATGCATAGGGATCAAGTCAAGGTAATTAGCATATCTATCACTTCACAAACTTTACTTTGCAGTGGGAACATTCAGGACCCTATCTTCTAGCTATTTTGAAATATACAAAATTACCAATAGCTAGTTTCCCTGCTGTGCTATAGATCACTAAAATTTACAGAAAGGAAGTTTTAAAGGTAAAGAACTAATGCCTCACATTGGAGGAGATCAAAAATGTATGGAAAAATGGAATTAAAAATACGAGTTTATTTTAGTGCAAAGGATTTTGAATTCCATGTATAGTTTTTTCATAGTACACATTTTCCATGAACTTTTAGAAGACCTCACATATAGCAGATGCTGATTTTACAGGGTTTATTATGTACATGGTTACTTATGCTGAAGTGGCCAAGGTTGTAGGTGACTTGGGTGGGATCATTTTCAATATGGCGGCACTCTTGTGGGAGATTCAATCCCGTGACCTTACTTTTAGATAGGACACCTCTTGCTGCTGAAGGTGTTCACCGCCAAGTTGCGAAGGTTTACGAAGAGAGCATTTTTAGTCAACAAAGTTAGTAAAAGTGATTTGTGGAATGTGGCTACGCTAAAAGCAAATAAGTGATCCACTTTATGGTGACAGAAATTGTACTCTCAGCACACTCAATGTATTATGCTTAATGCACTGATGGTTAAAACTTGATTATATTGGGAACCAGCAGTTAGCATAATGGCTATGTCGCTGGCCTCCCATGTAGTCGATCGCGGTTCGCGTCCCGGACCCGGTGGCTTAAAACTCACGCCGGGCGCATGTGCGTGCGTGCCCAAGATCCCGAGAGGAGAATGGAGGAGAAGGGATTGTGGCGTGACCACCCCCCCTGGGGGGTGATTTCTCGCTTTCTGTCTCTATGTCTCTCTCTGTCTGTCTGGCGAGCGCATGCGCCCTATAGCAAAATCTCTCAAACAAAAAATAATAAAAGAACTTGATTATATTAACTCTGCAGTCATTTAGTGAAGGATGAAAAACATGCAAGTTGCGTGATGTTTCTGGTTATCTCACTGAGTTGTCTTAAAGAAAACGTGGAAAGACTTTTTATTTATCCTTAATCTTACATCAAGCTTATTATATGATTTGAACTAAATAAGTCATAATGAAGCATTTTGTTGGTTTTTAGCATTTTTTTTCAAGAGTGTTTTTCATGCAGGTGGAATTTTTTTTTTTTGTAGGAGTTTTTTTAATGCAGGTGGGAATGCTAAACTTTGACCCTTTGGTCACAATGTCACAGTTTATGGCATTTTGCTTTCACCATAGCATTCTGGTTCAATGCACTGCAACCTTGATAAGGGCCTGATTTTATACTGAGGTAGAGTGAAAGCCTCGGCAACATGAAGGTGTTAATGTTATTCAAAATTCAGTTATAGATGAGGCCTGGTACAGACCTACCTCTGCACATTTCCAGAGCAAAGGAAATCCCACTGTAAGGATATGCATTGGGCTACAAATTAAGGAACTCTCCTACTTGTATATTTGGAAAAAAACTCTCCAGTTTTTGGCTTTAATTTTCTTTGGAATTCAGGGGAGCAGGCAAACTGAAAACAATACAACACCGTTCAAAGAAACGAATTTTTTAAATCCTATAAGACGTTTCTTCTTTGTTACTTTTGGGTGACTGGAGAAAGAATTAGCATATCCTTAGGATCATAAAAGATTTTTCCGCCTCTGTGATTTATAATATTGGCAAAGTAGTGAAGTCCTTTTTTCTTCGTGTGTGTGTGTGTGTGTGTGTGTGTGTGTAACCGACTGTCCTCCTCTCCTTTTAAATGATGTTTTTGGAAGTAATAAGGCAAAATTACGAACGGTAAATTATTGTAGGGGTAGCTGTGCACCAACCTGCCCGCCCATTCATGCTGTACAGTACTTCATGCAAAGTTATGTTTAATGTCACTTAATGAGTCCTTAGAACTGGAGTGTTCTCAGACACTTTGATGGGCTGTTAAATTTGCAAATGTTCTGGGGTCATAAATTATCATTAAACATTAGGAATGAGAAAGAGAGGAGCTTATTCTGTGTATCTCACATGATTTATTTAAGCTTCGGAACCAGGAGGCTAGATTAGGTGAAGATTTGGTGCTTCTGCACACATTTTGGAACTCATTTTGGAACTTGGTACACTTCTAGATCTAGATTAGAGAAAGGTTTGCGTAAAGATGAATGTGAGCTCTTCCTAAGTAGCTCCACATGATGGTCAAATGAAAGTGACTTTCAGTTAGATCCACTGTTGAACAAGCAAATCTCGAGGCCCGGGATGTAAGCTAACTGCTGGTCATGCAGAGAGATTCATCTTAAACACTGCTAGTCCTCCTCCTGCTCCTTCCCCACCGTCTTGCTGCTCGTTAGGACCTTCACTGGTACCTGGAGGGAAATGAAAGGAGGTAGAACACATCCGGAGAAGCAGTACTGTGTGGTTGTTGGGAGAATTGCCATGGCCTTCTTTCTGGGCGTGAATACTAATTTGTGAAACACCAAGGCTATTTACTCAAACTCAAACCCCTTCATTTTTTTTTCTTTTCAAAAAGTAAAAAGAAAAATAATTATTGACATCAGAATGCTGAAATGATTGAGTTACAGAAAGAAGATAAATTGGTTTGCTAAGAGCTTACCTAGCAAAATGGGATAATGCAAATATTCAATAAGTGGTAGTCATTATTATTGTTGTTTTATTAGTTACCCCATTCTAACAAAAGTTTTGCTAGAGTAAGATACGGAATAAGATCATGGGATGATAACAATGTGTTAAAATCAGTGGGTTTTTAACTCTAGCTTCACAGTTTTATAAACCTGAGGAATTTTTAATTACCATATCCAAATATTGATGTGTTGGCCCAAATTAAGCAATTAAGTCAGGATATTTGAGAGTGGGGCCTAGATGTTTTATTTTATTTTATTTTCGTATGTATTTATTTATTTTTGCTATAGGGTATGTGCTTTTACCAAAGAGAGACGGACAGAGAGAGAGAGAAAGTGAGAAATCACCCCCTTCCCTGGGGGGATGGCCACGCTGCAGTCCCTTCTCCATTCTCCTCTCAGGATTTTGAGCACCCTAGTTTGATTTTCAAACTGACAGGTCTAGGACTCCAACTTTGGAATCAGCCATGTGGGATCGAGCTCCTTAACCTCCATACCACTTGCTGGTCCAGGGTTTAGGTATTTTATTGAAAGCTTTCTAGGTAATTCTGTATCACCATAGGTTGTAACAAAGCAGAGAACCCGCTACCCTGCCATTCCTTCTCAGGTAGCCTGTGCCGTTACGGTCTAAAAGGGCTGCCAGGGCTCCAGTCATCAGCCTTACCTTTTATGCAGGTGGATAGAAAAAAGAATGTCGAGGATCATGTCTCCTCCTCCTGAGAGGCCCCAAACACAGACCTGTGCTTATGTTATATTGGACAATTAATGAGCTAGGTGTGAAGAGCTTCGAGTGTAAAATGGAGGCCGGTTTTTGTCATTGTCGTTGCAGCTGTGCATTCAGTGAAAGATTGCGAGAGTGCTGTGAGGATGCGTTGGTAGTTCTGGAGACGGAGTTTCCAATCAAGGGAGTCAACAGTAGGAGGGAGGGTGCTATCTCCTACCCGAATGGCCTCTGTTTCCAACAGTCATTTCTCTTCACCTTAAAAAATCACTCATTTAGAACCAAACTCACATCATGTTGTTTTTTTTCTTCCTTCTCAATATCAGCAACAACCTACCTGTGACAGCCCCTTTCCTTGCTCTTGTTTAATCCATGATGATATAAAGATGATATTGTGTTTTTTAAGGTAGAGCTCTTTTTATTTATTTATTTATATTTTTTGGAGAGGTCTTTGCTACAGGGCGTGTGCGCTCACCAGAAAGAGAGACAGAAAGCAAGAAATCACCCCCCGGGGAGATGGCCATGCCACAATCCCTTCTCCTCCATTCTCCTCTTGGGATCTTGGGCACATACACACACTCGCCCAGCGTGAGTTTAAGCCACCAGGTGCGGGACTCGAACCGTAGTTGACTACATGGGAGTTCAGCGACAGCCATTACGCCAACTGCTGGTCCCAAGGTAGTGCTTATTTAATCCTTCCAACAAACAATGAATAACATAGTCTTCATTTTTACACAAGAAAACAGATTGGAAAGTAACTCCGTGGTCAGGCTGCGGACAGAGAAGCCAGCCAGGAGCCGTGTTCACTTTTCGCCATTCCCAGAACACACTCTCAAGGCCTCGCCTTCCACATGTCATCAGTTATTAAATTCTGTTGACCTAACATTAAATAGGCCACGACGTTTCAGTTGGATTCTTTTGGTTGAGCGGTCTAAAGCAGGGAGTCCGAACACTTCTTTTTCTTTTGCCCTTGAAGCAGGCGCCCGTCCTGGTGTGATGAGTGACCTCCCCAGGGCAGAGTGTGGCCTAACACGGCCTCCCGGGGAAGGACCCTTGCCAGCGCAGGGGCTGGAAGCCAAAGCTGCCTTCCCACACCGGCAGCCTCCTGGTGATTTCTGCCTGCCTCTTTGTTCCTCCTTACAGCTGCCCCCCAGCCCACTCTCTGCTGCCTGGTTCTGCCAGTTGTTTTCTGCAGCCTCTCTGCCACGGTTTGTCTCAGAACCATCAGTCTCGTCACATCTTCCTTTGTTGGATGGCTGTACGATTGGTAAAGGATGACTCTACCCTCTTGCCCACCTTGTCAGTGAGTGTCGTTGCCCTCCCACCCCCATTCCGGACATGCCAGGGGATAGTCTCTCCCCTGACATTCTTTGTCTTCTTGCCCTCTTCCTCACACAGTGACCCATGCGTGGGCTGTTCGGGCCCTCTGCTCTCCTCGGTTCCTGCTCACCCCTCAGTTCTCAAGCCACGCTGGTTACCTGCTCCTGTGCACTTAGGCTAGCACACCCAGCGCGACCGTTGTGCTGATGGCCTTAGATTGTGCTCTAAGTATTTGCTTGTTCTTTAGCCCGTGAGTTCAGTTTCTCCCCCACTCCGTCTCCTCACCCAGGCATGGCAGGGGGCACATAGTTTATGCTAGTACACACGCCCTCCGGAATGCCTATCCCGAACTGACTCCCTCTCGGGTATGGTAGAACACGGTCTTTTGTAGGGAGGTCTTGTAGTACATTATGTAACACTTGTCCAATGGAGTGAAGAGAAGTTGGCTTTTCTCTTGAAAAGGACAAAGATTGGGGTCAGAGGGTGGTGCAGCAGCATCGCTGCAATCTGTGAGGCTGACCCCTGGAAGGTTCTGGGTCTGTGTCTAGAGACCTCCCTGAGCATGCGCCCATGATCCAAGCTGGTTGGAGGCTGGGTGGATTATGGCTTCAGTCGGGGGTGCTATCATTCTGTCTCTGTCTCCCTTGCTCAAGCAAAAAATAAAAGAAAAATATAATAAAGCCATACTGAAAATTCAGAACCCATGTTAGGTCAGAAAAAAAAATGTATTTCTTTAAAAAATTTGCTATAGGGCCCATGTGCTCACCAGAGAGAGAAAGAAGGAAAGGGAGAAAGTACCCTCAGGAAGATGACCACACCGCAATCCCTTCTCCTTTCAGGATTTTGGGCATGCATGCTCACTCACCCAGCATGTTCTTCAAACTGCCAGATTCAGGACTTGAACTGCTTGGTGGGTCACATGGGATCCAGTTTCCTTAACAACCACATCACCTGGTAGCCCAGAAAAATGTGTTTATCTTTTTAAAATTGACTCAGTACTTCTCTCATTTGAAATATTGTATGTATAGACTTCGGCAATATAAAAAATGATTTTTAAGTTTCTTTCAATGAGCAATATTCATAAATATGTAAATGCATAAATCAATGTGAGATAGTAATTTAGAGTTTTGGTAGCTTACAGTGCAAATATTGACAGATTGCTTCTGAATCAGGGGTGAAAGTAAATGAAACACGGCCAGCACTGTTAGGAGTTGCCCTAATGGGGATCTTGCTTCTATTTTTTAGAAAATGAGGGATGCCAAGTGTTTACAAAGAGTTTGTCAATAATCTTTATTGTTACAGATTTGTGCAACTTCATTTATAAATGAAAATCGGATGAAGGTTGACAGCACGGGGGGTGTTAGAGGATGTGGAGGAAACACGTCTGAATAAAGCTTCCTCCTCTTAGCTGAGAAGTGCACGGAGGCTGGGGTTGTCAGCCCATGGCGTCCTGGCCGAGCTCTGCCGCCATGTAGTGCCCGCGGCCTGATTTCCTTTGGAGATCTATTTGCAAGTGGGAAATTGGAGGAGTCAGAGTTTCGTAGCCAGAGGTAGAAACATGGAGCTTGGCTCTGCATCGCGCCTCGTGGAGAACTGATTAAGCTGTCTCCTCTTTATCCACCATTTGCAGGACATGACTGTGAGCCTGGTGGGAGAGGGATGGTGGAGGCGACGGGAGAGAGAGGGAAGTCCAGCTTACGTACAGTTCAGAAAGGAGTGCCACTTAGCTTAGATTTTGCCTGCTTGTATTTTAATTGGCCTTGATTAAAAACAAAATGATTTGCAAGGCCCATGGGTGGCGGGCCAGGTCTAGGAGCATTGTGTCATGGTAGCGTAGTGTCCTGGTAGCGTAGTTAGCTCAGTTCTGGTGCCTCGACATTTCCACTCGAGGCTGTAGGTTCATTGACTCAGTCAAGATACATTTATTAAAGTGCCCAGCTGGCATAAGGCACTTCGCGGATAGGAAGAGGAAACAGGCTAAGCATGTCCCTGGAGGAGTGGGTAGAATGGTTTTTATAAGCAAAAATACTAGAAAGATACCTTAATCCTTTTCATCTTAGTGGACATTTTCCAAGCTGTGTGTTGCCTTAATTAGGCAGTCAGACATTTTATAACGTCTTTGTCAGAGACTCAAGTGGCGTGTCACCCATTCCCCCTGTTGCGTGTAGTAGTTTTCTCCAAAATAGAAGACAAAAGTGGTTTTTTCCTCCTCATTCTAACTTGGACTCTGAAACTTTGGTGTGCTAAAACTGTCAGGGAAACTGTGCCTATCCTGTCATCGCCAAACCTGACATTTCTGAAGATTATGCCAAATGTATTTTCTGACACATTTCAGTTGATTCAAGCTGAGAGGTGCTTCTTATCTTTTGATTTGTCAGTCTACTGGCCTGAGGAATATAGCTGCAGTCCCCGGGAGTCATATGACACGCAGAAGCTGAATCACTGTTTTCAAGTGCTGTCAATTAGTGTTTGGAAATGGAGGGGAGAGACCCCATGCACGAGAACGTCACGAGTGCACATCATGAATTTTGTTTAAAATGAATTTCGTGCTCACACATTTTCTCACCAGTATAAAGTCACTGAAGTACATCAAGATTTTACTCCTGAATCAGCACCGAAAGCTTTGGGTTTTCCTTCTGTGGCCTTGTTCTTTCAAAGAACCAGAGGCCCATTGCTGACCGCACTGAATATGCAATCTCTGGACTGCATACATTAATATAGTATGCATATAAGGATATTGTACCTGAAATTGGCTGGGCATATAGTAGGTTCTCAGAAACTCCTTGATTAGTGAGTGAATAAAAGATTGTAGATGGTGGGGCACCAGCAGGTGGTGTAGTGGTTGGGGTTCTGGACTCCCACGTGGCTGATCGTGGTTTGAGTCCCAGACCCAGCCGCTTGAAACTCACACCAGGCGTGTGTGCATGTGTGCCCCAAATCCAGAGAGGAGAATGGAGGAGAAAGTACCCCTTGGGGGGGGTGATTCCTCACTTTCTGTCTCTCTGTCTCCCCGGCAAGCACATGCGCCCTATAGCAAAAATCTCTCTCTCTCAAAAAAAAAGATTGCAGATGGTCTGATGGGAGATATTTTCCCACCTTCCTGAAAGGCATGATTTTTGTGATTGTTATTAGGCGGCCCACGCACTTGCCAAAGACAGAAAAAGAGGGAGAAATCACTCCCCCTCAGGAGTGGCCATGCCATAGCCACTTCTCCTCCATTCTTCTGATGGGGTTTTGGGTGCTCAAACACATGTGCCCTGTGTGTTTTTCAAGCTGATGGGTCGGAACCAGAACTTGTAGTAGGCTCTGGGATCCAGCTGCCTTAACCGCATGCCGTCTGCTGGCCTGAAATGCATATATTTAATCTTAGTATTGTACAGGTTAACTTACGTTAAGTCCATCATGTAAGGCAGAAACTTAAACTGTATTTTGTTTTCACTTGAGTTTCATCGTGGTCCCAGCAGAGCACTTCCATCCACACCCCACACAGCCGGTCTCACAATTCTCCTGGTAGAAGATACAAAAGAAGAATGGTGCTTGTTTTCTTAGTGTTTTTTTTTTTTTTTCTGTCCTTTTGTTTTTCTGAATTAAAAAAATAAAAATTGCTATAGGGCATGTGCGCTTGTCAGACAAAGAGGCAAAATGAGAAAGCAACTCCCGTGGGGATGGCCACTCTGCAGTCCCTTCTCTGTTCTCCTTTTGGGATTATGGGCACACACGCATACATGCCTGGTGTGTTTTTCAAGCTGCAGGATCTGGGACTTGAACCATGCAGCTGGCCATGTGGAATCCAGCCACCTTAACTATCGTGCCACTGGTTGGCCCTATTCTTCCTCTTTTTTGTTTTTTAAGAATTAATTTTATTTATCATTATTATTATTATTACTTAATTTGCTATGGGGCATATGTGCTCACCAAAGAGAGACATGGGGTGTGGGGAGGCAGGGGAGGGAAAGTGAGAAATCAAGCTGCTAGGTCCAGGACTCAAACCGCAGTTGGTCATTTGGGAGTCCAGCACCTTAACTAGCACGCCACCTGCTGGCCTCCTTAACACATGCAGATCCTGGCATAAACTTGCCTCTGGGGACGCATTTTCTTTTCTAGTTTGCGTCCTTGCACCCCCACCTCCGCCCTGTTTGCAGATAGCGGTGGTGCAGGGTGTGGTGCTCCTTGGGTGGGGGTGCTGGAGGGGACCCTTTCCCTGCTGCTCTGACTGGGAAGTGACCTTCCTGGATCAGGTGGAACCCCATTTTAGCGACTTTGCCATCCTGTCTAGTTTCTGGTGTATTGACTAGCAACTGGTTAGTACTGAATGGAAGTTCCTAAAATTAGTAGTTGAAGGAGTGAAGTCCCCGCTCCAACTCCACTTTTCCCCTGCACTTGGAGACCTGTCTCGTGTGTCTATGTGTGTTATATTTATGTTGTCAAGGACTGAAACGTCATGGCGGGACCGGAGGGTGGCGTGGTGGTGAGGTGCTGGACTCCTAAGTGGCCAGCCTCAGTTCAAGTTCCGGACCTGGCGGCTTCCTTCTCACTTTCCTGCTCTCTCTCTGTCTTTCTCTGGTCACATGAAGTAATAATGAGGGATAGAATTAAGTGAATGATTCTTTTGAAAAGAAAAACGAACATGTAACGGTAAGGTAGGGTTAGAGTAGTGGTACCCACTGAGGCAGGGGTAACCATCTGCGGGCTGCAGCCGGAGAGGTGCAGTGAGCGAGCTTCACCGCCGGCTGGTGGCGGCCCTTCTGCACCAGGGCACCATGGGCCATTCCCTCTGGAAGGCACTCGTGCGCCCTGAGACACTGAGGTCAGGCAGAGAGGTCGAAGTCCGTCCTCGCATTGGCTGCTGGAAGAAAATCAAAATGTTAGGTCTGATTTTTCTCAGATATTGTCAAAAGTACCTGACTTCTTCTAAATGAATACTTGCATTTTCAATGTGAATTTTGTCGACTGTAAAGGATTAACTCCTAAAAGTTTTCTCAGTAGCATTTGCTGTGATGACAACGTGTGATACATAGAGTCGATGTTTATGTTAAGAAGCTTTTATGGGTGCAACTAACTGTTCAGAGCTTCCGTTCCGAGATTTTATTTATTTATTTATTTTAGATTGCTTTGTTGCAATCATCTTGCCTCAGCACCCTGAGTTGCTGGGACAATAGGCTGCCTTTGCCACTGCACCAGGCTTTCGGGGTGGACTGGGAATCGAACCTGCGTCCCCCCGATGTGGCTTCAGCCTGCCGAATAGCCATGTCAACCCGTGCCAGTTGTCAGCCTGCACAAGCTATCTTGCTGGACCCAGAGACTTCTTAGTTGACCAGATACTTTCTCTTAGCACCTGAAATGTGGCTCTATTTTTTTTTTCTTTTTTATTTGCATAAACTCTGGAACTGTTCAATATTTTATTTTATTTTTTTTAAGAGAGCGTACGTAGACTTTGTCCCCATAGATCCCCTAAACTACAGCAGCTCCTGTTACCCACACATTGTGTGCTCAGCCTGGGGACTTGTCTGCAGAGATGTTTCCAGGCCCGGCTGCTCCTGCTCGCCCTGTCTGTGTGAATCACGTCGGTGTCATCAGTGTGCCACGGCCCTGCAGCCTGCACCCAGCAGAGCTGCGAAGGCAGAGCAGCCCCGCCCGTCTGGATTATATTCCAAAGTAAGAGGTCTATCAGATTCCTCACTCTTTTTTCTCTTCGGAAATCATTCTACCCATTATGAGCGCTGTTGACTGAAGTATCTGTCCTGATTAAAGATGAAACACCACGTCGTGTGACATCTCGTAGTTCACTTTAATTCTCCGGACTTTCTTAGTGAAATTAAATCCTTTGACTTGCTGGAAGGTGCTACAGGGAAAGGTTGCTGGAACTCGGGCCACTGCATTCCATATACTTGTTAAGTCCAGTGTAATTCTCTGATGACCTCTTTAACCCCTTCCTTCAGTAAAACACTGCAATTGGAGGCATAGTTTATACATGGAAAAGTATTCTCTGTGGTTTTGAGCATCACCATCTTGGCGCTTTTGCCGCCACGCTCTGTCTGACTCTGTGATGAGGGGTAAGGTGCCCAGGCCGACCCATCATCCACTGTGGAAAGCGGGGCTCGCTCCATGGGCGGAGGGAAGAAAGATGGAAGAGACCCTCGCTGGCCCTTGAGCTGGTTCTATCTCCCACTGATGGAAGTTTCTGATACAGGACGCGAGTGATTAGTCAGATTTTAAGTGAAGCCAGCTTTTCGAGGGCAAGAGCATTTTCTTGTTTGTTTCTGGGGCTCTCTCTAGAAAGCCGGGAGGAGAGGACGCGTAATGGGATGCCGTACTTGTGCATTTCGGCAAAGATCTAATCTTTTTGAATTCATTGCTTGTGAGTTATTATTTCTAATCATACGCTTGATTGACTCCAGCTAAATGACTGTCTGGCTGCAAAGGCAGGGGTGTGAAATCCAAAACCGTAAGTGCGCGTTTTAACTGAAAATAGGGATCATCCCGGAATGCCTTCTCCATCCGGAGTGCCTGGCGCCCCCTCCCATGTATTTTTAAATAGAAATGCTCCCGCCTCCGTGTGTAGGGACAGCATGGCGGAGCTGAGGGCTCCCGGAGAGAGACTGAAACCCTGGAGCGGGTACAAGGGTGATAAAACTGAGGGGCCCCTGAGGCCACAGTGAGTCTTCTTAACATGCTTCTTTAGGCCGGCGAGCCCATGAGATGCCCCTTCAAACTCCAATTTAAGATTACCTTGTCATTTTAAAGATTAAAAAAAAAAATACTAAAGTCTAGAAGAAGAGGCTAGCAGCAATATTTTTAGAAACAGGACCTGACCATTTCTCTCAATGTTTTTTTTTTTTTTCTTTTTGTACACGGTTCTAATAGACACCCAATTTTCTTTGGGCAGTTCACAGAGGGATATTCCACCATCAAAACATTGTGGCTCCCCAATCATTTGTTTTCATTTTAAATAGCACAAGAGAAAGTAAAATCCCACGTTGAAGAAGAAACGGCACTAAACGCTGAACTATCTCTTCGCATATGGTATCTTTTTTTGTGTATTACCGATTTTTTTTTTTTTGAAAGTTAAGGAGTTGCTTGAACGTTTATTTATTTATTTAGAACATTTATATATACAGTTCATTGTATTTTTATAACTTCCGAATGAGGCCTATTTAGTATTAACATACTAGGATTTCGGCCTTTCTTGCTTTAATATCACAGACATATTCAAAAGATCCTTCTGGATTTTTGAAAGAGAAACATTTTCATATAACCGGGAGTCTCACAGGAAGTCCTGTGAGTGCATGCGTGTAGCCATCCTGAAAGCTGAACGAGTCATTGGCCTTAGAGAAACGAGCCTTATCTAGAGACAGCTGCAGGTGCTCAAAGATTTTGTGTGTGTGTGTGTGTGTGTGTGTGGCCTTCAAAATAGACAGAATTATTAGTGGACACAGAACACTGTGAACGCCTTCACCTGGGAGAAAGCCAGTTAAAGTGAAGTATTTCCTCATATGGCTAGCTTATTTTTGATCAGTGTATGTCCTTGGCAATTTAAAAATAATTGTATATTTTTACCTTTGGTAATATTTGATATGCGATTTGAGATTCTTTAAAACATTACCTGATTTTATGAACCCCCTTGAATTTAGACCCCCTTCACACTGTGTTTGTACTGTTAAAATTCAGTTGCTTTGTGGTTTAATGAGAATTCTTAATTTTACCTCAATATCACAAAACTTCCTTCTGGAAGACCCATCTCGTTCTAACTCATGCCTGGGGAAGAGACTGAAGTTCCTGTGAAGCAGTTCCAGAAAGAGGCATTATCTGTGTAATTAGCACAGCCACAATATCATGGGGAATGTGGATTATGTGTGTAAACTATCCGGGCTGTGATAGTTGGGTGTTAATCTTTTTATGAAGGTCACTGGATGGTGAGTAGGAACAGGTGCAGGGACAGCTACAACTTCTCTGAGGATCAAAAGGTTAGATAAACTGCTTTTGGGATTTATGCAGGGCAGAGATTTCCATGTCAGTTTAATTATCCTTCTGTTTTATAAGACTGCCAATCAGGATGCCTAGAACTCTTATGGAATTGGAAGCCTTGAAAACTTTGGAGTCTTTTCTGGTTGGGTTTATTCGATAATCATTCTTTTCATGATGACCTTAGTTGAAATGAAGGGCTGTTAGAACCACAAGGCCCGCTCTAGTGTCAGAAGCAGATTTAATCAGGAGTTATCATCCAGTGAGAAAAATGCCTTTCATTCTCTTTTCATTTATTTGAAATTACTTACTGATTCAGGAATCTCTTATTGGGGTCATTACTTTGATTTTTAACTTAGTAATGTAACTCTTGAAATACTTTATGTAAATGATTTCCTTCAAGGTGCACCGTGTTTAAAAAGCTATCAGTCAGTTGGAAATTGTTTTTCATTTATTTCACTCTGGAAGCATGATCTGTCAGGAAGAAATGGAGAGAACAGAAGTTCATAAACTGAGGGGCATGCTGTGCCATGCAGTCCCCAATTTTTGCTAGGTTTTCAGTGTTTCCTTCCTTTTTGGGAGACTTAAAATATCTCAGAGATTATGTTTATTTTAATTTGGTGGTAGTAATTACAGTGCCCATACTACAGTTAATAACTTGCTTATTATTTCTCCAACCCCAAAGGCATGGAAATAAAAAGAAACTTATATGATATTAAGAACACCCTCAGCAATTTTTCCAGGCCCGTTACTTTTATAAAACACTTGAGACTTTATTTTTTATTAGTGTAAGACACTTAGAAATGAATAACTAGCAAATAAACTTAGAGATATAATTCAAGTTTATGTCACTTGGTTAATAAAATGTACAAAATCACAGCCTTTCCAAGGTTTGCCTTCATCGTCCTTATTTTTTCCTTTTATTGCAAAAGAAAATTGTTCAAGTTGTAGAATTTCAAGGCTTTTAGGAAATTAACTTTAGTTGTTTGTGTTCCTTTGTCACTCTTTGTAGATGATGAAGCAAATTCTGTGGCTTCTGCTAAAGCAATGAGTCTTCCCGAAATGTTATTTGGAAACTATTTGTTTTATTCCCTGTTTTGCTACTGTGTTTGTATGTCTGGGAAGTTTGTTCCTTGAACTTTTGTCCTTCGAAGATGATGCGGATTTTACAGTCCGCTAAACACAAAATGTCTCCTCCGAGCGGCTCAGTTTGGTTCTGGGCCATGCACTGAGCAGTTGCCCCTGTGTTAATACGGTGACTGACGGAGTCTCTGCTGGGCCTCTGACCCAGAGCTGCTCTTCACCTCACTCTGCACCTGTACCCCGAGGGCGAGGGTGCAGAGACCTGGCTCCTAGACCTGGCTCCTAGGTAACTTTTTTTTCTTTTTTTTTTTTTAAGAGATTTTTGCTATAGGGCGCCTGTGCTCGCCAGACAGACAGAAAGTGAGAAACCACCCCCCAGGGGGTGCATGCCACACCGCATGTACCCAGTGTGAGTTTTAAGCCACCCGGTTGGGACACGAACTCCAGTCGACTACATGGGAGTCCAGTGACATAGCCATTACGCTAACTGCTGGTCCCAACTCCTAGGTAACTTTTGAGCCCTAGTTCTGGATGTGACTCCAGGGTTACCAGTTAGGTTTGGGGTCTAATAGAGGAAGACAGTTCAGATAGGCTTTTATTTTTTAAATTGTATTTCAAATGTTATTTTGAAAGCAGCATGTTCACATAGCCAGTTCCTCACCTGCTTTGGCTACTCTACCTTCTAATAACACTTCCTAATAACCAGGTAATAGCCTGCCTGGTTGTAAGAGTTCAGAGCCCACCGTGAGGTGGTCTTACCTGACATTCCACAGCGATTCGTGTGTTTTCCTGTTTGGTCTAACTTCAGTATGTTGTTACACTACAACTCATAAATGACATGGAAGGTATGATTAATCAAGCCTACATGTTTATTTACCAGTAAAATGTACCTCCTACGAAACATCAGAAACAAGAGATAAATATAGTACTAGTGTAATAACCTTCATGCAGCTATTTAGGCATGACCTATACCACAGCAAATCAAGAGCTCTAAGGTCCTACTGAATAAGGATACTTAAGAAACAGAAATTACGTTAAAATTCCATGTTAACTTCCGAGGAGATCAGATACAGTAGAACAATATTTATTTAACAATTCATCAACTTCCCATTTCTACCTAATGTTATGTTAGTGGTTGCCAGAACTGTCGCAGAGCTGGGAGCAGAGACAGTTTTCCATCCAGTTTCCTTAAACGAGATCCAGTGGAGAAGACAATCTGAAATAACTACCCCTTACCCATCCATTCATTCCTTCATTGCCACTAAAGTGCTTTATGTTGCAAACCAAGGCAGAGGTCTGGGTTCAGGCCACATTAGATTAGCTAAATTAATTCCTTTTCAGTGGTAGAAATGCCCATCCCAGCCCTGGCTTCACTGCCTCTTTGATTTAGAAGCAATTGAAAGATCAGCGTGACTGCGGTAGTACAAACCTGTAACCTGTCTGAAGAAAACAAAACACTGTAAGCTCATGCCCTGTGTCCTGTCAGTCACATATTTGCCATTAAAACCTAGAATCTTCTGGGACCATGTCGCTGGACTCCCGTGTAGTTGACTGCGGTTCGAGTCCTGGACCCAGTGGCTTAAACTCAAGCTGGGTGCATGTGTGTGTCCAAGATCCCGAGAGGAGAATGGAGAAGAAGGGATTACGGCATGGTCATCCCCCCGGGGGGTGATTTCTCGCTTTCTGTCTCTCTGTCTCTCTCTGTCTTTCTGGCGAGCGCACGTGCCCTGTAGCAAAAACCTCTCAAAAATAAATAAATAAATAAATAAGTAAAATAAATATATAAAACCTAGAATCCTCAATAAGAGGGGGCCCTCACTTGAAGAAATAACCTCCTAGGGACCAGCAGTTAGCGTAATGGCTATGTTGCTGGACTCCCACGTAGTCGACCGCAGTTCAAGTCCCAAACCTGGTGGCTTAAACTTACGTGGGGCGCGTGTGCATGCCCAAGACCCCAAGAGGAGAATGGAGGAGAAGGGATTGTGGTGTGGCCATCCCCTCTTGGGGTGTGATTTCTCACTTTCTGTCTCTCTGTCTCTCTTGTCTGTCTGGTGAGCGCACGCACCCTATAGCAAAAACCTCTCCAAAAAAAAAAAAAAAAAGAAATAACCTGGACTTGTTTGTCAATGAAATAGAATAAAGAAGACCCGGGCTGGCCCCATAGTCTATAGTCTAGTGGTTAAGGGAGACAGATCCCACATGGCCGAATGTGGTATACATGCTGGACCTGGTAGTTTGAAAAACACACCCAGTGCATTTATGTGTGTGCGTACACGTGCACATGGGTGCTTAGAATCTTAACAAGATGGAGAAATGGAGGAGAAGGGATTGAGGAGTGACCATGCGTGGTTGGGGGTCTTTCTCCCTCTCTGCCCATGTCTTCTGTCTCTGGCAAGCTCACGTGCACTCTTTGACAAAGACTAAGAGTAAAGAACACCTAATATATTTACATACAAAATTTGAAGGCTCCGCAAAGTAATCTCCGCCTTCTTTCATGGTATGGAGAACTAGGCTAAGGTAAGACTGGAGCAGATCCTATTATCTTGTCTTCTATGGAATTTTTATGAACCCACGTTTTGAGTGAGGGATTTTACATGTAGCCCAAAGCATACTCCCACGAGGTGTTTGGTTCATTGTGAGTTAAAATATCTACGAATGTTTCGTTTGTACTTTGCAATCCAACATAAAGCCATTTGAAACATTTTCTTCTGTGATATAATTTTTGTAGCTTTTCTTAAACCGTGGCATTTCCAGGGTGATTTTTATGTCGTTATTTTTGTCGGTGGACTCTGGCCTCCTGAGTGTGGTGAAGTGATAAAGCTGTGTTGCCAGGCAGAGTTCTTCCAGGCGGTTCATGCTGGGCTTCGTGTCTGTCACTGCCCCACTTTCATGTGTCTATGAGGATGGAAATGATTTGAGACAGAATATCACTGGGAGTGGGCGCATGGTTAAGTGCCCCGTCTCCCGGTTCTCCATTGAGTCGTCACTGGCGGCTCTGAACAGCGCCGCCACCGGTATTCTTGGCATGCGAGGGTCAGCAGGACTCACACTGAAATAGCAAAGATCCAAACCTGTGTCGCTAGAAAACTCTCGGCTTGCTTCATGACCTTTTTGGTCTTCCACCTTTGAATATGTGCCCATGCCTACTGAGGCTGCAATGGAAGGACTGGGGATGCCCTGCAACGTGCCAGGGGCAAGCCAGGGAAAATAATGAACAGTTGGTGACGGACACAGATGTATTAATCTTTTCAATGTGTCTGGAATTTATACCAGAAACTTGGGACTTTGACACCCTGTGCATTGAAAAGGAACCAAAAGATAATTCTAGTTTCTCAAAAGCAAAATTTAAGGGAGGATTCAAACAAATAAGAAGAGAGACCGTTTTGTGATGACTCAATGATGTCATGACAGTTCTGTAGCGGGCATACCTTGGCCCAGCCCGCCTTCACAGGGAGGAGGCATGCAGGGAGCCTTCGCGGTTGACCAAAATAACCGATCCTTTGTTTTTTTTTTCATGCACGAAGTCTGGCTCTGGGTGTGGAAGTTAACAAAGTCCTGCGATTGAAGTGCTATGTGTTTATTAGGCTTTTCAAAATGTCTGCCAGGCCCTAGAGCCTCATAAAGTGAGGCGGGTGTTGTGTGAGGCTGGTCTGCTCAGCATTTCTCTGTAAATGCTCCTCTCATGATATGCCTGAAAACCTCCCATATTATAATCATGCTAATAAAAATGGAAAACTCTGAATTCTTTGTAATGCATAAAGAAGTGTAATTTCCCTGTGACCTGAATAACTCTTCGAATCGCTGCTCTGGCCCCTTTGAAAGAAGGCAGCTCTTCCACCGTGTTTTGTGTTCCTTTGAACATCTTGCTATCTGCCTATTTTAAGGATGGAAATAATAGGAGAGAATTCAACAGCGGGGTTATTCTGTGAAGGGCAGGTGGGATTCCCTCCCACCTCCCATCCGGCTGTTCCCCCTTCTCCTTCGGCTGAGCTCTGCTCTCTAGCCTGGCTTCTTAAATGAGAGGTGATCTTGTTGATGAATAAAATTAAATGATAATACCATTTTTCACTTATTCACACTCTTCCACCTTTGGGTTGTGTCCCTTTGAGAATCGTAAATTGGATTTGTTATCGCGACCTTTCAAGAGGCCCCGCGTGCAGGCGTCTTATTTCCATCCCGGCGGGCAGGGCACCGGGTGGGAGGCAGGATGGTGTCTTTGGAGGCCGGTGGCCTTGGGAACCAGGGACAGTGCGATGCAGTAAATTTGGGGGAGATAATTCTCACAGTGACTGATCTCCACGGGACCCCTTTGGATGGAGCGGTAGACCCAGGACGAGGCCTTTGGCTCCCAGGTGGGCTGGGGGCGACTTGGCGTCCCCCGCCCGTATGGGCATGGATCGCTTGCTGTGTTGTGAGCCCTCCTCTGCTTGGGAATTACGTTTCTCATTTTGACGTGGACCTACTACCCCTGCCACCGATGTTAATAACCAGGGAGGGAGATCAAAGGACGGAGTCCCGGGAAGACAGGAGGCGGGCAGCCGGCCGGCCTGCCGGACAGTGCGTTTTAATTACCAGCTTTATAGGTAATGTTGGTAATGACAGATTTCGGTTGTTGCGTAGAATAGAAGTTATCGATAGTAAATTTTCATTGTTCTTGTTTCTTTGTGTGATGTCGAATGCTGCGCAGAACCTGTACCCAGTCCTACGGGGAACAGCACGGTGCGTTACATGCGAAATTTAGAGGGGACACCGTTTTAATTACACTGTGTAATTTAAGTTGGTCCTTTTCCAATTTCCCTTATTTAATTCAGCAGCCACTTGATGATTTGAATTTTTTTCTCTTTATAAGTTATCGTGGCTGCATTTAGCTGTGTGTGGAATATGTAAAAGGAACACACATCACACCCAGAATCCATGCGGCCGCCGGGAGTGCTGCCTGGCCCGGCCTGGGAACATTGGCAGTAACGGGGCTGCTCAGGGCTAAGGGACAGGCCTCGCACGCCCGCTTCTAGTCAAGTGTCGTGCTAGCTGGGCACCTGCACCGTCACGGCTACAGATCCCTGTTGGCCGGGGCTGGGGACAGCCCACTCGTGGCCATCCCGAGCGCCATTGTGGATACAGGCGAAGGCCGTGGCCGAGGGGGGCTCTGTGCCGCTCTGTGGAGGGCGGTGAGCTGTGGGCCGGTCTGTGTCCTGCTTGGCCACTCTCCTCCTTAACGTGCTGCAAGGGGCCCTTCTCTGGGACACCCAGGACCCTGCTCCTTACGGCCTCCTGGCACCATGACATGCAGGGACAAAGACCATTTTGCAAAGAGCGTGCCCAGCTGTGACAGGCAGGCACACAGACCTGTCTGCGTGGGACACAGCCTTTGAAAGTATGCCGGCACCAGCGAGAGGGAAGCCTTGAGCACCGAATGAGGGAACTTAGAAAGTGCGTGGAGAAAATGGAATTGAAGTCTGAGTTTATTTTGGTGCAAAAGAATTTTGAAATGTGTGCCCGTCCTTTTTGTAACACGCGTTCTCATGAACTGTTTGCACCCCCACCCCCACCCCGTGCATCTGGCCTTCATGGGCCACGTTGTGTGTGAGGCTGTGGCCACAGCACGGGAATCGGGCTTCACATTGTTGCACTGACCAAGTGTCCCCACACAGTTGCTCAAGAAGGGGACACAACGTGAACTGCCGAACGGGTGTAGACAATGAGCCACCTGGGGACCGGATGCAGAAGCAGGTGCTCCGGGTGGCACACACGACACGCGGAGGCCGCCATCCGCAGTTCGGTGTCGGAAGCCCCGGCTGCAGGGGAAGTTCCACGTTTCTGAATTGGAAATCAGTACAACTCCAGCATGCAGGGCAGCAGCCGCGATGCAGCGTTGCCAGCCCTCTTCGGAGAAGAACTCGTCTGTGTGGGTTTCGACGTGGCTGAACGTCGTTTTCCTCGTATGGTGCTGCATTTTAAGAACGCCATGAGTTTGTGAGCAGATGGAGGGTAGATGGTTTGGGCTCTCGGGCTCTGACAGCTTATCTGCATTTTATTGTGAAGGTGGCAGCTTTCGAGAGGGCACGAGGGGCCGTCAGGGAGAGGAGGAAGCCAGGAGGGCTGCAGTAGCCTTGCCCGGCCAAGGTCTTTTTTTTCTTTTTGTAAATGTGCTCCATGTGCACTAAGCCACGGAGGCCCTTTCGACACTGGGGGTTTCATTGTGTGTGTGTGTGTGTGTGTGTGTGTGTGTGTTTTCTTTTTTTTTTCCACTTTCTTCTTTCCTGTAGTCCCAGCGCCACCCACCCACCCTCCCCCTTTTCTCCTCTCACGTTGACTTTGGGATAAACTTTGCTGAGAGACAAAGAAGAAAAAGAAGACAAACTTTGACATTTTAGCTGAAAAGAAGCGAATTCAGATCTTAGATCCCATTGCCCTGTCACGGGGAGTATTGATTTGAAAGGCAGTGACAGATTTTTTTTTTTTAATTGTTTGTAATACAGGTTAGTAAAACCTGATACCTGTGAAAAATAGAATCACTACTTTTAAAAGCTTGCACATGAAATGGCCAGAAAGTAAAATAGACTACGTTATCTTAAAATGGTTTTCTTGAGGTATGGATGAGCCAGGCTCAGCGTCTACGGGAATGTTAGGGACGGGAAGGGACGGACTGGGCGCCCTCTTTAAAAGGTAGCGTGGAAGCCGCGCACTGATGGGTTCGAGTGTGCGTGAGTGTGCACGAGTGTGCACTGGCTTTCGCTGCCGTGGGACATTTTCAGCGTTTTAAACACAACTTTAAACTCAGCTCTGATGACAGGACGACGTTATTGGTTTTGTTTCAAGGGAGTATCTTTTATTAATACAGTTATATCGGACCTCTTCGCCTTTGAGGAAATTTGGATGTAGAAACAAAATGTCAGTCCATTCAAGATAGGAGAACACCAGTTTGTGAAAGGAGGGGGGAAGGTAAATATAAAACTGGCGATGGGGAGGGAAAACAATCAGGACCACTCCCGGCCTCAGCGCACGTCAGAGGAAACTCTTTAGCGCACGTCAGAGGAAACTCGTTCCCACCCCTGTGTCTGTGCAGTCTATATTCAAAGGGGATTAGAGTGCATTTAGCACAGGAGAGGCGAAGGTTGGGCGCTCTATGGACGGAGGCCCTACTTCTGCCTGGGGTATTGTCTAACTCTCTGAGGAAGAATTATCATCTTGACTTTATGGAAGGGAGAAAAGAAGTTTTGGAGATACTAGACAACTGGCCAAGGTCACACAGGATTGAAGGTGGCTCAGGTACAAATCTTGCCACATGGTGCTTCCCACTCTGTGTGTGTGTGTGTGTGTGTGTGTGTTGCACCTAGACTTGTGCGTCTGTGATTGAGTAGCAGAACAGCAATTTAAGCATCAAACCAATGATCAACAAAATGAAACAGTAGGTGGATGGATGAAAGGGAGTGAGGGAGGAATAAGTTTCCTTTTGTGAATGAAGTAGGTTTATATCCTCTATCACCCAGTGGGAAGAGAAATACTCTTCTTGTTTGTTTTTCCTGTGGGGTCCATGGGCTTGTGGAGAGACACAGAGAGACAGAGAGAAAGTGAGAAATCACCCCCCTTCCATGGCCATGCCCAAGTCCCTTTTCCTCCAGTGCCCTTCTGGGATTTGGGGCATGCACGCACATGCACCCGGCATGATTTTCAGTCTGCCGAGTCTGGGACTCCAGCGCACAGTGGGCCGTGTTGGCCACAGCCTGTCCACAGCACCTGCTGACCCGAGAAGAAACATTCTGAGGGTTGAGGCAGTACTGCTCCACTGTGTCTTCACTGTAAAGCTTTAGGTCAGAGCAAATCACGTAAGCTGGAGAGAATCAGGCCTGGTGTTCATGACGTTCTGGGTGATACCCGGGTTTGGAAAACAGCTTTTTCTTTTCTGTCAAGGTAAAAGGTGGCCTCGTAGCAGGAGGTATTTGCAGCTGTCCCTCTGGGCACAGATAGTGAGCCTGGCCTGCCAGGGCAGCTGCAGGAGCCGGTGCAGGGTGCTGGTCGGCGGCGTGGGTCTGCAGCCCGCGGCCCGCTGGAGCACTCGGGCAGTGTCTCTCTTGCTGGCCACCTTCTCACCTTGAAGTGACCTGAGTAAGTGATATAGGAAGCAGGAGTTTTATTAAAATGGGAGTGATCCTCCATCCCCTGGAAAACCACTTCATGCAGTGCCAAGAGAAATAGAAACACTTCCCTTCCCCCCGCTTCCTCTCGTTGCTCGTGTGAGCTTTCCGAGGAGGGAAGAAAGCCCGTTATTGAGGACAATATTGAAGGGAAGAGGGGTCAGGGCAGGCCGGGGAGAGGGGGGTGCTCGCGTAGGAACAATACATTCTCTGTCTTATTTAAAATAGTATGCGACTTTAATTTTCAGTGAAAGCTGAAAAGTCCAAGCCTCTTGAAATATGTATGGATCAACAGACCCGCTTCGGCACCCAAAAGAGGAGAACGGTGCTGGCAGCCAGCCATGTGCAAATCTGGAGCTGAGAGTTTGAAGGTGGAACTGCTGGGCAGGGGGCGGTGGGGGCAGAGGTCAGGGCGGCAACAGGATGTCCCGTTTGCAGGCTGGGGGGCCAGCCACAAACGTCCCGGGAGCCGGGTTCTTGCTCCGGCAGGATCTCTCTGTCTGCGATCACAACTGCTCTGTGCCCACCGTGCAGTTCTCTGCAGTCTTCATGTATTTAGATAAAAGAGGATTAAAAAAGATGATCAAGGGCAGGTTTACAGCTGTTGACCTCATTCTCCTGGCAGGTAGCTTTGGTCCCCCCTGGCTGAGTTATGGTCTCTGGCCTCCTGTACAGTCGGGAGGGCTGCTCAGCCCCTCTGGGTCAGACATATGCTTTCCTTCCTAAGACCCATAAGAGGCTTTGGGGGGAAGGAGAAGAATATAAACCCAGAAACCACATCCTAACAGCTGCCTCTGGTTAGCTGCGTTTCCCCCCCAAGCTTTTAAATCTTACAGCGGCTCCTAATTTGTCCCACATGGCTTCCCTCCCTGCGGAGACGCTGTCCCTCTCCTTGCTGCCCCGTTTGGTCAGAAGCAAATCTTTGTGAAGAATCAACTTGTTCCCTAGTTCAGGTCACTGTCCTTGGGCTGCTGGGTAGATGCAGGGGAAAAGGAAGGGGGTAACCACTTGTAGATTCGGAACCCCCTTAGGCTATGGACCTGTTCAGATGCCCCCCAATGAAGGAGTCTGAAATTAGCTGTAAGGGAGGCTGCGAGCCACGCGTGGACGGCTCTGATTGGAACCGGGGAGGGTTTCTGGCCTGGCGGAGCTGTCGGACCCGGTGCTGCCCTCGTGCCCAACCCCTTCCACCGAGCTGCTGCCTGCGTCCCCCACGTCCCTGGGAGTGCATACGTAGTGCAGATGTGCGTTCCAACACGTCTCCGTGAGGAATGAGTTGCAACTTGCATTCTTTTTTCCACTTCTAATTGTTATTATTTTTATTGTGTGTGTTACTCATGTCTCTTTTCCCTCTAACATGTTATTTTTTCAGTTCAGTGAGGCCCAAGACAGATGCTTATAGGGCAGGAAGAATACGGAATTATCTCCTTCACTGTAGTGAGAGCCCTGTCTCTCCTTTCCAGCTCTCCTTTTTTTTTTAAATTTTTATTTTTATTGCTGCTACATAGTAAGACATGAAATCCCCACAGCTGATGTCCTTGGGTTGTGATTTAAAAAAAAAAAATGAAAGAAATTGGTCCAGTTTGAAAAAAAAAATAGGATTAGTGTTAGTGATAGGGAACTAGGAAATGACCATTCTCTTATGGATGGTTAGGGTCAAACAATTTACCATTTAAAAATGTGTTGATGGTCTTAATTTTATTGCCATTTTATTTTATTTGTGTGGAGAGCTGTGGACTCGTGTCCCGTGAGATCTGAGAGCTGTGTGGTGACCACGTCATCTCGAAGAAGGAGCACCTGAATTAACCCTTCCCAGATCACCTTGTCCCGATGATTCTGCTGGAAACTGATACTCTGTGAATAAGGAATTGGGAGCCAGCAGGTGGCATGGTGGTTGGGGTGCTGGACACTCCCACGTGGCCGTCCGCAGTTCCAGTGCCAGACCTGGTGGCTTCCTTTCTCACTTTCTCTGTCTCTTTCTGGTCAAATTAATATAAACGAAAATAAATAAAATAAGTATTTTTTTAAAAAGGAGATTGTCTTTTGGGGCCAGTGGGTAGCATGGTGGTGGGGGCACTTGACACTCCCACATAGCCAACCACTGTTCGAATCCCAGACCTGGTGTCTCGCTTTCTCACTTTCCCTCTCTGTGTCTCTCTCTGGTCAAATTAAAAAACAAAAATAAAAATAAAAATGGATAAATAAAATTAAATAAATAATTTTTTAAAAAAGTCCTTGTCTCTTGCAAAGGACATGAACAACTTTGTTCTCTGTGCAGGAGCTGCAGCTCTGTAAGTGTACATAGAAAGTAAATGTCCCCTACCATTCTGGCTTGCTCCTGTAGAAGAAATCCCATGCCTGCCAGCTGTCCCTTGACCACATGTCATAACTTCTCCCAGACACAATGACAGGATGAGGAGATCAGTGTGTGTAGAAGATGACGTTTCTGTGCTCTTAATAAACACGGGTTACTGGGGCTGGCAGGTGGCGTGGCGGGTAAGGGTACTGGACTCCCACGTGGCCGACCACGGTTCAGGTCCTGGCCCTGGTGGCTTCCTTTCCCATTTCTCTCTCTCATTCTATCTTTCTCTAGTCAAAAAATAAAATCAATCAATAAATGGATAAAGTTAAATAAAGTAATTCTTAAACAAAAAAATAAGCAAACACGGGTTACCAAGCTCGGGAAACACGTTTGAAAACGCTGATGACAAATTTGTCATATTTCATATTTTTAATGTTGCCGAGGTTGGTAGTAAGCTACACTGGTAATTGAAATAAATTTGGATTTTATAGAAGTGAGTGACCAGAATGGAACCTTCGCTTTGGTTCATGGGAACCATTTAGGGAGAGAGTGCTGTTCTCCTGAGATACGGCCTATTAATCTCGAGTAAGTATAGGTTCTCAAGTAGCAGAGATGGCAGTTTATCCTGTTACTTAGAAAAGCCTCTAAATGTATTGAACAGCAGGGACCAAAACTATAGTTAATTCTGTGTATTCCCCCCTTCCTAAGCTAAGACTGGGATGGAGAGCATTCCATGAACAGGAATAGTGATTCTTCGCTGAACCTTGAACGGCCTTCCTCCTGGGTCTGATTCAGGTGGAGTGTCCCGGAAGGAGGAGCTCCGCCTACATCTGCTTAAGCCTTTCAACACGGAAACAGTTAGAAGTGCTCTGGTTGCAAGTGCTCTCAGACGTCCCAATCATTACAAGACCTGGTCCGACAGAGTACGCTGAGCTTTCTCAGTGAACCAGGACCCTCGTTAAAAACACCAGTTATTGAACTCTTTGGTAATACTGGAATGCACTTGGGAGCTTTGAGGTCTATAGGTTTAGCCTGACGTGGGTTTTTTTTTTTAATGATTTTTCCCAGATGGCTGGTTCTCCTGCCTCCTGCTACTGTCTGGGGCTTTTTATCCCAAAGCCCACAGCCTCTTGTCACTGTGCCCTGTTAATTAATTTTCTTTTTCGTTTATTTTTGCTCCCTTGTGATCATTTCTATTCTCCTCTACCACTTACCTGGAAACCTGCTCTGACTTCCAGACTCCCAGAGTGGCTTTTCTCTCCTTTCTGTGGTTGTAACCTGGGACAGTTGTGAGAACTTCTGGTTGAATCCAGGTATTTTTTCTTTTTCTTTTTTTAAAGAAGATTTTTGCTATAGGTGCATGTGCTAGTCAGAGGGACAGAGAAAGAGGAAGTGAGAAATCACCCACAATTGGCCACGCCACAATCCCTTCTCCCCCATTCTGCTCCTGGGATTTTTTTGAAACTCCCAGTGTGAGTTTCAAGCCTCCGGGTCTGGGACTTGAACCATGGCCCACCACGTGCAAGTTCAGCGCCTTAACCACTATGCCACCTGCTTGTCCCAAATCCAGATAAATATGACCTTGTCATTCAGTCAGACTGTTGCCTCCGTCTCCAATCTGTGAGGGCTTGGTGGGAGAAGAACACAGCTGGCTCCGTGGCTGTCCCAGCCCACATAGTCCATGGCCCTTTTAACTGCCATTTTCATTTCGCTTGCCTTTGTTGTGTCTCTGATGTTCTTGGTATGTTGAGTGTTGAGAGTCAATCAATCAATCAATCAAATGGTAAAACCCGACCTGAGAAGTAATTCCACTTTCTCTAAAGGCAGTCCACAGGCTCCAACTTCTGTCTGCCCCATGGCTCTGTGGCTTTTTCTTTCTTGGAATCATTATTTGTTGGGACTGTGCATCCACATATATTAACAAGCCTGCTTAAGGGGAACAAAATCCCACATCCTGCCTACCACCCTCAACAATCTTAGAATTAGAAATAGTTTATAAAATAATGGGTTTTAGAACAAATCAAATATCTGTCGATTTTCCAAATTTAACTCCTGCATTAAATGACGACTATAAAAAGTGATGCTTAGATGGGGCACATTTGCTTTGAAACCCATTAATAATGTGTGCGTTTCCTGAATAGTCATAAATTTCCATTTCTTCTTTGTCTTCTCTGTGAGCTCACGTCTTTCCCAAAATTAGCCAGAGTGTTACATTTGGAGCAGTGCTTATCTAAGTATTCAGTAAATTAAAGGAAATCTAAATACACATATTAAACCTGGAAAGGAGAAAATAATTGGTTCCTGGAAAGCCGAGAATTACTCTCTCCAAAAACAGAAGTTTTGGAGAAAACATCTAATTTGTTTAATGACTGTTTTGGCATGCAGAGTTTTATTGTCTCAACGAGTCATCACCCTGTAGTCAAATTCACAGGGCTCCAGGTCACCTCCACAAATCCGTGTATTTTTCCCTCCCACCCACCCTTCCTTC
>NW_006159626.1:1488889-1501978 GCF_000334495.1 Tupaia belangeri chinensis
TTTGTCTGTAAAGGTATTAACTAAAAGTAAAAGGAGCAAAGGTGAGTTAAAACACCGAGAGCACCTGCACACCTGGCAGCTTGGAGGTTACCTTAGTGCGCTTACCCTTAGGAAGTGTTTCTGTTGCCAGTCGTAGGCAGTTCTCTTTACTTTTAAAGTCTGTGGCCTCGGGGGTCCAGCAGACGGCATAGCGATTATGATGCTGGACTTCCACACGGCTGACTGTCGTTCAAGCCCCAGACCTGGTGGCTTGAAACTCACGCCTGGTACGTGTGCATGCATGCCCAAGATGCTAGGAGAAGGGATTGCAGTGTGGCCATCCTCCCTGGGAGGTGATTTCTCACTTTCCCTCTCACTGTGTCTGTCTTTCCTTCCAGCAAGCACATGCATGCCCTAAGGCAAAAAAAAAAAAACTTTTTTTTTTTTTTTAAAGTCTATGGATTTGGGGCCAGCAGGTAGCATGATGGTTAGGATGCCAGACTCCCACGTGGCAGACTGTGGTCCCAGACCTGGCAGCTAAACTTATGCTAGGTGCGTGTGCATGTGCGCCCAAAATCGTAAGAGAAGGGATTGCAGTGCGGCCATCTCCTCTGGGGAGTGGTTTCTTACTTTCTGTCTCTATGCACGCACCCTATAGCAAAAATCTCTGGAAAGAAAAAAAGAGAAATAAAAAATAAAAAGAAGTCTATGGGCTCTTCCTTTCTTTAAAGAGACGGTCATTACCTTATCTAGGAAATCAGCGGAGACATTTTGCACGTAGTTTTGCTATCTTCGTGGGATTGCGTGACAGAGTATCTGGCCTTGTTTGGTTCTGTATTCTTGATTCATGTGGGCTGTTTCTCAGGATGGTGTTTATTTCCCCAGTCCTGCGAGCCCTGGTGAGCAGACTGGCCGTGTTCCCCAGTGCTTCGCTCGTGGTTTCCGTTCTCTTCCTTTTCTTTTGTTTTCTTTCTTCTTTGGAGAGGTTTTCACTATAGGGCACCTGCACTCGCCAGACAGACAGAGAGAGACAGAGACAGGAAGTGAGAAATCATCCCCTGGGGGGATGTCCATGCCGCAATCCCTTCTCCATTCTCCTCTTGGGATCTTGGGCACGCACGCACACGCACCCAGCATGAGTTTAAGACCCCGGGCCCAGGACTCGAACCGCAGTTGACTACATGGGAGTCCAGCGACATAGCCATTACGCCAACTGCTGGTCCCTCCATTCTCCCACGGCGGCCCTGCCAGCAGACATCATTGACGAGGTAGAGGCGGGACTGCATTACATGGTCCGTGCTTGTCAAGGAGGCCCAAACATTGGAGAGAGTGAAGGATCCCACCCCTTGGAATATATTCAAAGCAGTCCTTGTTTCCAGTCATAAGACAAGGAGAATTTAGAAAGTGTGTGGGAAAATGGAATTAAAGTATGAGTTTATTTTGGTGCTAAAGAAAATTTGAAACCCTTGCGTAGTTTTCTTCATGTGCATTTTCCATGAACTGTTCAAAGACCACACGTATATTATGAATGTATTTCCTGTGGCACCGTCTAAGCCTCTTGAGAAGTTAATTTTAGATTCAGCTGGTGTCTCCTCGAAGGGTAATGAATTCTCTAAGTTTGCCACATACTTGCTAAAGACGACTCGCTTTAATTTCTCACATTTACCAGGTTTGAAGGTTACAAGAATTCGATCATTGCTTTTCTCAGCTTTCGCTGTTCTGGATGGAGGGAACCTAAGCTTCATGGGTTTCCTGGCCCTCTCCCCACCTTGTTTGGAGTAGTCTCTCTCTGTTAGACTGTCTTCAGCTCCGGAGGGACTGGGCTCCAGCCTGAAGATGGAATACAGAGTAAACACGTTGGGTGTGGATGTTAGGAGGGAAGCCATCTTAATAACTCAGCTCATGGCCTTCGATTTATTGGTGGCCTCTGGGTCCCAGCCGTCGATGGGATTGTCACCTTCAGTGGGTACCCATCAGTGGCCAGCAGTTCTTCTGGGGCCGTACCTGATGCCGTCATCCTCGGATGTAACTGACGTCGTTTCCCTGAAATACGTGTCCTTACAGTTGCCCACGTTTTCGCTTCTGCCTGTTCGCAGGACCCTGTGAAATCTTCCTGCAATTCATCTCTTGTCAAGTTGGCATTCATTTTCCTTTTGTCACCCTCAAACCTTGGCTCACATTCACTTCCTCTGGGAAGTAGTCGGCGATTAACCCCAGTTGACACCGATCACTCATGGTCGACGGATGGCATCAGAGGAACGTCAGTATCCAAGTCCTTCTGTCATTCCGGGTTTTCTGGGGATGATCACCTCTTGAGTCTGCCGACCTCTGATCCTTTTGACTGAATTTAGAAGGTGTCCGTGAGATCGAGGGGTCCAGGAGGGAAGCTGCGGTGTGGACTGTGGCAGATGCGTTCAGGGTTTTCCAGGTGTCTTTCTGGAGGCCGCTGCCATGGAGTGTCCCTGAGGTACGTCTTTGGAGTTGCAGTCCCCCCCACCTCATGTGGGCTCTGCATGGCGGTGTCACCGGGAGTGTCCTAGAACCACGCTTAGGCAGCACCTCCTCACTGCTCAGCAGCTCTGCTGAGATCTGTTGTGGCCCACGCTCTGTAGATAACGACTCTTCATACATGGCTTGACGTCTTTCTAGACTATAGTGATATTGCTGAAGTCTACCCGCCATCAGAAGTCTTCTATCGAAGTCATATTGTCCCCAGATCTATTGATTTTAGTTTACTTTTAAATATCGAGTTGTCGGAAAATCGTGACGCATTTTTTGCACAGAAAAATACATCATGCCTTTTCTGATAGTTAATATACTCAGAAGGATCAAAAAGTAACATGATATATAAAAATATATGGCATGGTAGTTAAGGCAGTGGACTCCCACATGGCCAACCACAGTTCAAGTCTTGGACCTGGCTTCAAAAACCATACCAGGCACGTATGCGTGCATGGCGCGAATCCAGAGATGAGAATAGAGAAGAAGGGATTGTAGCATGGCCATCCCCCATGGGTGTGTGGGAGGGGTGAGTTCTCACTTTCCTTCTCTCTTTCTCTCTCTGTCTCTCTTCAGTGAGCACAGACACCCTATGGGAAAGCCTAAGGGGGGAAAAAAGTCTTTCTTCCCATCTCTGTTTCCATTGCCTGGTTCCCAGCTGTCCCACATCGGGAACCCCACTCACTATTGTTTTCAGAATTCTGGTTTTGTGCAAGCACATGCAGGTATGTATTTGTATAGTTCCTGCTATCTTGCCCGAAGCTTATCCTATGCGGAGCACATTATCTATTCTGCCCTGTACCTGCCGCTTCCACCCGAGATCTTCCACCTCAGTGCCAGGGAGCGCCCTGGCTGTGCCTTCCCCCCTGCTGTCTTCCTGTGTGGGTGCGCTGTAGTTACTGCGGTGGTCCCTACTATAGGCCTTTGGGCTGTTTGCAGCATTTGGCTAAATAAAGAACGTTGTCGTGAATAACCTTGCCCACACAGCATTTCAAGTACATGCCTGCTGATCTTTATCTTCTGTTCCCTTTGCCCATTTCCTCGTAGACTTCGAGTGTAAGCCCTGGGGAAACCGAGTGTGCTGTTAGTATCTCCCTTCGAGTACCCCACAATGACTTTCCTGATCAGGGAAGCCAGGCCCTGAACAGCAGGACACCCCCACCCAGTCTCTTGTATCTCATTGAAGTCTCAATCCTGGCCTCCTTGGGCATCATCAACTCAAGTGAATTGAGCTAAAAAAGAATGAATATCATTCCGAAGTACTCCACAGTCAGACATCAAGTGTTAAGAAGCTTTGTACAGTTTTGCCATATGGTGAAATATTAACATTTCAATGAGATCATTGGCTGCTTTAGATAAAAAGAATGAAAAAATACCGTATTGAGATGTAAGAGTTAGAATTTAAACGTAGCTAGGTGAGCATCGCATTCATGTCCGTGTATACTGGGCAGGGTTCATAATCCTGATTCTGAATTCCCACCTTCATAAGATCAGCTCTGTGTTGATTTCTACGTATTTATGAGTTCAGCCGTTGCTTTGTGGGTACATTAATAATACATAGACTCCCAAAGGAAAGACCCTACAGTTTTCAAGGGAAATAATTCTATTTTATTCTCCAGGCTTTCTTGTCTTCTGGATTTCCCGTCACATCTGGCTTGGCCAAGTCTGTGGCCACCACGAGCCTTGATTATTCTATATTATCCTTGAGGATTCTTAGGGTTATTGTAAACAGTTGGCTAAATTATTCAAATGATCTTTATTGACCGTCTCATTCAGAAATAGGAGGCCGACAGTGGGAGTTGCTGGAGGTCCATGTGAGCCTGCGTCCGTGGAATGATTTGGTCTCCCTGGTTTGTTTAATACTTCTCCATTTTCCTGGCAGTTCATTAGGAATTCTGTCGAGGGATGAACTTCTATCAGCACATTATCAGCAGCTGAAGAATTTTCAGTTTTCTGCTCACTCAGTGCTTGTAAAAATTGAATATATATCGTTTCCCCTTTATCATGTTGAAAATCTCTGGTTCATGGTCTGTTGAAATTCATCTTGTTATATTCAAAATGCATCTCTCGGAAACAGCAACAATGCCCAGAGCCTGAGTACACTTAATTCTCAGTGTTTTTGTTTCAATTCCTTTTCTACACTTTTTACTTGGAGATATTTTGTTTTAATCTTCTCTTCCCCTTTTCTCCAGCCAAGTTTTTTGTTTGCAAAAAAGTAATATTTTTCCGAGCTCTATTCTGTGTGATACAATATGGCCCGGTTTCAAGACGTTCTTTAGCTCTTGCATCCAGCTACTAATTCGGTGCTCCGAAAAAACTCGATGCCGTTTGTGGGGATGGGTCAGTGCCAGTGGAAGGAAATAATTTTGCGGAAGATGAATCCATTTCCAAGTCATGTTGGCTGAGTAGAAGCTTACGTTGGAATTTGTTAGGTTGACTGATGGAGACCAAATCTGACCGAGAGGGGGCTGTGTGTGTTATCTGTCTTTGCCTCCTCGCGTATACCTTATGGTGTCTGTGCGTGCAGTTAATTTTAGGCTTCGGGAGGATTAAAATATTAGTTTTTCACTCACCTTACAAACTTCCTTACTGGTGAATCTTTTCAAAAATAATCAAATTTGAAAAGAACGAGCTATTTTCTCAGTTTTTGTTGTGCTTGGCTGTTTGACTATATTATCTTATTTAATCACGACACCAGTCTGGAATGACATAAATATGATTATCTGCGATTTACAGGTGAGGAAATAAGCTCAGACAAGTTAAGTAAGTTGCTCAAGGCCACACAGTAATTAGGTGTCCGGACATGTTGGGTCTTGGAGTCTTGGGGTCCTGATCCACCTTACTCAATTTTCAATTAATTTTCTGTTCTCCTAGTGAAGTGCTGGTGAGATTTCACTTTAGGGCTGTTTCTTTTTGTTGATTTTCTCGGAATGTGGAAGTCTCAGCGGCAGTAAAAACAGAATCGGCGGTATTTCCTCTGCCTTTGTCTACTGTGGAGAGGGAAGGTGGAGAGGTATTGTCAAAACTCAACACCAGAGAGACAGAGATTTCAGTTTACAAGTTAAATCATTTCTAAGCATTTTAAGGACAAACGTAAATTTAGGCACATTCTCAGATTACTAAATTTATTAAAATTACTTAAAAAAAAGAAAGAAATTTGTTATCACTTTCTGTTAGGGAAATTAGCACATCCGTGGTCATTACATCATTATTCATATATTTATAATATATTTATATATACATATACATGTATGGCAAAATGAATTTAATTATTGGCATTTGGTACAGGCTTATCTCAAACATGCCTGTTTTATAATGAGCCTCCAGTCATAGAGCTGAGTCTTGCCTTTATTAAATTATATAGAGAAATTCCTTTATATTTCTTTGTGTTACCTATGGAGATTTTATACACACACACACATTTTACATATATTTATGTATATATGTCGTGAGTCATTGGCAAAGTCATGATGCATTTTTGCTTAGAGAAATATGCCATGACTTTTCTAACAACCCAATATATATATACATATATATATGTGTGTGTGTGTATAATCAATTCTTCTTTATCCATTCACTTATAGATTTTGCTTAGAAAAATTAATATTGTTCAACCTTAAAAAAGAACACAGTCTTGCCATGTGGAACAGTGTGGATGGACTTTGAGGACATTATGCCAAGCGAGATAACGCAGTCACAGAAAAGGTGGATACTCACTGAAGCCATTGGCGTGAGTATCTGACGTCATCGAGCTCCAGAGTGCTGGCTGCCAGGGGCTGGGGACAGGGGGACATGTCCAGTGGGTAGAGTCTCCGTTTTGCAGGATGAGAACGTTCTGAGCTCTGTTACACAACAGCGGGTAGCACAGTTGTCCTGCACACTTAAAAACGGTTAAGACGGTTTCATGTTTTGTCACAATATAAAATAATAAGAGAAGAAAATGAAAGATTCTTCTTTAAATTGTCTTAAGTAAGACTTTAGCTGTTACTGCTTACCCTTGAATTTATTTTTTAAACTTGTTTTGACAAGTAGTAGCAGAAAGAGGATAATATTTTTCCCCCAGACAATTTAAAAAAAAATAAATTCTTGGAGTCTTTGGATTACCACATTAAAAATGTAAGTCTCTTGCTTATTTCCATCTATGGATGTGAATGTTCTTTTTTACTTTCACTTTTTTTAGGTTTCCACATCATTTTTGTTCCCAATAGGTGTCGTTTATTGAGTCTGGAGGTGCCAGGCCATGATTGTGTAGTTTATCCCCATTTTAGGGGTGAGGAATTGAGGATCGGGGGGCTTCCTATTGCTCCCCTTGCCTTTGGCACCCAGGGAGTGGCAGCAGCCCAGGGGAGACATCTCAGTTTGTCCACATCTGAGTCCTGAGCTCCTCATCCCTTGCCGTCGTGGGCACCCTGGGGAGAATGGGTGACTCCTGGCAGAGTCCACCAGATGTGAACTCATCTCTAAATAAAGTTTTATGACTTCAGACAAATTATGGAGTTGAGTTTATAGTAAATTAATTTTCTCCTTCTCTTTCCCAGCATCTCCAAAAATGAGTTATTGCTTCTTTTTCTGTAAGAATATTTAAGTAATGACTTGGAAGGGGTACATGGTGGCGTGTCACCGCCGATCTCCGTGTCAGTGGTCTCATAGGCCCCTCTGATGGGACGGAGTGAACGTAACCACGGGCTGGTACAGGCTTATTTCATAACGAGCCCCCGGTCGCAGGGCTGAGCCTTGCCTTTATTAAATTGTACAGACAAATTTCTATGGAAAGTATGACTGGCTTTTCTTCCTCTTAGGAAGACAGATTAATAATATTTCACTATTAATTAGGTTCCATCTGCTCTTCTTGCCTTCCCTTCTAAAGGTTATCCTTATTACCATATTCACAAACCAACCCAACTGTGTAATCGAAGTTAAAAAAAAAAATTCAAACCGAAGGTTTAATCTTGGTTTTTATAGTATGCTTTTTTGGCTAGTAAAGAGGAGGTTCACTGACTCCACTTCCTCTGCTGTCCCTATTTTCTTTGATTCCATTTGTTTCTTCTTGCGATCCAGCCATATGCCACAAATTGCACCACATTAACTCTCTGATATGAGATCTGGTAATAAAAGAGCACCACACCCATGAGCCGCATTTGGCCAGAGTCTGCTTGAGTCCCCGGGTCACCAACACCAGCAGGGGAAGGTCTGAATGGCCCCCGGACTGGGGACTGCGGTGGACGTTTGTCCTTCGCGTCCTCCCTCCTCGTTCAGGGTTCAGGGAGAGCCCCTCGCTGTGTATGGCACGAGGCGGGGTGCCCATCTGGCCAGGCCTGACGGGCACATCTGTGGAGCCCTGTGTGAGGAGGGAGGATGAGAAAATGGTTGGAACGAAGCAGGCCCTGACTAAATCAAGTTCCATACCACAAATTGAGCAAACTTTGATGATAGGGGATTACTGGAACATTTTATTAACTCGGGCTTTGCTTTAAGAAATTAACTTTTGAAAAAAGTTGCATCTCTGAGCTAATGTGTAAAGGTTTGGCTTGTGGCTGGTGGTGATCCCAGCGGCTGGCACAGTGGTCCAGACCCCTCACTGTCACACCCTGCAGTGACCCGCTCAGTTTTTCCTCTCTCCTCCTCTCCTCTGCCCCCTCCCGGCTCTCCCCCTGAGGCTGCGGCCTTTCCTTGTCCCCTCTTCTCACGGTACCACCACCAGGTCCCTGCACTTTACCCCTCACTAGAAGTCTGGGCAGCTTTGGTGCCTCACCCAGTTAGGACATGGGACGGTGATTACGAGCAAGCATCTGTATACATAATCTTTTTTTTTTTTAGTTTTATTTATTCATTTATTATCACTTTTTAAATTTGATCAGAGTGAGACATGGGGAGAGAGAGAGAGAGAGAGCAAAAGCAAGCCATCAGGTCCAGGACTCGATGGTGGGTGGGTTATATGGGAGTGTCCAGGACCTTAACCACAACTTCACCTGCTGGTCCCCTGTATACATAATCTTTAGCCACCCATCTTTCCTTCTGGATTGTTCTTTGATGAAAGAGCCACACGGTTTCCAACCCTATCATGAACGTTAGCATTTCCAGCACAGACAAAGCTGGTGTCAATGAGGCAGCTGTCCCCAAGTTGATGGTGTTAGTAAACGCAAGATGCCTTTTTTTCCATTCAAGTTTAATATTTGAAGAGCCAGGAGTGAAAAGGAATGGGAGGACAGGGACATACCTTGCTTTGTCTTGCCTCTGACTAATTAAATAACCGTTTTCTGAGAAGCAAGTACTCTCCGGTAGGCAGAATGTAATTCCAGTTTGATAGCTTAGAAGAAAAAATTACAAGTAAGAGAAGGATTTTCAGGTGGAAAAAGGATGACCGCTACATCAAAAGAGAGGAGCTTGGAGGACTAGGGAGAGTTGTAATTGTTTGGACGTGGTGGTGACGGTGATGTTCATTTTTAGCAGCATCCTATCTTTTACACTGCATTTTTCTTTGGAGTTAGCATTCCCCTTTTGGTTCAATTTCCTTTGGGACTTTTTTAAGGTTTTTGCTATAGGGCACGTGCGTTTGCTAGAGAGAGAGAGAGAGAGAGAGAGAGAGAGAGAAAGAGGGAAAGTAGGAAATCACTCCATAGGGGAGGTGGCCATGCTGCAATTCCTTCTCCATTCTCCTCTCAGGATTTTGGGCATGCATGCACACGTGCCCAGCATGTTTTTAGGCTGTTGGGTCTGGAACTCGAACTGCAGAGTTGGCCAGGGGGTATCTAGCCGTCTTCAACACCATGATTCCTGACTGGCGCTCCTTTTGCACTGTAGTCCTTCCAGGCCCAGGATTCAAAGCTTGCACATATTCAGAATCCCCAGGGTAAGGTGATGCCAAGACCCTGCCGCTCTAGAATCTGATGTGGATAGAGTCTCGCGGCCAGGACACGGCTATTTTTGAAGCTCCCGAGGTGATGCTAACGAGCGGCCATAGGTGCACACTTTTCTCGAGGTGCTAACATTTCTGGCAGAGCTGGGCATGCCTCAGGAGCCACGAGCAGGTCGGACTGTAAGACCCAAGCAGCGTAGCTCCTTGTCATTGCCGTGGCCTTTTCCAGCACGTTAGAACCGTCACGCAGTTCGGTGGGAGAGCTCCCCTCCTGGTGCACAGCTTTGGAATTGCCTCTGTGCTGCATTCAGGCCCTGTGCTGGGGGGACACGTCTCCTGCAGACATCCTCACTGTGCTCTGACAGTCCTGAATGGTGACTGACAGCGACACATGCACAGGATGGCCCAGTGTCTGCACCTGACGAGGACCCTCTCCCACTTGCGCCTGCTCAGCTGCTCTCTCCAAACAGGTGCTGACGTGCGTCCACGGATAGGCGGAGCTCCGCGGCACTGCAGGCTGGGGGCACGGACGAGCTCCCAGGCGTCAGTCCCTCCTCACCTCTCTGTAGTATTTCTCACGGCTGCTTTTGTGCAACCTGAAATTGGACAGATTCTGTTTCATCGGTGCTTCCTCGTGACTGGTCCGCGACATTAGTCACAAGGAACTTGGATTTCCTTTCTCAACTATGGCTGGAGAGCTGAATTCCTTTGCAGAGCAAACATGGCGGTGGGTGCCTGGTTTGTCACGTGGGCGGAGGCGTTGGGTGTGATGTGGTTGGTTCATGGTCACGGTTGCGCTTTGCCTCCCTGTCTGGGTACCAGCTCCCTTGTCCCTTCTGCTCACAGAGGCTGACTCATTTGCTGTGGCCTCCCATGCTAATCTGTTTTTGCCGGAGTTGGTGGGAGTATTTCCTCCTGGGGCCTCATGCTCCCCTCACCTGCATGGAATCGGTTTATAGCCATCACAGAGAGATCATATCATTGGTCTGCCTCACTTTTTCTACAGCTGGACCAGTTTTAAATACATTTTAAAGGGTCAAACTCACTCAAAGTGAGGTCAATTTGAGTGAGGCCCGCTTTTCAAGATTATTAAACAAAAGGAGAGTAGAGTATTTAACACACATTCGGACCAACAGATGGCATAATGGTTATGTCACTAGACTCCCATGTAATCAACTGTGGTTCAAGTCCTGGACCTGGCAGCTTAAAACTCTTGCCGGGTACATGTGCGTACGTGCCCAGAATCCTGAGAGGAGAACAGAGGAGAAGGATTGCAGTATGACCACCCCCCACCACCACCAGAGGACAATTTGTCGCTTTCTGTCACTCTGGTGAGTGCACGTGCCCTACAGCAAAAAGTCTCTCAAAAACATAAATGCATAAAAAATAAAGGCTAATCATATGGTATTTTGCTTGGCTTTACTCAGGAATGAGGGCTACATGTGCATCCTTCAGTAGGCTTCTTGGCCAGGTTTGTGTGTCAGACGTATCCTGGGCGTTGTGACTCAGTAGCTGTTCAGCGTTGGTGTCGTCGAGGTTGACTCTACACAGACTACTTTTTCGTGTTGGAAATTCATTTGAAAATGTATTTTAATACTTCTGTAAAGTTGACACTGAACAAGTAACTGCTTTGAAAAATAGACTGGAATATATCTTCGTTTGCCTACACCGGTATTTTTTAATGTTTGATTCTTTATGACTCATTTATTGAATAGATTTTAAAAATGGTTTTTAAAAATTTCCTCCATGAACAAGAGAGACAGACTGCAGCCTCCACAGGGTCTTGATGCCATGACCCACCTCCAGCCCAGTCAGCCCCAGATCATGGGGATGCGTGTGCCCAGTGTCCTCAGGGAGCTCCCTGAACCCAAGCCCAGAACCTTCCGGTGAGGGGGCCACCGCCCAGAGCATCACATCACAGCTGTTTCAGCCTCATCATTCCGATGCCTTATTAAGCACCTGCCACGTGTTAATCTCCTCGATCTAGTGATGCTCCAGGGGTCTCACCAAGGCCAGTAAGAGGTGAGGTAGACAGGGTGCTGTCGGAAACCTCAGGGAGAGGTGGGAGCAGTGGGGCCGTGTCTACTGGGGGGCACCAGCCACAGCTCCGGGGTGCCTGCACTGAGCTGTGACTGGGCTTGAGTACTAACGTCAAAGTGTGGCCAGACATTGCCATGTTTCTATCAGAAGCTGGCCATCTAAATTTCTAGGTCTTCCCCACATAGTTGTTTTTTTTTTTTAATCACTAATTTATTTAACTTTATTTATTTTAATTTGACCAGAGAGGGAGAGAGAGAGAGAGAGAGAGAGAGAGAGAAAGTGAGAAAGCAAGCTGCCAGGTCTAGGACTCGAACTATGGTCGACCATGTGGGAGTCTAGTGCCCTTAACCGCCATGCCACTTCCAGCCCCCCCCCCACAATAATTTTTAAAAAATATTTGTCAAAAATATTTGTCAGAGGGTGTTCATGGAGAGAGAAAGAGAGAAAGCACCCCCCATGGGGAGTGGTCATGTGATAATCCCCTCTCTATTCCTCTGTCCTTTTGGGGTTTTGGGTACACATGTGCTCAGCATGTTTCTCAAGTTTCTAGGTCTGGGATTCAAACCACACAGTCAGTCATATGAGATCCAGCCCCCTCAACCACACCAGGGGCTGGCCCCACATTGACTTTTAACTTTGGCTCAAGTTAAAAAATAATAACAATAAAATAAGCAATTCTTTGCCAGCCTGGTAAAACATGTATGTGGGCTGGGGGCATTTTTGGGACCTTGGATCTTTGTGGGTCCCTTTTCTGATCCTGAACCCACCCCCACACTCTCCCAAACACATGGAAACCATTTGGTCAGGGCAGCTGACTTTATAAAATATCTTGTGCACTGAGAATTCCATGTTAAATAATTAAAAATTATTGAAACAGCAGATGGTAGTAAAATATGCAGTGATAGCTTCACTTCACACATACACTCCCCTCTTGACCCACCCACACAACTGTTAAAATTTTTGCATTCTGAACCAAACTGGTTACAAGCGTCTGTGATTATCAGTGTGGAAAATGCCCATAAATATGGGCACATAAACTATCCAAATGACTAAACGAGTTCTGCTCTCATTTTTCAGAGCAATTTCCCGAATGCAGTTGTGGTTGCCGTGAGCTCAGTCCAGCCTCATCACTAGGGAACATTCGAGATTCTTGCTCTGGTGTGCACAGTGTTACCTTCAAGATAAAGGCATGCCTATGATTAGCCCAGGTCACTGGCGTCTGCCACAGAACTACAGATCCTCCTGTCTCCGGGTGGCAGTCACTGGCAGCACGTTAAGAATGTCATTGTTGAGAGCCAGCAGTTAGCGTAATGGCTATGTCGCTGGACTCCCACGTAGTCCACCGTGGTTTGTGTCCCGGACCCAGTGGCTTAAAACTCACACCGGGCGCATGTGCATGCGTGCCCAAGATCCCGAGAGGAGAATGGAGGAGAAGGGATTGCGGCGTGACCATCCCCTCTGGGGGGTGATTTCTCGCTTTCTGTCTCTTATGTCTCTCTCTGTCTGGCGAGCGCACGCGCCCTATAGCAAAAATCTCTCCAAAAAAAAAAAAAAAAAAAAAAAAGAATGTCATTGTTGTGTGAACAGCAGTCAGCCTAATGATTGTGTGGCTGGAATCCCATGTAGCCGACCATGGTTCGAGTCCTGGACCTGGTGGTTTAAACTCATGCCAGGCGTGTGTGCATGCGTGCCCAAGATCCCGAGAGGAAAATAGA
>NW_006159626.1:1502063-1522763 GCF_000334495.1 Tupaia belangeri chinensis
TTCCTTAAAGATAAAAAAAAAAAAAACACCTCTCCAAAAAAGAGAAAGGAAAGAAAAAGAATGCCATCATTGTAAGGCTGCTGTCCAACAGCAGCGCTGACAGTACAGGAGAGACCGGCCCCCAGTGGAGAGAGGGAATGAGTTACACCTCGTTCTTGTACATCTTCAGAGGTTTGGGAGCCGTCCACATTTCTCGTCCTCCCTGCTTTGGTGGCTGTTGCCGCTCTTGAACAGCTGAGGAGACCAGGGAGTAGAAGTGGGACTTTTATCCGCATCACCGTCTGGTTAGAGCCGTGGGGAGCGAACGGCTGTGTTCTCCGCCCCAGGTGAATGCTGTGGGTTACGCAAGGCGCGGGCATAGGGCTGCTCGTTTTCGAGAAAAGCCAGGAGCACTGAGGAAATTCTTTTTCTGGCAGTATTTCTAGAAGGAGACATTTTGGAATTAGGAACTATAAGGAAAGGAACAAAAGTCCCAGTCATTTACGTTTACTGAGCAAGGAGTGAGACTCGAGCCAACAGGAGCTTGTACCTCCAAGGACGGCTTCACTGAAACCCCTCCTTTTGATAGAAAATAAAGGATGGTCTCTTCTGGACTTTATTTTTAAAATTCTGATAAAGAAACAGGCAAATGGGCTCCCTTCATTCCAAGTCGCGTTGTGGGAGCTCCAGCTAAATGGTGGATGTTGTGCTTTTTGTAGAAGACACTCAGGTGCCTCGACCTCATTCCACCGAGTGTTTGTTTGTTTTATTTATTTTGAAAAATTTACTATAGGGTGCATGTGCTCTCTGGAGAGACATGGGGAGAGAGAAAAGGAGAAAGTGAGAAATCATCCCCGGGAGGATAGCCAGGCCCCAATCCCTTCTCCTCCATCCACCTCTTGGGATTTGGGGCACGTACATACACCTGCTTGGTATGTTTTTCAAGCCATCGGGTCTGGGACTCAAACTGCAGAGTTGGCCATGTGGAATCCAGCCATCTTAACCACCATGCCACCCGCGGGCCCTCTTTGTTTTTAATGAGAGGGTAGAGAGGCAGGGAAGGAAGAGAGAGAGACATTTTTTGATGGGCCCTCACCGTGGGGCAGTCCTTCCTCAGCCCAGGCACCCAGCATACTTAGGGCTGGTCGGGACCTGAACCCCCACTCACTGTGGCTGGCCCACCTGCAGGCCGAGTACTCATCTCGGCAGTGTTTCTTCTGTGGGCCTGCGCTTGAGCAGGGCTCGTAGTAATATCTTGCCCTCCCTACTTGGTCTTAGGTCTTTCAGTCACTGTTTTTGGGTCTGGGAATTAAACTGAAATGACTGAGCTTGGTTCTTTAAGCACTTTGGGCTTAGTCTGTGAGCAAGTTAAACCTATCGCTTGTATTTAGGTTCCGTGGCCAGTCCTCCCTCCTCCTCTCCCCGTATTTCCGTTGACTTTACTTAACCAAATCCACGTCCTTCTGCGTGACTTCTCCCTGAGCATTCTCCTACCCCACCTTTGCAGCCTCTTGCAATGGCCAAGTCTCCAGGTTGGGCTTCACTCCCACGGCCACCTTCCTGGTAGGGACTCAGCCTTACCTGTGGGCAATGGCAGTGACGAGCTATGATGGAAATCCTTCTTAGAGCAAGTTAAGGACCCTTGGCCCCCTCTACAGAGGCCAGGGTGGTGTGCACGCTTCTCACTTGGCGACTGCGGCCGGAGCCCCTGCTCGGTGAGCGGAGTCAACTAAGCCACTAGCCACAATTGATGTTTGTGCAAAGCAGAGAACATTCGTTTTTCCCTCCTTGTGGCTGACGCTCAGCTTGATCACTTAAACGCATCCTTATCCTCCCCCTTCCGAGCCCTTTACATTCCGTGACTTGCATTCCCCCTCTTAGCCTCGGTCTCCTGGGTCCGAACGCTGGCTAAATGTTTCTGACGGAGAATAATATATTTAGGAAGCAATTTCCATTCACGATTGTAATGCTGCCTGGCCCCTTTCTCCGACTCAGCACTGAGACGCGGAGATGATGCAGTTGTCTTTCCCAAGCCGTGTCATTTTCAAGTGTGTGCACGTAATGTATAGTTCTTAATAATCTCTCTGCTGTGGAGCATAAAGTGGTCTATGAACAGGACGGTCTGATGAAACTCACTTCCCTGTAAACATGGCTCGAGCGGAATCAGCCAATTTCAAGGCAGATTAGTGTCAGTGCAGAGAGACCAGGATAAATAGGTGCTGAGCGTCACTGGAGGAAAAGAGCAATCGTGAGACAGGCCTCTTTCAGGGCATGAGGGGCCAATGGGGGTGACGAGAAGGGGCCTCCAGTTACGTATGATAGGTGTGGAGCAGCGTGCTAAAGGGCTTGCGGACTGGAAGCCTCTGTTGATTTTTTAACGAAAGTAAAACCTGGTCACTTGAGGGACTAGCTCAGCCTACATAAGCAGTGCGTAGAATTTGAACACTCTTCCCAGACAGAGGTTTGATTTATTTGGTTAATTTCTTGCCAGCAGATAATATATTTGTGGTTAAGAATTATTTATTTAATTTTTAATTATTATTTTAAAGAGAGATTTTTACTACAGAGGGTGTGCATGGGCTGGAGAGACAGAGACAGAGAGACAGAAAGTGTGAAATCAACCCCCGGGGGATGGCCAAGCCACCATTCCTTCTCCTCCATTCTCCTCTCGGGATTTTTGAGCACACACTCACACGCACCTGGCGTGAGTTTTAAGCTGCTGGGTCTAGGACTCAAACTGCAGTTGACTGCATGGTAGTCCAGCAAAGTAACCATTACCAGAACCAATTATATGTTGGTCCTGCCTTTATTATTATTTTTCATTTGCTATAGGGCACGCGCATTCACCAGAGAAAGTGTGCTCATCAGAGAGAGACAGAGAGAGAGAGAGAGAGAGAGAAAGAGGGAAAGCAAGCTTCCAGGTCCAGGACTAGAACTACAGTCGGCCATGTGGGAGTCTAGCGCCATGCCACCTGCTCCCTCTGTCAGCATGTATTTCTAAAGGAGTTGTCATTGGGGTCATTGGGGGCCTTTTGCTTTTTTCTTACGCGCACTCAGTCATGTAGCCCTTCCAAGGTTGCTGGCTCCGGTCACTTTCTCCTGTACATGTTTGGTTTGCAGCGTGGGCCTGCCCCCTTGGGGCTGCAGGGGTTTCCAGAAGAGCTCCATGGGGTCCTCGTGTCCTTCCTTAGCATCTTCTGCTGCCTGGCTGCTCTAGGTAGGCAGGAGTGACCACCCCAGAAGAGAGGAACAGCCATCGGATGTTAAAACTATAGGTGCAAAGACAGGAGAAAACTGACGCTCCTGCCTCAGAGCATGGTCCCTGTACAAATACAGGTCCAGGTGCTCACGCTGCATTTTCAGGGCTTAAAAACCCCTGCCTCTTTTCCTCCTCCCTTTTTTCCCAGCATACAAGTAGGTCAAGAAGTCTTCGGAGAGTCCTGAAATAACTTGCAGGTTTCTTCAGAGGCCGTGAGGCTTCTCCTTTTACTGCTTTCCTAATTTTCCATCAAAAGAAGGGGCAGGACAGCAGGGGGAGAAGGGGAAGGCGTGTGTGGGGTGGCTAAGATGTTACCAGGCAGGTTTCTCGTGTGCGGACCTCATCGTTTAAGTGGGTTCTGGATGCCGTTATGATTTTACGAGAACGAGTAACCCACGCTTTATCTTCTCCTGCTTTCTGCGTTTCGCTAAGACATGAGTGAAAATGAACGCGGGCGGCTCTAAGGGGTTTGGCATGTCCATTTCATTTGCATAGACTCACAGGTCTGGAGAAGTCGCTTTAGAAATAATCTCATTGATCTCTGTGTCCAGGCGCGTTTACCCTTATGCCTATTTAAAAAGCCTAGTGTTGGGAACCAGCAGTTAGCATAATGGCTATGTCACTGGACTCCCATGTAGTTGACTACGGTTTGCGTCCTGGACCCAGTGGCTTAAATTCACTCCGGGCGCATGTGCGTGCGTGCCCAAGATCCCGAGAGGAGAATGGAGGAGAAGGGATTGCGGCGTGGCCATCCCCCCGAGGGGTGATTTCTTGCTTTCTGTCTCTCTGTCTCTCTCTGTCTGTCTGGCAAACATATGCACCCTATAGCAAAAACCTCTCTCAAGGAAGCAAAGGAAGGAAGGAAAGAAGAAAAAAAAAAAAAAGTCAAGTATTATAACCCTTAGTGTTCTTTTTCCAGAAATAGACTGCGGTATCCTTTGGTGAGGCACCGATATGCCTAAAAAGCAAAGACTGGCGAAGACAAAATGATCTCTAATTTTTAACACACATTCTTCCCTTAACTCGTTTTGGAAGGCGTGGTTTTGGTTTCCTTCTGAGCAAATACAGCTCCACTACTGAGCACATGGCTTCCTTTGAGTTAGCGCCTTTCTGTAGCGCAGGGCCGTTGGGGGTGTCTTCTCTTTGACGTGCATCATCAAATTGAAAGCCACATTTAAACCACTTCATGCATTTTAAATGTACATATGGTGGGATAATAATTATTTGGAATAAACAGGTAATAATACTGTTATCAAGCCGAGGCCTTGCAGGGGTTCCTGGGCTGCAGTAGCACAGGGAACGTTCTCTTGGGCTCAGATGTGTGGGCAGAGGGATGAGACCCCATCTTTACCACTGCTCCTGGCGCTGGGTCCTCCCTCAGTCTCATGCTTACGCTGTTCTTTCTAAGGCAGACTTTTTTTTTTTTTTTTTGGAGAGGTTTTTGCTACAGGGTGCATGTGCTCGCCAGAAAGACAGAGAGAGACAGAGAGACAGAAAACGAGAAATCACCCCCCAGGGGGGATGGCCACATTGCAATCCCTTCTCCATTCTCCTCGCGGGATCTTGGGCTCGCACACACATGCACCCAGCAGGAGTTTTAAACCACCGGGTCCGGGACTCAAACCACAGTCGACTACAAGGGAGTTCAGTGACATAGCCATTACACCAACTGCTGGTCCCTTTTCTAAGGCAGATTTATCAGTTCGGCTATTCCAGTTGTTTACTCAGTAGCCCTAATTAGGACATGGTTTCTTTTACCTTCTTTTATCTAGTAATTTTTAGGAAAGAGCAGCTTACTTTTCTTTTTTCTTTTAGTTTTTTGCCATAGGGTGTGTGTGTGCTCATTGGAGAATGACGGATAGAGGGAAAGTGAGAAATCATCTCCCAGAGGAGAGGGGGATGGCCAGGCTGCACTCCCTTCTCCTCTGTTCTTGTCTCGGGATTTGGGGTACACATCCAAACACCCCTGAAGTGACTTTCAAGCTGCTGTGTCTGGGATTTGAACCATGGTCAGCCTGTGGGAATCCAGCACCTTAACCACCTTGCCACCTGCCGTCCCCCCAGTTTACTTTTCTTAATTTCTAGGTATGAGGTGCCGTTAAGAATCATTACCCCGAGCAATTATTTCTATACGTGCCGATCTTTATGAAGAGAATGTTATTTAGGCAGTTTGTGAGCATGATTGAGCAAAACAGAAATACCTGGTTTGAGCAATCCCATGAATCAAGCACAGAATTCAGAAACAAAGGCAAGCATGGTAAACAGTGTTTGCTCGGCCAGTGGCATGAGAAGTCACATTTAAAAACTGCGTCCACTGTAGCATGACTTTGATGGGGATTCTGGTGTCAGTCTGATTTTTCTCTTTGAGTGATCTGCTTTGCGTGGCGGGTCTTCGCTTCAGCAGTTTTACTCACTGTACTCTCCAAAGCGTCAAACATACCAGGGAGCTGAACTGTCCCCCAGTGCAGTTTCATTTCATAGCCTGTAATACCTTCCACTGCTTCCTGCCCGTCCAGATGTTCTTACGTAACATACCTTCTGACCGCAGTGCTGAACACGGAGGGCTAATTTCTGCTGTGGCACCGTCTCAACCCCTCTCATGGAAAGAGAATTAGAGAATGATCTTTTCCATCTTTGGGGATTGACTTGCCTTTAAAGGAGTCACTAATCCAATAAAATCCCCTTCACCCCATGCTTTTTTTTGAGCTGCTTCCCCCTGTCTTGGCTAGTGGGCATGGTATCTGGTCTCATGGTTCCATTCCTCCTTTATTCATTATGTATCCGTACTTTCCAGGTAAGAGATGAATGCACTTCTCAGGGGTTCTGCTTCTACATAGGGCCCAGTGTCGTTTAGAGTTTATCAGTACCCTGCCTGAGTTGTCCTTGTTTCTTTGGAAAGAATTGTCTTTTCTGACCCCTGCTTGCCTTGATGAGCCGTCAGTGCTGCTAATGGAAAGGGCGAGAGACTCAGGTCCGAAGGAAAACACGAGGGAAGCAGTCCCCCGGACACCGGAGAGAGGGTCCTTGGTGTTTGTGTTTTCCGGAGAGTCACTGAGAGTTTCCATTACATAGCTCCTGTTGTGTTAGAAGCAGACCACTGCTGGTGGCGCGGTGGTGACGCCATGTCCAGCCACGCAGAAGCCATGTGGCTTCTCCAAGGTTCACGTCTGGAACACCCAGGGCGGCGTGCCGTGGGCCGGGGTCGATCATGGTGTGAAGACCCTGCGGGGCGTGCCTGTCACTCTCTCTCCATCTCTGTCTCTCCCTCTTATAAAACGAAGAAGTAAACAAAGAAAATGAGAAGCAGATCATTGTACCTACTGCCTGTTGCCATGGATAGTCTATGAGATTGTTTTTACACATTCTGTTCTGCCTTTCTATTCCTCAATTGGCGGAATGGAAGAGGTATATTCCCAGGGTGGAGTTTCGCACCAGCTGTAGCTTGGGGCCTCGTGTCCTGACTGGAACCACAGGACAGTATTAGCAGTGGAGTTTTCCTCCTGGCCTGGGAGTAGTCTTTCTCTGATGTCCCTTCTTCCTCTACCAAGAACAATCAGAGGAAAACGTGCCTTTCAAATTTTTTTAAAAAGAATTGTTTATTTAATTTTATTTATCATCATCATCATCATTATTGGTTTTTAGAGAGATTTTTGCTATAGGGTGTGTGCCCTCACTGGAAACACAGAGAAAGACACAGAGAGAGAAAGTAAGAAGCCACTCCCTAGGGGGCATGGCTATGCCACAGTCTCTTCTCCTCTTGTGGTTTTGGTGCCGCTCACACACACACACACACACACACACACACATGCCCAGCAGTATTTTCAATCTGCCAGGTCTGGGACTTGAACCATTGTCAACCATGTAAGTGTCCAGCACCTTAACCACCATGTCACATGCTGGCCCATTATTACTGTTATTTTAAAGTTTGCTACGGAACATGTGTACTCAGTAGAGAGAGACAGAAGTGGGGGGAGAGAGAGAGAAAGCAAGCTGCCAGGTCTGGGACTTAAACCACTTTCAGCCATGCGCCTGTCCAGTGCCTTCACCACCACGCCACCTGCTGGCCCCAGGAGATGTGCTTTCATTGTGACCGCTCTGAGTACCTTCACCATCACTACCTCTTCTGCTCTGGCTTCAGAATTTCTGAGTGCTGGGGCCAGCAGATGGCATAATGGTTACATCACATGGAGCCAACTGCCATTTGAGCCCTGGACCTGGTAGCTTAAAACTCACACAGGTAGGGACCAGCCGTTAGCGTAATGGCTATGTTGCTGTACTCCCATGTAGTCGACCGCGGTTCGGGTCCCGGACCTGGTGGCTTAAACTCATGCCGGGTGCGTGTGCGTGCGTGCGCAAGATCCCAAGAGGAGAATGGAGGAGAAGGGACTGCGGCTTGGCCATCCCCCCTGGGGGGTGATTTCTCGCTTTTTATCTCTCTGCCTCTGTCTGTCCGGCGAGCGCACGCGCCCTATAGCAAAAACCTCTCCAAAAAAAAGGAAAAAAAAAAAACTCACCACAGGTGCATGTGTGTGTGTGCCCAAAATCCTGAGAGGAGAATGGAGGAGAAGGAATTTTGGCATAGCCATCCCCCCTGAGGGTTGATTTCTTGTTTTCTGTCTCTGTCTTTCTCTATTTCTCTAGCGAGTACACACACCCTTTAATAAAAATCTCTATTTTCCTTTGGAGAGGTTTTCGCTATTAGACACGTGCACTCCCCCGAAAGAGAAACACTGAGAGACAGAAAGCGAGAAACCACCCCCCCCATGCCGCAATCCCTTCTCCTCCATTCTCTCAGGATCTTGGGCACGCATGCACACGCGCCCGGCATGAGTTTAAGCCACCAGGTCCAGGACTCGAACCGCGGTTGACTACATGGGAATCCAGTGACATAGCCATTATGCCATCTGCTGGTCCTACAAAAAAATCTCTCTTAAAGATTTTTTTTTTTTTTTTGAGTGTCTACAAAGGGTCAGAGTCCTTCCTACATTCTTCATGGGAAGCCTTGTACTATTCTCCTATCAACTCTGCATTCACTTACTAATCTGTCACTCCACAGGTACCTACTGTGTATGGTGAGAGTCACACGAGGTCCCACAGCAAGCTAGGGCACCTGCGAATCCATAGCAAGTTGCTCGGCAGCCGTAGCTGTTGCTGCTGTCACCTGGGATGGAGGACAAATCCGAGAGTTAATTACGCCCATTGAACTTCTCAGTGGCTGAGTTTCACGCGAGAGAAGAGAGTGGCAATATTTAGAAGGTGGTGAAAGACCCAGGCACTGTTTCCAATAGACATGTTCAGTGATTGCATGGAAAGTTACTTCTGAAATAATAAATTCAGGGAGTATATAATCCCAGGTAATGCCACAGCCAGCCACCTGGACTGCGCCTTGGCTGTGTCCATCTTTCTGAAAAGACTGAAATTTGGATCCCAGTTTTGCTATGAGGACATGAAAATGGGGTTCCCCTTCAGTGCACCTGCCTCCCTCCCCTTGTTTAGGCAAACGCGGTCACTGCTGGATTCCAGCCTCAGGATGGTTAGCGGTCGCGTGGGGATTGCTCACGCAGTGTGTTGGTTTATTGCCTAGTTCTTCAGTCCCGTAAGAACAGAGGTCTGTCTTGTAGATGTCCTCAGGGGGTTCTGATTGGTTCTGTGGGGAGACACGTGATGCTCCCAGAGCAGCCTGACCACTTTATTATTCCCCTGAGCTCACTGGACCTCGGGGGATGTTCGCACATGGCCTTTCCCTAGAGCCGCGTAAAGCTCTGTGGACACAGGGCCCTGGATCCTCAGTGGACCCTCTCGCACCTGAACTGGAGAACCTCCTCTTTTCTCTGAGCTGTACATTACAGATCTGGCTCCAAATCCTACCTGTGTTTGACCTGCACCCATCATGTCTGGTTTGCTGTGGGTGTCTTCCAGGGTTACTGGTCAAGAGGATGAAAATTTGCAATTTATATGTTCCTCATTGGATGGGAGAATTAAAGACATACTTCACTCTAACTGACAAAGAGCTGCCTTCTTGCAAATCAAGTGCCCTTTAGAAATAAGCGGTTTCCATGTCTCTCATCAGAGGTACAAACCGGTTTTCCGTGGCACTGTACGGGTGTGGGACTCAAACCACGGTCCAATGACATAGCCATTATGCTATCTGGTGGTCCCAAGGCTTGATGCATTTCTATCCAAACTGCTGTTCTCTGGAAAGCTGGGTGAAGGGGTGAGGTGACATTAGAATGGGGAGATTAGAGCGGCGCTGCCCCTGTTCCTCGGTAAGGCCTAGTCCACACTCGTGTGCAGTTAATATTTTCACGTACAAATTAGCAGCGTTCAATTAAACCTTGGCATTTTCATATTGTCCTTCTTTGTGTTATTTCAATCTGAACCAGAATATTCTGACTGACTCAATTATTCTCGCTTTATTTTGACTGGTTTTAACTTAGCTAACTTTGGGCGTGTATGCACATGCACCCAGTGTGATTTTCGAACTTCCTGGTCTGGGACTAGAACCACGCTGTTGGCCATGTGGGATCCAATGTCTTACCCTTCATGCCACCTGCTGGCCCCGGTGGTATATTTTTTAGAGAATGCAGGTCCCTCTTAAGACATAGAGTACTAGTTGATATTATGCTACTTTTCCTCTCACTTTTTTAAAGAAAGTACTTAGTTATGACACCCTGGGAATTTTGTGCCTAAATATGACAGGATTAAAATTCTTCATCTTGGTTCTTTATTACTCGTTCACATATATAAATGTTATACACATGACCTTGTTTTTGAACTTTGGAAGAGGTCCTGTTGCTTCTCTGCAGGAGGGAATTAAACTTTTTGATCAGGGACATTAGGACTCCTGTTGTTATAACCTTTCAAGCCGTAAAGGAATCCTACTAACTAGATTATAGTTATTTACAGCTGTTTCCTTGAAAAGCTGATCTTCTATTCATCTGTTGTTTGAGATGGAATGTGGAATTCTTGACATCAGTCTGGCCAGAGAAGAAAAGAGAAGAGGAACAGAAAGAGAAAAAAACGACAGAATTCATTTGTTTTTATTTTTGTTTTATTGATTTTGTGGTGTAAGAGCTTTATAAAGTCCTTGGAAGTTATACTTAGTTTTGGTCTAAGTGATTTGCTTGTTTGGGCCGGATGAAAATAAAACTAACATTTAAAAACTAACTCAAAGAGGGACCAGCAGTTAGTGTAATGGCTATGTCACTGGACTCCCACGTAGCTGACCGCGGTTCGAGTCCCAGACCTGGTGGCTTAAACTCACGCCAAGCGCGTGTGCGTGCGTGCGTGCCCAAGATCCCGAGAGGAGAATGGAGGAGAAAGGATTGCGGAGTGGCCATCCCCCTTGCGGGGGGGTGGGGGGGTGGGGAGGGGAGGTGACTTCTTGCTTTCTGTCTGTCTTTCTGGTGAGTGCACATGCCCTATAGCAAAAACCTCTCAAAAAAAAAATAATAATAATTAACTCTAAGGAATATGTCATCGAGACAATAATGGAAGAGTCACTTTTATGTTCCAAAATATACTCTGGGGCCTTTAACAGAATTCAGCCAAAAATTGTTTCTGATTGCGCAGGGTGAGCAGTACCAAAACATTCTTTGGTTAACGTCCTAAAGTGACAAAAGATAAGATTTCAGATCTCTGAAATCTTCAGACAGCCTGTCCTCTGTCCTCCAAACATTTATGGAATGAGGTAACTCTTTGTGGCATTGTGTTTTATATTTGCTAAAGGGAACAATACATTCTCCGTCTCAAACGAACTTAATTTCCTATGTGGCCACGATGAGGGCTTCGTGAGAACGAGTTAGAAATATCTGCTCGCTCTAATAATATTTACTTAGCTCAGGCTATAGACCAGGCTGGCTACTTAGCGAGTACTTCAGCATATCAGAAACATTGAACACTGTACTAATTGAACAGTAAAAACGGACATGTGAGAAATACTGCATTGGACCGGCAGATGGCGCCGTGGAGATGGGTGCTGGACTCCCACGTGGCCTACTAAGGTTTGAGTCCTGGACCTGATGGTTTCCTTTTCCACTTTCCTTCCCTCTCTCACATTCTGTCCCTCTCTGGTCAAATTAAAATAAAGTTAAATAACATAATTCCTTTTAAAAAGAAAATACTGTATCTCTACTACCGATTTATCTTTGGAAAAGTGTTCATTCTGTCTTCCCTACACTCATCTTCCACTTGTGTGCGATTAATTTTTCCCTGTGTGCTTAGGCTGAGACTTTGAGCCGCTGAGATTTCTTGCCCAGGTTCACGCAGAAAGCCATCCTTTCTTGCCCGGTCTTTGCAGAGCCAGAATCTGAGGTGTGTCTGATCTCGTAGGTGTTTGTATGGACCTCAGCTGGGCCGTGGGAGGAGACCCGCAGGGTGTAGCTGGAGGCCTCTCCTGAACACGCCTTGGGCCGTTACAGTGACAGAGGAGCTCTGGTGCTCCTGAGGCCTCAGGACCGGGAGTTTGTCTCTTTAGATAAAAAAGGATCTGATTTTCCTGCACTGGGGACCTAGACTGCACTCCCTGTTCCCATTTACACAGGAAGCCAGGCAGCTGTAGCAGTGGAGCTGGAGTCTAAATCACAGGGTGTTACAACGTATGAAACTTAAATGTGGCAGCTGTCCCCGTGCGCCGTGGTGAACCGTCTGGGGAAATTCAATCCAGCCTGGGGGCTGGCGTGGAGGCCCCGGCAGCACTTGGTCACCACTGTGCAGGGCTTTCGATTGGATCCGAAACACTTCGTGCTTCTGGCCTGCAGCTTGGTCAGATATGCAAGGCGCGGAGTGGAGTTGGCTGTCCTGAGCTGGTCACATCCCTGGGGCACGGTGGGTCTCCGCTGCTTTTGTCATCCCTGTGCATGTCTCCAGTGGGGAGGATCGCGATAATGAGTAATCTCTCAGGGTCCTAGCTCTCCTAGGGAGGAGTGAAACTTCCCAAAGTGGGGAAAGAAGTACCCCAAGTTCTTTCTCGAAGCCTCCTGGAGTGGTGTCTCGGATACAGTTTAACCTGTATTAGTTTGTTCCAAGGTGAAAAATGCGATGTTTCTGGGAAGTTATTAACGCAGTTCTGGCAGACGTGCTCGCTGAGGGGGAGGGCGCGCGGCCGGCGTTATGCCGGTTAGCTGGCAGCGTTGTTCACAGCCTGAATTGCTCAACTTTAATGAGGTCTTGCTACAACTGTATGATATATTTTGTACATGCACATCTTAAAAATGTCTTGTTCTAAGTCATTTTCCAGTTTCATCCAAAGCACAAACGTACAGTAAAAATTATTCTCAATGTACTGGCTCAGTAGTGAGATCAGGAAATTCTCTGAGCTTGCTCTTTGGAATATGCTGGTTCTTTTTCTTTTAAGGTGTTTGCCATAGGGCACATGGGCTCACCGGAGAGAGACAGAGACAGGGAAAGTGAGAGATCACCTCCTGGGGGGAATGGCCGCGCTGCAATCCCTTCTCCTCCATTCGCATTCCAGGATTTGGGGCACACATGCACATGTGCCCGGCACAGTTTTCAAGCTGCCGAGCCCAGGACTCGAACCGTGGTTGGCCATGTGGGAGTCCAGTGCCTTAATCACTACAGAAACATGCTGAGTTTAAGTTCAGAGAGTCCCACAATTTGGAGAGCTGCAAGTGACCGAAATGGTGAGATGTGTGTGTGGACATAGCTGATGGGGTAACCCAACATGCTGTGTGTGCGTGTTTGGTTTTCCGTTGTTTGCTTTTTATTTTTTTCTGTAAAAGGGTGTGAGTGTCTCCCTTTTTTGCTCTTCTGTTGCCTATCCTAAGTTGTTGTCATCAGTTCGGATGATCATGAAGAGGAGAAGACCCCTGCTAGGGGAAATAAATAGCTAGTGAACATGAGTTTATGACAGTATGGTGCCTGTTCTCATGCAAACGTCTCTGATTTTTAAATTCGAGGGAAGAATTCACTCTATTACCAGTATTGTCTCTGAATGGAACAGCCTTCACTGTTCATGAGGTCCCGGAGATTTAACTTTTTGTGTTAAGTGTCTTCAACTACAGTGGCAGTTGGTAACTGAAAAGAACTCTTTAAATTGTCATTTGTGTGCAGCTAGCTCTGTAGACTTGTCAAGTGCTGTTAGAAGTGTGATTATATAGGCCACTGATAGACCTTTTTGAGAACCTGAATTACTGTTAAAATCTTCACCCAAGCATATAAAATCAGCCTGGGAAGTCCAGGAAGCACTGTGGTTGACTGTGAAGTGTTAAGAGATTTATGGGGAAAGAGTTTTATTATAAATATTCTGAATTGTTGATGAAACATTTTATGTCTTTCTCACGTAGAGTTACAATATTGTAAACAGTTGGGGAGTGTGTGATTGCCTAATAAGTGAAAGCGCTGAACCTTACACTGGTCAGAGGTGCCGTTCTCGCTGTCGGGGTGAAAAGGAAGCTGAGGCGCAGCCTCTGCAGAGGGTAACCGTGGTTGAACTAAGGAGCATTTGCCTGCGTTTCTGTGAACTGAAATTACCATGTCACGTTGCTGATGTCTATTGTTGAAAGAGAAAAAGAAAAGACACGGGACTGGGGCTTTTTAAATGTTTTAATTCACCTTAGGATGATTTTATTCAAGGATTTATTTTTAATTTTTTTAAGACTAGATCATACAGTCATAGGATTCTTGGAGCCTCTTGTCTGTCCTGCAGGTCTAAAGCAAAACCAGGCATAAAGAAAAGACATTAGTGGGACCAGCAGCTGGCGTAATGGCTGTGTTGCTGGACTCTCCTGTAGTTGACCACGGTTCAAATCCTGGACCTGGTGGCTTAAACTCTTGCCAGGCGTGTGTACGTGTGTGCCCAAGATCCTGAGGGGCGAAGGGATTGTGGCGTGGCCATCCTCGCTGAGGGGGGTGGGGGTGATTTCTCGCTTTCTATCTCTCCGTCTCTCTCTGTCTGGCTGGCAAGCACACGCGCCCTATAGCAAAACCTCTCTCTAAAAAGAAAGGAGAGAAGACATTAGCAGCAGGCCCGAGTAGAAGTGCTGCTTCAGCCTCTGTGGCTGTCTAACCTTGGACAGTGGTAATGATTATAGTAATAGCTGCTATTTGTACTGTGTGCTAGCTCTTTATATACACTTCATTTAAAGTTCTTGGCTGTGGAAAGTTGTACCTTGTTCAGTGTCATGTAGTTCGTTAACAGAGGAGCCAGACTTCTCTGTGCCCAAGATCCTGAGAGGAGAAGGGATTGTGGCGTGGCCATCCTCGCTGAGGGGGGTGGGGGTGATTTCTCGCTTTCTATCTCTCCGTCTCTCTCTGTCTGGCTGGCAAGCACACGCGCCCTATAGCAAAACCTCTCTCTAAAAAGAAAGGAGAGAAGACATTAGCAGCAGGCCCGAGTAGAAGTGCTGCTTCAGCCTCTGTGGCTGTCTAACCTTGGACAGTGGTAATGATTATAGTAATAGCTGCTATTTGTACTGTGTGCTAGCTCTTTATATACACTTCATTTAAAGTTCTTGGCTGTGGAAAGTTGTACCTTGTTCAGTGTCATGTAGTTCGTTAACAGAGGAGCCAGACTTCTCGTCCAGCTGTGTGTGATCCTCAACTCCATGCTCTTTCTCCTGCATCATGATTACTTACGCTTTGTGTACTACCATGGGGATGGAGATGAACCGGGAACGGTGTTACTGTAACCACAGGTGCTGGGGAGGTAAGAGGGCTGTAGAGTCAGGGCAGCTGGTCGACCCACGCAGAGCAGCCGCTGTGATCACAGCCGACCAGCCTGATTTGCATGGGCACCGTGCACTTCGTCTTCGTGGGCCCCTTGTTTTTCTTCTCAAATTCGTTAATGTGTTTCTTTCATGAGCAAGAGAGACAGAGAGGAAGAGAGAGAGAGAGAAAACCTCCAGCAGGGTCCTGGTGGCGTGATCCACCCCTGCCTGCCCCTAGATCTGGGTCTTGGGAAGCAGGTACCTGGTGTGCTCAAGGGTATCTCCAGACTTGAACCAGGAACTTTCCCATGTGGAAGTGCAGCGCGTCATATTTTACTGCTGGGTCACCCTCTGCTTTGTGGACCCTTTTTTCCATTAAAAAAAAAAATTTTTTTTTAAATTCTATCTGTTTACTATGTTGGTATGAAGACAAATATAATCAAGACTGGATTTATTCACTTTTTCTTTTGACTTAAATTAAAAACATGTTGAGGCCGGCAAGTGGCATGGTGGTTGGGGTGCTGGACTCCCTTGTGGCTGAACATAGTTTGGGGCCCAGACCTGGCAGCTTTCTTTCTCACTTTCCCTCCCTCTCTGTCTGTCTGTCTCTGGTCAAATTAAATAATAATAATAAATTAAATAATTTTTGAGTGAAATAAAATGTTAAAACTTTCTATGGGCCTGAGACACGGGGCCTCGTGTGCCCAGTGGCTAAGTCGGTGAGTCGGCCTGTGTTGTCAGGCACACTGCTGGCCCCAGAGCGGTGTCTTTCTTCTTGGTGAACCATGTTGCTACTCCATCTTTCCACTGAAATAAGAATTCTGCTTGGCATGGACCCGGGTGCATATTGGGGAGAACAAAAATCTGTCACCACTGGAATTAGCGGGACAGACGTTCTTGACAGCGGGTGCTTATGAGGATGGCTCTTGCCTGCTTAGCCTCGCTTATGCCATTTATCTTTTTTTTTTTTTTCCTGGTATTCTTTGACATATATTACGACTTTCAGATCGCTCAGAGTCATATGGAAAGTTATTTATAGAACGTTCTAGAATTGTTTCTCACTTTTTTTCATTTCTCTACTGATGAGGATTGGCGACTGGTTTTGGTCCAGTGAGCCCCCCCCTCTTGGGTCTCTCTGGGTTGGGGGCTAGTTTCCAGGGGTAGTTTCTCGCTGCTTATTCCCTTAAATTCACAACCCCAAACTGATGACAAGGGACATTTCTCAACTTTCAGAATGAAACTCGTGGTTACCTCAGACTCCATGGATCTTGGCCTGGTCTACACGCATAACCAGTTTGATTGACTCATAACTCGCTTAATTGCTCGGGGTTTTGCTGGGACAGGAGGGGCCCTCTTCTGCCTCTCCTCAGCACCTAAACATTTACTAAATTCTTGTGGACGGCGTGAAGGAATGACTGGCTGGAGAAGAGCCAGGCGCTTGTGTCAGAAGGGCCCATGCGATTGTGTTCAGGCTCAATCCATTAAAAACTCAGCTGTTTGGAGAGAGAGTCAGGGCCTCATCAAAAGTTTGGAACTGGAGAGAAACCTTTTTATAATCTGACCATGATCCAGGCTGTGTTCTTTGATCAGTTCAGGAAAAAAATACCGACTGTCAGGCATAACCCAAGGTTTCAGGAAGTCTTCCGCAGCGACGTCGGAACCCCGGTGCTCCGAGGAAGGCTTTATCCCTCCCGTGGACGGAGACAATATGCCTGCTGATGCAGCCGGTGATATAATTAAACTTTTGACCACATGCATGACTTTAAGCAAAAAAGTGGCTAAAGCCCTGTGTCTAACGTGATTGAAGGATGAATCCGATGCTGGGGCTCCCCCCCACAACTAATCTCTCCTTTCAGAGTTCTCTAGGAGCAGGCCTTCTGGGGGTCCAGAGTTTACAATAAAACTCTTTTAGACTTAAAATGTCAGCAAAACACTAAGACGAGCCCTTCCTGAAACACGAAGGGGTAAGCCCGTCCATTCTTCCCTCTTGACATTTGGTCTAATTCTATCTCAGATAAGTGGGTCTTGGATGTAATCCAGCTGGAATGGGGCATCCTCAAATATCCCCCATTTCAGCGTGCCTTTCGGATCTAACCTTTATCGCTCAACCATCACTGGGGAAAGGGAACACCGCTCGTCTGTTTTTGGCCTGGCATAATATCTGATATTTAGATTGCATAGAAACTATGAAATGTTGTTCACAGACACAACAGCCCAGCAGTGAACTGACTTCATCTGGGAATGGCTGATGTCCCCGGTTCCCAGGCAACTTTCCCAAGCAAGGTTTGGGTTTTAGGGTGACAACTGACTTGGTTCAGAGTGACCAGGAGGCCCCGTGTGCCTCCGAAAGCCCCTTCAGGGCCTCGGGATACCTGCATTGGCATTTCTGTGAGTTCTTCTGCAGGTGAGAGGTCTTCTGATTTGCATTATCACAGTCCGATGTGCTGCCAGCCAAAGGTGGAAAACGGGAGCAGTTGGCCAGCAGATCTGTTTCAACTAGGAGCGATGACGTGGAGGCACACTGTCAGGCCGAATGCTCTAACGCTGAGAGAGGTGGGCAGGTTGGAACAGCTTTCTGTAGTTCGGCCTGGAGATAACCCTGGAATGTTAACCTTCCAAGGGTGAGGGGTGTTTGTGTGCACAATGATTTCGCTGTCAGAAAGTGGACCAGAGAAAGGGTTTCGTCACACCTCGGTGGTGTTCAACCACAGCACTTGCTCTTTTGAAAGTCTAAAGGAAGGCGGCATAGTAGTTTTGGAGTTCAATAGCAGGAGAGTCAACTCCTCTGGACAGGTTCCTTCATCCTCCCAAACAAAGGATCTGGCCGTCAGCAGCTTTTTAAGAACCTTTACAAGCATCCCCTTGCTGCATGTTCCTCTCACGGAGTCTGCCAATGAGCTGGGTACACGGTGTTAACTGATAAAGTCGCATATACGGCCTTTATTTTCGCGGGTAAATTTATGGTCAGGAAAATACCTGAGTTCGCCTCGTCTAAGACAATTGAAAGAAATGTCAACAGAGGGCCGATGATGGATTTTTAAATGTAATTCCTTTGTATGTGGCATGATTTGAAATTGATTTTATGAATAGGGCTGCAGATTAACCTTTCTGTAACAGGCTGGAAAAATGATCACTTGAGTCCACGGTGCCCCCTAATAGCCTGCTTTGTAGCAATCAGAGATAATCTGCTTGTGCGCAGTCATGTCATTAGCTCATTTCCTCGAGCCGCTTCCTAAACTTGTTATCTGATTGCCATGATGGTCCCAGTTATTGGATTGAGGAAAGGTTCTCTGACTGGCTGGAACTTTTCTCACTTGAACAAGAGTATAATAACGCTTGTGGAGCCGGGCATTTCTGTAGCCCACGGTAGCTACGCTCCCGGACGACCAGAGGACGTCCATTCAGAGCAACCCGTTTTTGTCCCGTGCCGGTGCATCTAGAGCAGTAGACGCCAAGCTTGGCCGAGCTCTGGGCCGTGGCCGTCAAAGGCACCCTCGGGTGCGTGTCTAACACGACCGTGCCCAGCACTGCCGCCCAGCATTTCCACCTGTAGGAAACGAGGCAGTTTGGGGAAAAGAGATGAAACCAATCCTGCCTTTCCTTTTTATTGCCATTGAGATTTCCATGAACACTTCCATTTCTGGGGACCTCTAAGTCTATCCGCTGTGGGCAAAGGCTGATGCTCTCTGACCTAAAAGATTTTGGAAAGTGCTAGAAATAGGTCCTATGAAGTAGGGGAATCCTAGACCCTGTGTCTTTGTCCTTTTTAATCTCTTCCTTCCTAGTAGCGTGATTGCTATTAAAACTTGTCATTTTCTTTTGTGGTCCCGTTTTCCTAGTGGGATATGAACTCCTTGAGGTTAGGGACTGTGTGCCATCCTCGTTAGCTTCATCGTCCCTGGGAGAGCTACAGCAGATTACTTGATAGTTCAGGGTTTCAGTCATCTTGACAAATATGCCTGAAGAATAAAAATACGGGCAGACTCTTACATCTTCACCAGTTTGTGAAAATGTTCATAGAAATATGAAAAACTGCATACAAAGTATCTCTAGCATATTTTATGAACTAAATGATCTAAAACGCAGGCTGTATGCTCAAAGCATTTCTAGAAAAAGGTTGTTCTCTTCAGAGAATATAAGTTTCTCCTTTGGTATAGATGGTATTTGTCCGGGTGACCACGAAACAAGCCAGCATTTTACAAAAGTGTCTACTTTACTTTCTAGATCTTTTAAACGTGCTAAATATTCTTCAAAGTTTTACTAAGGTCAATCTGTTTTGAAATAAGGCATTTTTCCTGATTCTTCAAAGATCACTTCCTGCATCTTGAGGGGGGAGAATTTTGTGCACACAGAGGCCTGGTTTTCACTTCTTAGGACTCTTCTTAGAACTCCTTGTGATATTTGTACGTCCAGGACAGGACCAAAGGAGAATTTCCTTTTTCCTTCTTTTATACATTCGTAGAATTAATGCAGAGAACGTCGTGCATTGCCAGGCTGTGCTCTTTCACGTTACCAAGGCATGTACGTGCCCTCTGCCTGGCTTTTCCCATGTTAGACAGGGGTGTCCTTCATGTCGTTGGCGATCACGGGCCCAAATCAAATTGAGAACAGTGGTACGTAGTGCATTTAGCGCAACTGCATTTTTTAATATGCAAGTAGGCTTAAGTTTTTATCTTCCTTATCTTAAGCCCCCGTCAAGATCAAACTCAGGCAAGCATTCACATCCACTATTGAATCTCACCAGCCTTTTTCTTTAAGTTAACATTAGTTCAAACTCTCCCCACTGCTTCTGTCAATAGATCTTTTAAAGGCAGGCATTAGAGTTAAGTTTCCTGAGTCTTTTTTCCCCTCTTCCATAACTTCAAGCCCAAGGGCTTCTTTTAATAGGCATTAGTTAAGGCCCAGAATTGAGTAGACATTTGTGAAGGAGACTTGAAGTTTGGAACAGAATTGGCCTTTATAGTTTTTCCATGGGGGGAAAAAAATCTTCTTAGGAGAATAAAGGCCGCCTACTAATCTGCTACCATCTGGAGAATGGAGAAGCCAGAGGTTGCTGGCACCAGGTCACATCCCTTATGTAAACTGTCAAATTCTTTTCGTATTAATGGCATATTGAGTTTAATCTAAGGGAGTTTGGTATCAGTCAGAGTTTATTTATTGATTTTTTTTTTTTTTTAGAGGGGGCAGGCAAGGGAGAGCTCTTAGTATTGTTACAATATAAGAGAAAGACATTGAGTATCCAAAAGAGAGGTTTTAATTCAGAATGAGTTTTGCCTTATACGTATGCATTGTTAGGGATTTAGGGATAGTTGAAGCAATAGGAAAATTCCTCCGAGTTCCCCCAAACAACTCTTTTCCCATCTGACTTTACTGAAGACAAGAAAATTCGCTAAGAAAACCAGTTGATAGCTATCATACTTAGCTCCATACTAGAAGCAGTGGCAGCCTAAGATTCCGTTTTTCTTGTTATTTTGCACATATAAACATGCTAGTGTAAACATGCATGTGCATTTTGGTGCTATAGGATACCACAGAGCAGCTAAAATCCCCTCAGGTCGTGCGGGGCTCCCCCTCTCTGACCAGCAAAGAATTAAAACCCCTTACTTTTGGTTATGAAACCTTTGGCCTCCTGTGGACACAGAGCCAGTGTGAGTGTCTTGACAGCTCCATTCAAAGCAGCAGCTTATTCTCCAAACTGGTGCAGATTGATTTTGTTCATCTGAAACTGTTCTGTTCTCCTCCTCTTATAAATAAAAATAGACTCGTCCACTCACTCTCAGACCTTTTGGTAGGGAA
>NW_006159626.1:1522784-1548193 GCF_000334495.1 Tupaia belangeri chinensis
TGAACTCTCTACGCCACAGCATGGAAACCCAAATAATCATGTTCTTCCTGGGGCTAGACATCTATAGCAGCAACTGAAAGAAGTGGCGAATGGAAGCCACTGTTGTCTTAGATATTGCCCATGTAGGCTATTCTGGCAAAAACGGGCCTCACACTCCGTAAGTGTGCCTTGAATAAATCCATGAAAGAGCAACTGCAAACTCGTTTCACCTGGACAGTCTTTGCTTACATAAGGAATACGAAAAAATAAAGCCTACCAATTTCAGCAAACAGGACTAAATAAAGAAGAATCACCGAGGTTCAGCTTTCGGAAATTGTTTTCAAATCCTGGGATGACGGCGTTTGTCCTTGGGACCTATATTCCCCTGACGCTTCATCTCAGCCCCTCGGCTCATATGTAAACCAGAAAATGAAAACCAGACCCGATGGCCCAAAGGACATGAAGCGTGTTTGTTTTGCCCATTATGTTTCTCTGCTCACGCCTAGATGCCTCGCCTTCTCTGTCCCCTGTGTTTGAAGTTGAGAGCTGGGAACAGACGTGAGATTGAGGTCCCAGGGACAAGCCCAGTTCAGCCTGAACTGGTGACCCCACTGAGACTCAGGACAGAGTTAAAGATACGCAAGTGTGGCATTTGTGCCCGTGGGGGAGGGCCCCACCATGCCCTAACAGACAGGGTTCTTTCGGTTGTCTTAGTGCCCGGCGCCTAAGTGCGTGTCTTGGCAGTTTTCCTTAAGTAAGCGTCTCCAATTGCTGATGGGAATGAGCTTACTCACAAGCCCGTGTTAATATAGGATTTTCTGCCAAAGACACTGAATACTACAATTCTGAGGGGAATCGTCCCCCGGGAGAGGGGCCGGTATTTCTAAACATCAGCGTCATTTTGCAAGAGCCCAACAGCAAAAGAAGTGAAAAAGAATTAGGGGAAAAAGAAGGGGGATGAAAACTTGGAAAGAAGCGTCCAAGTCTTCTGGATGGTAGCATCATGTAAAGGGGAACAACGTGGGAACGCAAAACCGATTTTGTTCTCCTGTTTTGCGGGCCCCAGGCTCGGCTGTGATGTTTGAATGTGTTTTGATCCTTGGCTGCAGTGTCAAGCGCTAAGGATTTCAATAGTATTAAAAAAGTCATAATCAACTCCTTTGAAAAGGGTAGTCGAGACGCGTGCATGGTCAGGCATCCTGTATGTGAGTGACGTAAGAATCGTTTCACGGCAGGTGCCCCTTCTGTGTGACCCGGTCCTCCCCAGCTTTCTCTGAAACTTCTCACCTGCAAAGCAGCTACCCAGTTCGTATTTATTCTTTTCAGCCTGCTTGGGATTTATCTGGCTGCAAAGAACCGTGACTGGACAAAGATTGTGGTTTGGGGCGGTGACTGCTGGGATGGCACCTTTTGCTGCCATTGTGTGCTTGACAAGAGAGTCGCTCCACCGGGCGCTCTGCCAGGTCCCCCGTCCTGTCCCAGGAGCCGGGCCGCTGTCCTAGCCGCACGCCAGGCGGAGTTCAGCGCCGCGGCCAGCAGGGGGCGCCCTTGCCAGAGAAGAACTGGTTAGTCGGTGCCCGAGGAACTCGCCGCCCGCTCTCCGCCCGCCTAGCCTTTTTCATCCTTTTGGCTCAATGCGACCCCAGAAGCATTTATTTTTGCCCCGGCCCACACCTGTGTGACTGTCCACGTGGCCGTCTCCGTGTGCCACAGCTGCCGCCTGGTCGCCTGTACCCAGGAACCGGAGTGTGGTTTTCTCCCCCCGCAGCGCAGGTCGGGTTGCAGGGCTGTCACCTGCCGGGCCCGGGGCCAAGTGCGTTCATGGAGCGTCTTGCTGCGCTGCATGACCTAGCCACAAAGGAATGTCTCTCCGGGAAAGGCGGAACCTGTCCCATACCGCGGCGCAGAGCTTTGTTTTCTCGTCGGGGTGACAGCCCTGTGGGGACGCGGGGAAGGTGGGGAAACCGGGTCATGGAAATCCCAGGGCTGGCGAGGGCTGTGTTTAGCCCTTTAGCCGGGAGGGTAATGTCTGGTTCCCAGGGTGGCTGCCTACAGTGTTCAATTCAGACAGCCCAATGCGGAGGGCAGCTTTTTATTCTATCTACAAAAAAGGGAGGACAGCCCTCGGTCAGGTTTAAGCAGCTTCAGCCTCGTCTGCTGGGAGGTGGCGTGGGACGCGTTTTGTTTCCTGAAACCCGGCTTCAGCCACCCGGCCGCCTGGACCTCGCTGGCAATGCTTTCCCCAGACAGCGAGCCATCCGCGGGACGAGTCAGCGCACACCGGGCTTGTGTGCACCGCGCGGGCTGCAGGACTGAGGGCTGCTTCCTGAAGGCCTGAGCCTCTCGGTTCGATTCCCGTGGTGCCCTCTGCCCACACTGGATTACACGCTGGAGCCATTCCCACCCTGGCTGGGCCAGACCCCAGGCAGAGACCCAAAGCAGGGACTGGTGCTGCCAGTGTAGTTCCTACAGGCCCGAGGCCGGCCCGCCTTCCCACCCCTGTCCCCAGCCCCTGCCACCCTGGGCTTCCAGTCCTTGGGCTAGTTCTCGGGCCCTTAAGATACTGACGGGCTGGTCTCTGTTGGGGGGAGGGGGCTTGCCCAGCAGGTAGTCCCCAGGTCACCCACTCCAGTCTGACAGGGCTTTCAGAGGTCTGTGGAGTGAGTGTGTTCTAGTTGTTTTTAGCAGAAGCCAGTTATTTAAGGTCTTAGGGTTTCGTTTTCCAGCCCCTTGGAAGCTATGGCCATTCACGTAGAAAGATAGAGAATCAAAATTCTTTGGCCTCTCTCAGTTCTTGCTTTGCTCACACCCATAGGGCCTGTTTAACCCAGACGTGGGCCCAGAAGGGTTCCGAAATGGACGTGGTTTGAGAAGCTGGCGTCCGTTTTCTGCCCTCTCCTCCTCAGTTAACAGCATCACGTATGGCCGCCGCCCTCGCACCCCGGTGCCTTTTTATTTTGAAAGTCATCTTCAAAAGCTGGCTTCCCCGTGCCTCGCTGTTCACGAATTATACTGTGAATCCATTTGGACACCGACCAGGAACTCGCTGTAATTGCTCACATGCGAGTAAAAGCCTTCTCTGTGTATTAATTAGTTGATACAAGGGATTAAGATGATTACATGAACACCACTGCTGCTTCGCCCCCGACGGTCCGAGCTCGGTGGGTGCCAGGGCCTCCTGTGATCCCATTAGCTCAGCATGTGCCCGCGATAAAGGCCGCGAGGTTTCCCGAGGCGTCGGCGCGCGGGCACCGTTGGGATCCCCCGTTTGTGTTGATGTAAAATGTGGGATATTAATCAAGGCTAATTACATGCACGGGGTTTGGAACGCACCGAAGGCCAGTTCAGGGCATGGTTCTCCGTGTAATTACGGACTTTCAGGGACCAGGGTAATTACTAGACATTAGAGGCCCTTCCTTTGTGGGTCTTGCCTCTCTGAATGTGGAAATAGTTTCTCTCACCACGAGGAGGTAGCTCTCTGCTCAGAGACGGCTGAACAGACACAACCGGCTTGGAAGTAGACCTGCTAGGCCACGTTCCTGGAGCGAGGGCGATAATCCAGGTCGCTCCGGCCTACTTTTACCCTGTCGGGAACCTTCTAATATTTGAATTCGCAATACAGATGGGCACATAGGGGCCAGCAGGTGGCATAGTGGTTAAGGTGCTGGACTCCCACATGATGCACTTCGGTTCGAGTCCCAGACATGGCGATTCGAATCACACTGGGCTGGGTGCGCACGTGCCCCAAATCCTGAGAGAATGGAGGAGAAGGGATTGCCGCATGGCCATCCCCCCTGTGGGGTGATTTCTCACTTCTTTCTTTCTCTGGGGAGTGCACACACCCTGTAGCAAAAATCTCTTATAAAACAAACAAAAAATCGGCCCATACTCCCTGAAGGAGTACTAACAGCTCAGTGCTTTTCCAGCAGGCCCTTCTCTGGTCTTGCACTCTGTGAGAAAGGTAACCTGCAGTATTTTCTGTTCGTCCGCTTCATCCGCAGTAATAGCTGCTGCATAGTTTGCCTTAGAGGATGGCCGTCGCTCTTGGAATTGCCACTTTTTCTTAAATGGGGCAGAGAGCTGGGGTGGAGTGCGGGAGGGAGAGAGTAAGTGTTCTGTGGTGGTGGGAAGACCGTGGGGAAGGGGCGAGGGACAACTAGGTATTGTGGCTCAGCTTCCCCCGGCGTGATCCTCCCCTGGCCAGGCCTGCAGGCGTGTGTAACCAGAGCCACGTGTTCAGGTAGGTCAGGGAGTTGGACCCAGGCCTCCCTCGCAGTTCGGCCCCACGAGCAGTGATGCTACCCCGGTGCCCTCCTGACGTGGTCAGGAAATGGGTATTTTTCACAGGGTCGAATATGCCACGTCACGATCCACCTGCTCCAGCCTCGCAGTGACCATGGACCACAGCACAGCCACCAGACCAGGGGTCACCTTTCCCCAGGGAAGCCTCCCTGTCAGAATCTTGATTGTCAGATATTTTAAAACTATTTTCCAAAGAGTGATTTCTCCTTTTTATTTTATTTTATTTTTTTAGTTTGCTAACGATAAGGCTACCTGTGCGCTTGTAGGTGCATGCACTCCAGGAGACAGGAAAAGAGGCAGAGAGAGCAGGAAAGGGAGACTGCACCGCCCCGGACATGGCCACGCTGCAACCCTTCACCCCATTTTCTTCTTGGGAATGTAGGCACTCATATATACACAGCCAGGGTGTTTGTCAAGCTGCTGGGTCAGAGATTCAAACCATGCCGTCAGCCATCCAGCTGCCCCAACCACCACGTCACCAGCTGGCCCTCAACTAGCCGATTCCCTCACAAGGCTCAGACTACCCGTGAAGACGAGGTTCTGTTAATATTCCTTGGCCCTTGGTGGTTTTCCATGGACGAGGGCCCCGTCTGATTGCTGCGAGGCCCTTCTGCACATTCCAGCCGTGCTGGAGGCGGGCGGTGGGGAAAGGAGGACCTCCTGCCTAGGGCTGGTGCCCTGCGGTTCTGCGTTCTCCCGCTTTTCCCTGTAATGGTTTGATCCCTTCGGGGTCTCTCAGTCCTACATGGGCTTCCTTCCCCACCCTTCCTATTCAGTGCCTGCCTCAGTGTGTCCCTTCGGGGACTTCCCAGCCGGCTTGCAATCCTCTCTCCCCGCTTTCCCCTGGGCGTTCCTTCCCTGGCCGTTCATCGGTTCTTTCTCTCCTCTCCTGCCCTGTCGACAGGTAGTGGATTAATATACCCTGATATCTGTGGGTATATGAGTGCCAGAGGTGGTACGGGGTTAAGGTGTGCTGGACTTCCACACGGCCAACTGCAGTTCAAGTCCCGGACTTGGTGGCTTGAAGATCATGTGTGTGCATGCGTGCCCAAAATCCCAGGAGGAGAATGGAGAAGCAGGGATTGCCAGTGGCTATCCACCCAGGAGTGATTTCTCACTTTCCCTCTCACTGTCTCGCTCTGGGGAGTGCATGCATCCTACCGGGGGAGGGGGCAACCACCTGAAGAAAAAGGGCGAATAAAGCTTGACAGTAAGTGTGAGAAACATTCTCTGTGCAGGCCACATGGCTGCCTTACCATGCACGTCCAGCGCCCAATTTCAGTGTATTCTACAAGTGACATATAGACCCCCACTTAGATCTCCCTTTCCTTTCGGGATCCCTTTACTTTCAGGATGTTTTTTGTTTGTTTTCCTTTTTTGGAGAGGTTTTTGCTATAGGATGCATGCGCTTGCCAGAAAGACAGAGAGACAGAAAGACAAGAAAGTGAGAATTCACCCCCCAGGGGAGATGGCCACACCGCAATCCCTTCTGCTCCATTCTCCTCTCGGGATCTTGGGCATGCATGCAGATATGCCCGGCGTGAGTTTAAGCTTCCCGGTCCAGGACTTGAACCATGGTCGACTACACGGGAGTCCAGCGACATAGCCATTACGCCACCTGCTGGTCCTATAGCTTTTGGTGTTTTAAGGTTAATGGTCCTGCTGCTCTTGTGAGGTCGTAGAGAACGCTGATAGAATCCTGTGCGGGAATTTCTAACCTTTTTCTTGGAAGTCCCCAGTGACATGGCTTCAGGCATCCCAGCCTGGGGCAGGGGTAGGGTAGGCTGCCCATCTCAAGCTCTCCTTACCTGGTGTCCTTCACCTTTCCAGAGCAGAGGGCTGACTTTAGGACGTGTGTGCACATAGCCCACCTCGCCTCCGTCAGCAGCACCAGGGGAAGCCCGAGGTCTTTGAAGTGAGCAAAGCTGGAAGCTGGGGGCGTGGAGTCTTTATTTCTCCTAGGTTCCTCATGTATTCTGGAAGGACTCATATATGTCTTTTTCTTTATTCGTTTTTTTTTTTTTTTTTCACTTTCTGCTGCATTTTAAAGATTTATTTCACCTTTGGCTCTACCGAGAGGAAGTGGAATTTGGCCTGTGGGGACTTTTTTGTCCAGAATACCAGTGACATCCTGGGATGACCAGGGCCCTGCTTCTATTAAAGGACTTTTGGGAGGTGTGCTGGACCTAGGACAGGCCTTTCTCACCCTGCCTCCTTCACATCATTTATACCTAGCTTTAAATTCTTCAAAGCATTTTGTAAAAGTTTGGTGCCCTTGCACAGAAATTTGACAGATTCGAAAAATAAATATTAACTTATCAAATTCCAACAAGGATTTAAAGAGAGAAACTGTCAGACAAAGGTTATCTCAGACATGAAGAGTGTTTTCTATCATTATTTCTTAAGGATTAGCCAAAATTAATTAAGGGAAACACGAAGGATTACATTTAGGGTCATATTTAGAAGTATTTATTATGTAGTAAAACTAAGGCCCTGTATTCTGTTCCTCCATACTTTTCACACTTTTGCAAACATAACTGGAAGAGACCCAAAGCTTAAACCCAAGCGATATTGCAGGCGGTGCTTATCGCCTCCTGCTTCCCCTGGGGTTGATAAAAGTTGACTGATGGGATTTGAAAGGAAGCCAGGAGCCTCTCTGTGTGTTTGTGTGATGGCTCTTAAGCTGCAGTGATTTGGGACGCTCCCTCTTGTGAAGATCCACGTCCGCTGGACAAGGAAAGTCGTGTCTAGGTATTCACTCGTGTGCTTTAAAATACCATTAGCGGAAGCATCGAAACGAGGGCGGTGCTCGGTGTTTGTAAGCTGGCCCGTTGTATCGCGCTGTATTCCGAGCTGCTTTCAGCGAGTTGGACACCGTCTCCACTGACACAGCCTTTTCCTCTGCGTTTGAACTTTGCTGGCAGAAATGGCTTGTCGATAGAGTCCAAGCGAGTTCATTCCCTTTGTGTGCAGAGAATTAGACACATGAATGCCACAAATTAATCAAATGTTAGTCCAGAATAGAGGCTCTCACCCACTAACGTGACTGTGAAAGCTGCTTTGAATAGAAGGGAAAGGACCCATCAAACATACATGAAAAATAGTGAGTTTATGAAGGCCCTGGAATTGTTGGGCTTGACTAGACCTGCAGGCCACCGCAGAGGGGGGCAACCACAGAGGGTGGGAGGGGAAGACCACCAGCCCAGGAGGTGGGGTTTTCTTCTTTAAATGATCTTCCTCCATTGAGAGAAGCTTCTGGGCATATCAATGAGCCCCTTGCTGTGGCAAGGTTGGGAGGTCAAAGTACAGGGCCAGCAGCCAGCCTTCCTGAGGGACAATACAGCAAAGCCCTTCTGTACATAAGACAAAAGGATATTCCGAAACAGTATTTTTAGACACTGAATGAAGTGGCTGACATTAAAATGATGCAGCATCATGTAAAATTAACCTTTTCTTCTCCCTCTTCTTCTCCAGAATTGAATGTTGATTGATTTCAATCAGAAAGTTACTTTCCTGATTTCACCCACAAGTCTTTATTTATAGAACTTTAATTATGTCGCTACTTCAGTTTAAAACGCACGCATCCTGTAACACTTAGATATAAACGTGATGAAGGAAAATGTTCTCTTGCAGATTTGTCACTTTAAAATCCCTAGCATTATTTGGCTCTTATAAATGGGGAGAAATTTGTATTTCTTTGACATAAAATATATATTAGATATAGCAATTTGTTGTGCAACTGTTGAAAACATAGTGTAGCGAAATAGTAATGTGCTGAGTTAAATGTATACCAACAGGTATTCTTTTTCCAGGGAAATATTAAACATCAAAAGTTGAACTCTTAGGAAAATATTAACCAAATAACTACCCAACTATTTGTTCTGAGATGCTCCAAATCTGGATTTGATATCATGTAATTTATGTAAACATAAACAGAGTTGAAATATGAGAAGTCCTAATATTAATGTAAAACAAAATGAAAACTTGGCATTTAGGTCGCATAACATAGCTATCCGTACTATTTTCTTGACTCTATCTTGATAAAATTGAAAGTTACCCATAAAAATACTACTCTGTGCTCTTTCGGCCCATACTTCTTGCTCCTGGTGTGGTTTTAAGTTTCATATTGTGTTTATTTTCCTTCATTCTCTCCGCCCTCACCCTGTAACCACAGAGGGTGTTCAGTGGAAGAGAGAGTATTGGATCACACTTCCTGGTTGGTGCCAGTGCGTCCCACTGTGGACTTTCTTCGTGGCTTTCTGTTAGAATGATTTCATGTTATTGGCCTCCACGTTTGCCAGAACAGTTCCAGTTTTCTATCTTCTAGCACCAAATCCCTGAAAAGGTCACACGTAAGTTACCTAACGGCTGAGCACACATGTTGAGGGGTGTAAGATTTCTTGGTAAAATGACTTAGAACGGAGAATTTGGGCTATTATGTGGAGTCCTTAGAGTCTGGATTTATAGAACCCCCCCAGCTAAGGACATCGGATCAGATAGCGATAGTAAATTACGGGTGGACACTGATAACCTTGTATCCTTAGCACATCAGCAGTGCTAAATCTGAGAAGGGACCCTGGGGAAAAGCAGGCCAGGGTCGGGGAGAGGCCTGCAGGGACCTGCCCAGGTCCTTAACTGATGGAGCTTTTAGGAGATGTTGGGAGTGTCCTCTGATGAGGAGGATCAGCTCCAGCACCCCACCCCCCCAAATCAAAGCAAAACACAACAGAGGTACCAGCCCTGGTCCTTCAGTGACTTTACAGTTGACACTCGCTGGGTGCCTACGGGAAGAGGTCAGTGCTTTTTCTGAATTCTTTGCAGTTTCTATTCTGATCCTGGAAACAGCACAAGAACACTATTTTTGAAAAGAATTTTGTCAGAGTGAGCATACTTGCGGGGGAAAAGCAAGGATCCCCACTCCCCACCCCTTCCGTGGGGCATGATCTCGCTGCAATTCCTTCTCCATCTCTCCCATCTTTCAGGATTTGGGGCTGCACATACCCGTACCCGACTTGTTTCTCAAGCTTCCAGGTCTGGGATTCAAACTGCACAGTGGGAGTCAGCCGCCTTAGCGAGCAGGCTGTAGGGCAGCCTGGCGGTTGTCAGTTAATAGCAGGACAGATATGACTAATACCAGCAAACATATACCAAATATTCTCGGGACTTAAAGAAAAGGGGAGCCACTTTGTTGTTCTTTCCAAATCGAAACACCAAACGACAAAGGGAGGCTCTGCTTTCCATTTCATTTCTTTCCATGCGATAGGAAGGTCCGGTAGGACTTCTGTGCAGAGACAGGAGTGAAATGTTCGGATTTCGAAAATACCAAGTGGAGAGAGAGTTGGGAGCCAAGACAGAGAGACAAGATGTTTTGGCTTTAACAGTAATTTGTCAGGGTACAAATTAGACGCCTGCAGCATCTTCCAGAAAATGATTTATGCTGGACATTTGGGTAAATAGGTCCAGCTGCTCAAGGCTGGGAAGCAACAGGTGGCCCCTCCCAGGAAGTCCTATAAACCGAGACGCGGTTTGTACCAGGAAGGCAGAGGGGCCTGGTGGCTTCCCAGCAGCTCTGGGAGAAGCTGAGAATTGTCCTTTGGAAAGAGCAACCTATGGGCAGAGAGAGACTGGGTTGATAAGACCTGGTTAGGAGGCTGCTGTCAAAGTGCAAGGAAGAGAGACCTGAGTTTGCATACACGTAGCCGCAAGGACAGGAAAAGAAAGTACATGTGCCAAGCTTTGGAAGAGAACGTGTCCGACTACCAAGGGGACCCAAAAGAAGCAAATGGTGACACCCAGGTTTTAAGGACAAATGCAGAGGAAGTAGGCCCTTGGGAAAAGTCCAGCTTTATTTCTGGTAAGGCACTGGGGAGGTGTTAGTGTAGAATATTCAAAACTGGAAAACCATGGCCTCCTACCACAGCAGTTAAGGAAGCTGGCCTCACCAAGGACCACAGTTCTAATCCCACTCCCAGGGGTTTGAAAAACACTCTGGGCACCAGGGTATGCAAAATTGCACAGTGACCACACCCCATTGGGGGCGCCTTCTCTCTTCTTTGCAGGAGCATACACCCTCAGGCAATAAAACAAAACAAAACAAAAAAGGGTGATAGGTCTTTAGTTTTTGATCATTAAAGAGAAAGGACTGTTAATTAAGCCCTGCTCTTTCAAAAGAAGTTTTGACACTGGTTTCATTCTTCCATTTTTTTCCCCTCCCACAGAGGTGGGTATGGCTTTAAGTAAAACACGACTGTCCTTCAGAATGTCACCATGAAGATTGCCCAGCCCAGGGGCAATTATTTTCCAGTCCCACTGACTTTCATGTTGGCTTGTGAATCCAGTGAAAATGAGGCCTATCCCCTCATATTTTATAACACAAACAGCCAGCCAGTAATTTAATGCTGGTTCTCCCAATATAAATATTACATTATGAGTATGACTTCCCAATATTACCACAAGAAATTATCTGGATGCTAAGAATAATTCGGTTTTATACCCGCCAATAATTTCTTTCCAAACCCAAACACAAAAAATATAAAGCGAAGTTCTGCTTTCAATTTTATTTCTTGCACTAGATTAAACATTTCTTGATGGAAAAGCTTGTCTTCTACAGAGCGGGTACTTGACAAAGGTGGCTGACTGGGAGTTTACTCTAGATTTAGAAAGAGTTTTTTAAAAATACCGATGCTCAGCTCCTTTCTGTGGGCTCCTTCCTAAGTCTAATTCCAGTTTTTCATGGGTTGTGGGACCAGCCTAGAGCACACCAATTAGACCATAGTCAAATTTTGATTTCAGGTGAAAATCCGTTTCAGAAATATTGCCTCTATGTCTAGAAATGAACTAATAACTTCCAAGCCTGTTTCACAAAAAATAGCATGATAGCATTGATTTAGAAAAGCTATAACCTCTGGGACCAGCAGTTAGCATAATGGCTATGTCGCTGAACTTCCACGTAGTCAAAAATGGTTCGAGTCCCGGGCCCAGTGGTTTAAACTCACGCCAGGTGTGTGTGCCCAAGATCCTGAGAGGAGAATGGAGAAGAAGGGATTGAGGTGTGGCCATTCCCCAGGGGGTGATTTCTCACTTTCTGTCTCTCTGTCTCTCTCTGTCTTTCTGACGAGCGCACGTGCCCTATAGCAAAAACCTCTCCAAAAAAAATTAAAGAAAGAAAGAAAAGCTGTAACCTCAAAATGACATTTTGTTTACGTGTGTGCGGGGTGTGGGGGTAGGGGGGAGAGCTGCATAGGATGATAAATGAAAATCTAAAAAGGCGGGCTTCATTTCACTGGTATTAATTTGGTAAATTACCTATAATTTATTAGAGCTTGTAAACATTGTGGCAAATGTTTTTGCTCTGTCAGTAATGAATTGCTCCACCATCAATTTTGTCAGGGGACCCAGAAACAACATCGCAGAGCTCAGGGGACACTCCCGGACAAGCCTGGCTGGGTGTGAAGGGCTGGTGTGGTCAGTGTGACTCAGCGGTGAGTCCTTGGGACAGGGTCTTGCCCAGGGGCAGCTTTCTTCCTAAGTGGCCTGGCCAGGGCTGCCAGTGAGGGTGGATGCCTCACCTACACGGGAAGGAGGCCGCGTGGCTGGCACTGCCGGGGGCTCCTTGTGTCCCCTGGTGGCACCGCCCTGAATGGCATGACCTGCATTTTCATGCTGGGGAAAGGGCTGAGTGAGGCATTGCTTGTCTGTGGATGCTCACCGACTTTCAAGTATATCTGAAGCAGTAGATCAAAAAGGTAGAGTTTTGGGAACCAGCAGTTAGCATAATGGCTATGTCGCTGGATTCCCACGTAGTCGACCGCGGTTCGCGTCCCGGACCCGGTGGCTTAAAACTCACGCCGGGCGCGTGTGCGTGCGTGCCCAAGATCCCGAGAGGAGAATGGAGGAGAGGGGATTGCGGCGTGACCATCCCCTCTGGGGGGTGATTTCTCGCTTTCTGTCTCTCTGTCTCTCTCTGTCTGTCTGGTGAGCACACGCGCCCTATAGCGAAGACCTCTCAAAAAAAAAAAAAAAGGTAGAGTTTTTAAAAAGTCCGTTGAAATGGGATTATAAGAGATAGTTCGGAGAGAGTGTTTTAGGATCTAAACTCCAAGCCTCCTCATATGCTCCAGCCTCGCCGGCAGTGTCTGCCGTCCACACCCTGAGTCTGGGCCTTTGTGACAGTTTCTCACTAAGGACCTTATAAAAACAATTGTGGCTTTGAATCACAGGGCTCTCAGCACGAAAGGCAGGTTGCCGTTGTCTGGCTGCTAGGATTGTCCTGGTGTGCTTAATTTGGTCCTCAGGCTCGGGAAGGAGTAGAGTTTGGGGAACCTGGAGGTGGGGATTACACCCCGTTCTGCATCTGCCACCAGGGTAAGACTTCACCTGTTCCTGGGGGAGTGGTTAATTGATGGGTGCGCCCCCCAGTCGTGTTCGAAGCAGCAATTCGCTGTTGTTGAGTAAAAAGTGTTGTCTTTGGAGGCCTGATGTGAGGGCGGCACTCATACAGAACTGTAGGCCTCACGAGGATCCTGAGGGCCGGCCCAGGCTCTGCCACAGCTTGAGACTGGGGTCTCCGGGAGCCTCACTCCAGGCAAGCCACTGCCAGGACAGCTGCGGTCTGTCTCTGCAGAGTTTCACAGGAGGGCTGTTGGGGTAGGGGCTAGGAGAGGGGCCAGTTCTAATCCAACCCCTCACTCTTTCATCGCTAGAGGCAGTTAAAAATGTGTGCTCTCCTGAGGGAGAAAAACAGGCCACATGCCTGCTCCTTAGTTTTCTTGATCCCGTCAGGACTTAGAGCATTCGCTCACACATGCCCAGCTGTTTTTCAAGCTGCCGGGGCTGGGACTTGAACTGGCATTGACCATATAAAACCTCCCAGTGCGTAGTACGTAGTCACTGTGCCGTAGGTCCGTTCCCAACCCTCTGTTGACAGGTGAGAAATCTGATATTCAGGGAAGTTAAGCTCACACATGTTTCATGCATCTGGAAGAAGCAGACGTGCCACCAGGGTGCATACTAATAAGCAGCTCGGCTTACCCGTTTGTGGCCAGACGAGAGGCAGATCCACTTCAAGACTGCAGGCGCAGGTGATTCAAGTAGGGGGCAGTATGAAAGGTGAACATTCGGTTACTCAGAACAGAAGAACACAGTAGCCTCACTTAAGTTTTCATGCCAAGAAAGAAATTCACCTGCTCTTTATGGTTGAAACGATACAACCCCCAAACAGAAGAGGTGGTTCCATCAGTCAACTAGCTGGTTGCCTTGCCTAAGGAATCGGGTAACTACGTTCTTCTCCTTATCTCTCTCCACACCGATTATTTGCAAAGACTTAATTGACCTGTTATTTTTAATAACTGCCAAAATTTTAAATAAAAATCAGAAATCATCACATATTGGCTGATAGGCATTGTGTAAAATCTCAAGTTGAAAGTAACTCATTCTTGAGACCAGCAGTTAGTGTAATGGCTATGTCGCTGGACTCCCATGTAGTCGACTGCGGTTTGCATCCCGGACCCGGTGACTTAAAACTCACGCTGGGCGCGTATGCGTGCATGCCCAAGATCCTGAGAGGAGAATGGAAGAGAAGGGATTGCGTGCGGCCTGGCCATCCCCCCCTGGGGGGTGATTTCTCACTTTCTATCTCTCTGTCTCTCTCTGTCTGTCTGGCGAGTACACACGCGCCCTGTGAAAACCCCTCAAAAAAAAAAAAAAAAAAAAAAAGACCTCGTTCTTTAGCTTTTCAATGTAAAGGCAGCCTTTTAAAAATAAACTTTCAGAATAAATCTTCAGTGTTGAAGCATTTGAGAAAATAGAGTAAATCTAGTTTTCTATAACTACTCTAATACCCTTACAATACCAAAGTGTTTAGAGTAACAAGTTTGAGATAGGATCCAATATGAATATATTATCCTCACAGCCGGCCTGTTCCTTGAGTCAATTTCAGAATACATATTAAGCGAAGCAATATATATGCACAATCTTTGTTTCAAAGTATATTCATGTTCTCAGATTTTGGGGGAGAAGACATTTCAGTAAGAAGTGTGTATGTGTGTGTGTGTGTGTGTGTGTGTGTGTGTGTGTGTGTGTGTGTGTGTGTGTGTGTGTGTGTGTGTGTGTGTGTGTGTGTGTGTGTGTGTGTGTGTGTGTGTGTGTGTGTGTGTGTGTGTGTGTGTGTGTGTGTGTGTGTGTGTGTGTGTGTGTGTGTATGTGTGTGTGTGTTTTTAAAGCGAATAAACTCCCCAAAGGATAATTGCTCTTCTAGAGGCATCAATGTATATTTCAATATTTATCTTTGCAGTAGGGTACATTTCTATTTTCTTTTAGTAATTTCAATCCCAGCACCAGGATGGCTACAGGAGGACTCCTTCCAGAGATATAATGAATAACTTTTAAACAGCTCTATTTGAGACCATATTTTCCTTCAGAGAGAATAGAAATATTTTTTGATTGCACATATTACTTAAAACTTCATGTATGTAGTGAAGCGAACTTAAACAGATGTAATCAAGCCGTTGAAAACATGCAAAGTTGGCGTTCTGCGATGGATTCTATCATAGGAGGGAAAAATTGTGAGGGGACTCCCGAGTGCTCCAACGAGCGCATCACTTTTGCCAGGAGGAATTCATTACTCACTTATTCATCCAGTCAGTAAATACCCACTGCTCACTAGGGACCTCCTGCCACACTGTGTCCCAAGAGGGTTGCAAGTAAATAAGATGTCCTCCAGGACTGTGGGTTTTGGGGGCAGGTTGGGGGTGGAGGTTGAGACAGACACATGGGAAAGGCTTAAATGATGGTTTAAGAAGAAGTGTGACAATCATTGCCATTTCTGATTTCCTAGACGGCAGAAGTCATCCAGGAGAAGGGTTTGGGAGAAGGTGATCCTGAGCAGGCTGCCGAGGGGATGAGTGTGGGGAGAGGGTGGTGCGGCCCGGGTGGAGAGGAGGGGCGCCATGCTGGGAACCGGGCATCCGAGCTCAGCCCGGGCTGTTCACCACCCCCGTGATGGACAGAACCTTTCCTGTGTCAATCCCCTCACACATAAGATTATCTCCAACATCCCTTTTTGCCATTCTGTCATGTACATGCCCATCTGGCTGTAGACGTCGCTTCCTTTCTGCCTCAGGTCTTTTTGCTTAAACATAAAACTGGCAGAACATGTCTAAGAGAAGAAAACACGGCAAAAACCTCATGTAAACCATCTCTCTGTTGTCTTTCCTTAGATGCAGTCTGGATTCTTCTGCCCCACAAATATTTCGCAGTTAGAACGTAATTACAGAAGAGATAGTTACACGTTTAAACGTGTATGGCTTTTCTCGTTACATAATAAGTGAGTCTGAATTGGGATGATTCTCATTAATGGAAGGACAAGAAAATAAGTAAGTCAAGACATAATTAGGTCACAGTATTTGACCATTGTGAGTTAACCTTCCTTTTGCCCTTATCTGCTAAAGCCTTGGCCTTAATATGGACAAAGAGCAATTTAAATCTCTTTCCATTCCTATCCTTTTTCTTAGAGCTGCTTCAAATCTAAACCTCTAATAAAGAAACGGATAATAAAATAGCAGGGAAAGTATAATGGGAATTATATTGACTCTCAGAGAAGTTTGGAAAGAGAAATAGATTCTCTTCCCTCAGCTCTATAATAATATAATCATGGTGTGACTTCTACTTTGTTAGACGAGGAACTATTTTGGAAACCTTTAATGAATATAATCAGGTGGTAAGCATTTAAAAATTACTATTTCTGAAAGCCAGGAAATTATTGTTCAGCCTTAAATGCAAAAGAAAAGGGAAAAAAAAGCCAGCTACACTTAAAAAAATAAATAAATAAAAAGCAGCATAATCCATGTGGCGTGGTCTAGTAGATTGGGAGCAGGAATTTAGACCTGGGTTTTACCCCATCTTTTAACGGTTCGGTGGAAGTGTGGGCAAGTCAATTAATTTCTTTGAGGCTCAGGTTTTTCTTAATCACAAAGTCAAAACGATAATAACAGCCAACATTTATATTTACCTTGTATCAGCCACTCTTCTAAACCTTTTTAATTTAGACACTTAATCCTCCCACCTCCTCCCACCATGGGGTAGAAACTGTCATCTGATTACAATATAGTTTTTGCTTTATCTTGCTTAATATCACAAATAAATCATTTGAACCTAGATCTCTTTGATTGTAAATCTATGCTATCCACCACTGTGCCTGACTACCTCATTATTTACATGATTATTGTAAGAGGCCAAATATTTAGATTATTCAGAGGTGAGCACATTTCTAAACACATACAGTAGTAACAAAACCATGTATCAACAAGCTGTGTTGTCTTTTAAGGAACTCCGAAAAAGGTCACTTTCCATTTTAGCGATTGAGCAAAGACTGTCTCCGATTGAGTAGAAAAAGGCCCCTTTTAAATCCCCATTGTACAGATGAGAACCAGAGCGCTGTGGCAGAGTGTAGGCGGCCACGCTAACCAGGACTGATGGATTTCTGTATGTGTCAGCTGACAGATGTCATTGTGTGGCCGTGAGGAAGCAGAAATAGCTTTGAGCACACGGCCCCGGGCCGCGCAGCTCTGGGCTCCTGTCAGCCTCAGCATTGACCACTGGGCTGCATCAGTCTCCAGGCAGCTCGAAGCTGAGATTCATGCTCGGGTGCCTGCCCCCTGCCCTCTGTCTTGCCCTCTGTCACCCCTTCCCGTTTATCAAGCACTAACGTAGTGCCTACCACATACCAGGCCTGTGCTAGAGACGAGGGCAGAACCGTGACCGGGAACCAGCGTGGCCACTGCCCTGTCGCTTCCGGTTCAGTGGGGAGGTGAACATTCAGGAAACACTCACAGAAAGGGATGTGAATCTGTGGATATGCGGACAATAGTCAGAAAGAGGTAGGTGGTTATAGGAGAGGGATGGGGGACGAGAGGCAGTCATTTAATTTTTTCCGAAGTGTCCCAACCTCAGCATGACTGGTCTCCCACATAGTGGATTGTTTAGGACAGATGAGATGTGCCAGAGGGATCTGAATGAGATCAAAATTTTGGTCAAAAACGTCTTCCTGTGGCTTTGCATTAGTGGAATGTGATATGGAGTGATGACTTGGCTTAGTAAAGGCAGCCCTTCTGTCACTTCCTCTTGTCGCAGACTGTGGGGTTTGAGACATCTGTTTAAGAATATTGTGAGTAGACGGGACCAGCAGTTAGCGTAATGGCTATGTCGCTGGACTCCCATGTAGTCGACCGCGGTTCGCGTCCCGGACCCGGTGGCTTAAAACTCACGCCGGGCGCATGTGCGTGCGTGCGTGCCCAAGATCCCGAGAGGAGAGTGGAGGAGAAGGGATTGCGGCCTGGCCATCCCCCCTGGGGGGTGATTTCTCGCTTTCTGTCTCTGTCTCTCTCTGTCTGGCGAGCGCACGCGCCCTATTGCAAAAACCTCTCCATTAAGAAAAAAGAATATCATGAGTAGGGGAACAGAGCTCGTGAAGATTAGGTAAGAACGTGTAGATACAGTAGCTCACACCGTGATGCAGTGCAGATGAAGAGACAGCTCTCCTGGGTACTAGTTGGCATGGGAGAGACCAAGGTGCATGGTGGGTCTGGACAACTTTGGTGGAGATACCGTGTTTACCACAGAGACAGTGGCGGGTGCACAATGAGGTCCAAAGACGGGCAGCAGGTAGATTTGCTCACCACATGGGCAGTGAGTGGTGTAGGCATTTAGGAGGAGAATATTCTGGAGGGGCACAAGAAGTGGAGAAGGAAAAGTGGGTGATCCCGAGAGGAGAGTGGAGGAGAAGGGATTGCGGCCTGGCCATCCCCCCTGGGGGGTGATTTCTCGCTTTCTGTCTCTGTCTCTCTCTGTCTGGCGAGCGCACGCGCCCTATTGCAAAAACCTCTCCATTAAGAAAAAAGAATATCATGAGTAGGGGAACAGAGCTCGTGAAGATTAGGTAAGAACGTGTAGATACAGTAGCTCACACCGTGATGCAGTGCAGATGAAGAGACAGCTCTCCTGGGTACTAGTTGGCATGGGAGAGACCAAGGTGCATGGTGGGTCTGGACAACTTTGGTGGAGATACCGTGTTTACCACAGAGACAGTGGCGGGTGCACAATGAGGTCCAAAGACGGGCAGCAGGTAGATTTGCTCACCACATGGGCAGTGAGTGGTGTAGGCATTTAGGAGGAGAATATTCTGGAGGGGCACAAGAAGTGGAGAAGGAAAAGTGGGTGCGCCTAGCAGTGTAGGTGAAGTTGTCCAATTTCCCCCTATAATGATCAGGAGTTGGGGCTGGCAGGCGACATGGTAGTTAAGGCAGTGGACTCCCACATGGCTGACGGCAGTTTGAATCCTGGACCTGGTGGCTTGCTTCCTCTCTCTCTCTCTTTCTCTCTCTCTGGTAAAATAATAATAATAACGAATGGAAGTAAATAGTTAAATAATTTTTTTTATAAAAGAAAGAAAGAAAAGACCAGGAGTGCCCGATCTCTGTGGGGGAATACTGGCTGGGGGACAGACAGCGATGCAGAAGGGACTAGGATGTTTCACCCTTCACCCTTTGCAAGATTTCCCTTCCTTTCTCAATCTCCTAAATAGAAGATGAGAAAGAAGTAGAAAGAATGCTATTTTTACTCTCTTCTCAAAATGGAGCTTTGTGCTAAGTTTATATCTTACAAAGAAGTCCCTTTCCATTATTTTTAGCTTGCTATTTAATGAGCAGTTGTAGTAAAATCAGATTAGCGGTATACACTCATTATGGGAGAATGTGTATCTCTTACATCTAACTCCAAGCTATTATCCATTCCTCGCATTCCTTTCTTCAGTCACAGGTTAATTAAACCCACGTTGTGGTCAGCACACCCTGGCCGAGTTTCCCCTTCAGCGGAACAGGCCTAGAGAAGGAAGGGGGTAGAACTCGCTTTAAATTGATGTCTGGAAGACTGAATTTTAGAATAAAGCAATGAGGAAATTAAATATGTTTAAAAGAATAAGAGACTCTCCATTCCCTGTCTGTTCTGTCACATGGCACGTAAGCGCGGACACAGAAGCTCTGAGAAAACGCCACGCCAGGGTGGCGCACAGGCAGGCTCGCAGGGCTGGTGCTGGCCGACCAGCAGATGAGCGGACGAGGTGTCTGGCTGTCTCAGGGTTCAGAAGGTGTAGCAGAGCCAGGTAATGAAATTGCCTGTCAGGCGATTCGATATGAGAATTCCAGTCATCTGCGAACCGGTGTGTGGGCTCATCAGCCAAGAGTTTGCCAAGACTCATTATTTTTTAAGCTGCCCTTCTCTACCTCTGTCTCTGCGGAGAGGGTAGACACGGTGTCCTGATTAGAGCAGGAACTGGGGACCCCGCGAGAGTGCCCAGGTTATGGGACATTTCCCAGCTGTTTGGAGCATGGCGGGAGGAAGGCGCAACCCCGTTGGACAGCATGGCGACCTCTACCCCTGCCGGCTGGCAGAAGCTACTGTGGCAGAGTCAGGGTGAACGTCCCTCCCAAGGGGTGCAGCCTGGGCTCCTTAGTGCCCTTTCACCAAGATACCCAGCCTTTCCGACACTCCGTTTACCTATCTGCAATGTGTGGGTAATAGGGCCTAGCTCATAGGATTGTCGCTGGGATTAAAGTGGATCTGGCCGTAGTTTGGCACAGCATAATTGGGTATAACCAAAGGATTCGATAAATCGAGGACTTTGCACATCGTTGGTATTACTCTTTGCCTATCAACTAGCTTCCTCTCACTTCCGCGTTTTCTGAGCGGATTATCATTGTTGCCCTTCTCTTAAAAATATGAGGATAAATATAGCAACCTCACAATAACTAAGTATGTTTTTGTTTTATTAGGCTAGAGCATGTATTATGCAAATACTAATTGTCCCCATATCCCTGACATAGAAAAACCACCTGCACTAATGCTTCCTTTATTTGGGGTACAGGACTCCATTAGAACGTCAGAATGGGAGGATTCTAAAAAAGGTGCTCAAAGCTCTAATTACTTTTCTTTCTAAGACAAATGAGATGTGCGATTCTAATATACATCTGGTTATATTCTCAAGTAATCAACCTGTCCCTTTTGTAATTTGTTGGCCTTGAAATATTTTGTAGGGACAACATAAAATGCTTCAGCGAATGAACTGTTATTATCGATATAATTTAAGGAGCAGTGCTAACAGGACTGCAGGGCGATGGACTGGCTTTCTGGACATCCATTGCAGCTTGCCTTTTCTTTGAAGAAACTTTTTATTCTGCATACAGAATTTACTATAAAAATTATTCTGTGTTGTAAAGGAACTATTTTTGAACTCTTAAGTATGTATTTCCTATTTATGAAGAATCATAAAAGGTAGTTTTACATCCTGGGTTAAGTAGTTATCAAAAATAACTGCAAAGATAGAAAATACAGTGATGTATGGAAGAACTTACTTAGTGTGGCTTTGCCCTTTTTTTTTTTTTTTAAAGAAATAAAGCATCCGGGACCAGCAGTTAGCATAATGGCTATGTCGTTGGACTCCCACGTAGTCGACCGCAATTCGAGTCCTGGACCTGGTGGCTTAAACTCAACACCTGGTGCAGATGCGTGCGTGCCCAAGATCCCAAGAGGAGAATGGAGGAGAAGGGATTGTGGTGTGGCCATCCCCCCTGGGGTGATTTCTCGCTTTCTATCTCTCTGTCTCCTCTGTCTGGCGAGCGCATGTGCCCTATAGCAAAAACTTCTCCAAAAAAAGAGAAAAAAAGAAATAAATAAAGCATCCAACTGCTCTTTTCACAGACTCTATGAGAAATTGATTCCTCAGAGTGATCATTTTATATATATATATACTTACAAAAGTTATTCCATCAAACTAATATCAGACCTGGGACCAGCAATTAGCATAATGGCTATGTCGCTGGACTCCCATGTATTGGACCAAGATAAAGTCCTGGACCCAGTGGCTTAAATTCACACCGGGCGCATGTGCCTGTGAGCCCAAGATCCCGAGAAGAGAATGGAGGAGAAAGGATTATATATATATATATACATATATATATACATATACATATATATGCATACACATATACATATGTATGTATGTATATAGTTGAAACAGAAATTCAGTACTCAGTGTTTCATTTAGCAGAAAGAACATCTAAAGGGAATCGGCCTGTCATTTCTGCTGTCTGTTGAATGAATCCGGTAGAGCTCCCATGGGTACTGGAAGAAGACCCAGTAAGGCCAGCTGTAGCCCGTGGAGTGCAGGCCCCACCATGTAATTGGTGTTCTGCTGGGGGAAGCAGGCCGTGTTAGACCAACAAGAGCTTCTGCCCAAGGTTAAGGGCTCCTCTGAATGTTTAAACAACTGTGCCTTGGGGAGAATTGAAATGGAGCTGGTTTCTCTCCTTCAGGGATATGAAATCTAATGGATGGGTTTGCCCTCCCCGAGCTTACTGTGGCCTTGACCTTATGGAGTGGATTACTCTCCCCAGCTCTGAACACAGGAACGGCTGGGTGGCCATGGGGTGGGGACAGAATGACCTCTCTCTCCTGGCTCCATCTTGCCCCTCCCTGGGTCACGTTGTCTTCTTCCTGAGCATGTCCACAGCCCAGCCACGGCAGGGTCGCTGGTGGCTGCAGATCCAGCATTTAGCACTGGGCCCGTTGGTGGTGGCGGCTGCCCGCCTACAGTTTAATAAGGTCCCCGGGGAAAGCCAAGTACATAGCTCAGGTTCCGGGGTGTTAGCTGCAGTGGATCAGTTGAGTTGGATCAGCAGTATTCTCTCCCCATCACCCTTTCTTTCTCGGTGCATCAATATTGCCTTGTGGCAATTTAATATTCACTTTCCCCTTGAAGAGAAATTCATACCTAAACTCTCTAGAGTGGGCTTGAAATAGTAAAACGGCAACTTGCATTTATTTATCCTTTTGTAGTTTACAGAGTACCTTTATACACAGTGTCTTTTAATCCCCAGACTAACCTTTACAAGTTAATTATCACTGTCCTCCTGTTACAGTTTATAGAAACTGTAGCTCAGAGTGGCAGAGCCAGGAACTAAACCCAGAAATCCTTTCCCATGAAATGGGCTGGTCTTTTCCACACCGCGAGGGCTGTTTGCAATATCTGGAACATGTGATAAGTTTAAAATATCTTCTGCATTTGATAAAACCTCCATTCTCTTAGCTGTCTACCATCGAGAGCTCCACGGATAAATATACAGAGCTCCATGGTCAGATGCAGCCCACTCATAAAACGCATTTCAGACTGATTCTGTACGAGCTGTCGGTCTCATTACCTGTCAGTGTAAGCTACGCTTTCGGTGTTACCCAGCTCTGCGTTGATAACAGATACCGCTCATTAGCAGAGCAGTGAGAATTGGCCAACATAGAACAGTGGAGCCTGCAGTCTGGCTGAGGGGTCACTTCCTGGCTTGCTCCTCGCTCCTGAGTTACCCAGGGTGTCTGTGCGTCAGTCCTCACTGCTAAATGAGGACGGCGCTATCAACGGTACCTCTCTCCTGGGTTACTTGAGGATTCAGTGAGTTAACACATGCTAAGAGCAATACCAGGCTCATCAGCAGCCTGCAGTTGATACGGGCACTTGTCGGTCTTAGCGTCATCATGGTATTGTCATTCTTTTCCCTTCTTTCACTTCTCTCCTTTATGAGGAAGCGAGTATGTGCACTCTCAGGACTCGCAGAAGTTACCACTGTGAACACTGGCCAGGTTGTACAGTTCTGTGGCCCACAGGGAGGGAGTGACTAGGGTTGCATAACTCTGCCAACGCCAGAATTTTTATTTTAAAGTCATTTTTTGATAGTACAATGTATTTTGCAGTATTTTTTTTTTAAAGGTTTGAATTTCAGTAGCAAGAGAACGCGCTTACCATAAAGTATACTTTTAGCTGAACATGTCGGTCATTGAGGCGGCGAACAGTTTTTTCAGGTTTGTAAAATCTAACAGCCATTTTTATAAAGCTTACAGATTTTGCTTGTAGTTACTTTCCAGACTTAAAAGAACGGTCACATCCCAGGAGATTTTTCAGAACACATTTCGTATTAAAATCATGTGGGGAAATTTTAGAGTGAATGTTTAGAGACAGCAGTCCTTCTGAGGAGACAGGAGAGAGATGGACTGGACCGATACTGCAGTGGGGAGCGAGGTGGGTGTGGTAACTCCACTCTGATGGTCTTGTTCCATAATGTACTGTCCAGTCCAGAAGAATACGGAGACTGGTAGGGAGTTGCGGGAGTAGATGTGAAAGAATATTACATGGCTCCCTAAATCTAGCCTCTAGGCATGTCTTCTTGTGTCAGTTGCTGGGTATTTAACACAGAGACTCAATGTGCTTCCATTTCCTTGCTGATTAAGGGGAATATAAGAACATGTCATTACTGTATAAGATGCTCATGACAATCAAGCACGTTATCTGTGAAATGACTTCAGACGTAGTGGTTTCAGAAGGGACTGGTAAGCAGTGCATCATGGATTGTCTATGACCCAGCCAGGTGGCCGATAGAGCTTGAAATATTTACTTTCCGACATTCCATCAACAGGTGGCAGGCCCCTCCTTTAAAGCCTAATGCTCTTGGCCCAGGTTTGAATCCTGGCTCTGCCCCTACTTCCGCGAGACCGTGGGCTAGTTAATGAGCCTCTTTTCCTGTTTCCTCATCTGCATGTAAGACAATGGTGGTACAGACACCCTGGGGTAGCCAAGACCAGGAAATGAGTTAAAACACACGATAATACTACAGAAATCTCTTAGAGCATTCCCTGGCACTTAGTAAACACTACATAAGGTTTACATGATATTATTAAACATCTTACTAATGGAGCATACTGTTCAATTAAACAACAATTTTTATAGAAGTCCCATTCTATAACATGGAATTTGCATACTAAACCACTAGTTACGGAAGCTGTGTTTTTCATTGTCCCTAACAGGAGGTAGGTACTCCCTAGAACACTACCCTGATCCCGCATAGGCTCCAGAATGCTAGCGTAGCATGGAAATATTCTGAGGGCCTGAGGAGTCAGACGGCAGACCGTCCAGTTCAGTGGTCAGGATGGCTTCAGCTGACACGAAGCTCCCTCCTGGTGGTGAGCAATCTGAAATAACACTGCAGAGTTCGGTATCCTCTGAGCAGAACTGTCTAATCAAGTGCCTACATTTTCCTTCAATACAGAAAGTGGGAAGGAAAACTACAAGTGCCTTGGGATTGAGGTACATCAGAGACCCTCTGTCATGTAGGCCTCATCTCAATACAGCGAGGTGTGTGTTCTTCTAATTTGAGAAATCGGAATTTGAAGCCCAAAGGATTAGGTAGTTTGTTGAAAATGCAGGGAGTACACATATAATCATTCTCCTCTACAATACTGTGTAAGAGAAATAGATTCAAATCTTCGCGTTCCGTCCTAGGACTGCCTTCCATCTGTATAAGCAAGAGAAAACCCTGATGCTAATGGAACTATTGTTTAATATAATCATGCCGAGGTAAACACCGAAAGTACTGAAGCGTGTCCATATTAGGGTGACACTGACACCTCAGTATCATTGACGAGACTGCTGCGTATGTGACGGAGTCGTAGTTTGTCAGAAGCAGAGGTGCATCTCCGCGTTTGACGGACCCGTGTGAGAGCACCCAGCCCATCATGTCTTTCTGCTTGAGGAAGATCCTGTAAGGGGCAGCAGGTGGCATGGAGCTTAAGGTGCTGAGTCCCACATGGCTGACTACATGGTTCAAGGCCCAGAGCAGAGGCCTAAAAATCACACTGGGCATGTGTGTGTGCGTGCCCAAAATATTGAGAGGAGAACGGAGGAGAAGAGATTGTGATGTGGCCATTCCCTCTGGGGGGTGATTTCCCACTTTCTTTCTCTTCTCTTCCTGTCTGGTGAGTACAGAAATGCTATAGCAAAACAAACAAACAAACCAAAAAACCCTTAAAAATTAAAAGAAGACCCTTCTTAGTCCAGATTACCATCTGCCGGAAGGTAGACGTGCACCTTTCATGTCGACATGGAATAACTTCCATTTCTAGAGAGCCTGGAGTGCTTCCAGTCCCTCCTTAAATCCGAGAGGCGCTGCTTCTGTGTGGGCCGGGCAGCTCTGTGGTGGTGACAATCATGACAGATAGGGGCCTAGAAAGGTAAGGCCGGTAGTTCCTTCCAAGTAGGG
>NW_006159626.1:1548325-1549944 GCF_000334495.1 Tupaia belangeri chinensis
CGTCTTAGCATGGGGAAAACCTGATCCACTGCCGGGATTCACACGGGGTGGAGGGTGGGTGTTGGCCCCCTCCTTTTCTTCTCAGCCCTGTGGGAAACCTGGCCCTGTCATGTTTCAGATGATGCATGAAGAGACTGGAGTTCAGGCCTGGGAGAGACCAAGATGTCCGAGCTTGGGGTGGACGAGCGTGGAATGTGATAGCCCAGGCCCACCTGTTCACAGAGACCTCAGTTTACTCTTAGGGACTAGGTCCTTTTCGCACATCCCGTCTGTTTAGGGGACCAGAAAGCTGCCCTTCTTAGCTCTGGGAGTATGGCCAGTTATGAGCATCCATTTCCGTACCTGTAAAATGAGAATAATTCTCATCTTGCCTGTCTGTAACTTTGCCAGGATCAGATGAAATAATGTCTGTTTCAGTGTACGTAAAGGGATTGTGGCGTATAATTCTTTCCGGAATTATCGCCGGCCAGATTGCCACTGGTGAGCTTATATGTTACAGAGCCTTTGTTTCTTTTTAATTTTGCCAGAGGGTGTGCGCATTCACTGGATGGAGACAGAAGCGGTGGGGGAGTAAGAAAGCACCCCCATGGGGCATGGTCACACCGCAGTCCCGTCTTTTCTCAAGATTTGGGCACACACATACCCAGTGTGTGTGTGTGTGTGTGTGTGTGTGTGTGTGTGTGTGTGTGTGTTTAAGCTGCTGGGCCTATAACTTGAACCACAGGCTTGGCCATGTGGGATCCAGCCCCCTTAACCCTCACACCACAGACTGGCACAATGTTTTTGATCTCTACTAATTGCTTTTTTTAAAAAATAATTATTTTATTTAACTTTATTTATTCATTCATTTATTTCATTTCTTAAATTTGACCAGAGAGGGACAGAGCGAGAGAGAGAGAGAGAGAGAGAGAGAAAGTGAGAGAGCAAGCCTCCAGGTCCAGGACTTGAACTGTGGTTGGCCATGTGGGAGTCCAGTGTCCTTAACCACCACACCACCTGCCAGCCCCACTAATTGCTTTTTAAAAGTTTATTATTTATTTTATGAGAGAGGAAGAGGGAGAGAGAGAGAGAAAGACAGCAGCTTCAGCAAGGTCTCACAGTGACTCCTCCCTCCGCTGCCCTGGGTCTCAGGCCAGCGCCATCACGCCTGCGCCTCCTGGGCTCCTCCGGTCGACCTGGGAGCGCCAGTCTTCATGCGGCTTCAGCATTATGGAGCGTTGAGCTACCACCATGTTCCCAGGGCTGGCTTTGGCCCCTGGTAATTTCCTTTTAAGAATTATTTATTTATTCATTTATTATTGGTATTGTTATTTTAATTCACCTAAGTGGGGGGGGGGTGAGAAAACAAACCTCCAGATCCAGGACTCAAACCACAGTCGGTCATTTGGGAATCCAGTGCTTTAACCGCCATGCTACCTACTAGCTCCAGGCCCCTGGTAATTCTTAATTTAAAAAAAAAAAATGTATTCCCAAAATGATATGCAAATCATATACAATTTGGCCTTATTTTGTTTATTTTTTAATTCCTAGATGTGTCAGTTGCTGTTTTAGGAAACAGGTTCTTACTTCCCTGGGGCTTGCTTGCGTAGAAAAGGTGGGCGGGCCGTGGTGGTTCAGCA
>NW_006159626.1:1549975-1555305 GCF_000334495.1 Tupaia belangeri chinensis
CAATCCTCTGGGGCTGTCCTGTGTGGGAAGTTCCCGGGTGCATGTCCTGTGTGCCCTGGGCATGCTCATGTGTGCTCGTGGTCCTGGCTGGCTGGGACTGGGCTGGTGGCAACATGAAATACCCTAGTGAGGGTGTCGGGCTTTTCCTGGCTCTCCTCTCTTTCCTTCTCTCTGTCTCTATCTCTTTCAAATAAGAGAAAAAGAAAGAGAAGAAAATATACTTTTGAAAAGAAAAGAAAGAAAGATCTCTTGGCTGCAAAAATGTGTATGTGTGAGTGTGTACGTTTCCCCCCTCAGTGTGTGAATTATGTCATTTTGCTTAATTTAGACATTGGAGGGCTTAAAGATCTTACTCTTGTCTGGGGCAAATCCCCTCAAAGACTTTAGTTTGGCTAGATTCCACAGTGCACCGTCGAACTTGGTGAGGTACGAGGCCCACCACTGTAATCCGTGAAAGCCAACACACTTTGGAAAGGCTGCTTCCTACAGATGAGGAAACTGACAGGTGGTTTCACGTTTTGCACATCTGGTCCTAAAACAAAGGGCTGATTCAGCAGCCTCACAGCTTCATTCTCCTGCTCGTGCCAGACACTCCACGCACAGCTCGCGTCAGCTGGGCTTTTCAGCGCTGGGATATTTATGTGAAAGTGTCTCGTAGCGCATTGTGGAACAGGAAGCTGAACTAGTTTTTCCCAAATTTCAAGCTTTACCTGTTGATCTTTCTAGAAGTTTACAAAAAACAAAAAGAAAAAGAAACAAAAAAAGAAACAAAAAAACTAAAGGTGTTTCTGCATCATTCTTTATTTTTAGTGTTGGCCTTTTAAAAATATGAATCTTGGTGGTGAGCACACATGGCTTATAGCAAATTAAAATAATAATAAATAAAGAAATAATTCTTAAAACATATCTTTGATTTAAATCTTCTGTTGAATATCAGGCAGAATTGTAGGAAAAAATAATTTGGTCATTAATGGTAGCATTGCATATATGAAATCCAGTTTTCCCATACAGTTTGGGTGTGGGAAGAGAAGAGATTATTTTAAAAGCCCATTGTGTCCTAAAACGTATGTTGGTTGAAAATTTAAACAATTAAAAGCAAAAAACTTAAGTTAGGCTTCTCTCACTTAACCTCAACTAAAACAATAAATTATGTTTTGAAGCTTACTTCAATTTAATTTCTACTATGGTCGCTGTATTCCCTTGGGTAGGTTAGTTTGCTTTTGGGGACCTCATTTTCTTTGGAAAATGAAGGCTTAGAACTTGAATTTTTGTGGCTTTGCCCAGTCTGTTCTAGTCTAAATGAGCTCTCCTCTTCACAGTTACTTTTAAGAAACATAGACCCTACTACATAAAGAATAAATTAGCTTCTCTGAAATTGAATGCAGTCTTGTATATTATTTTTGTTTCTTCAAAACTGTGATTCTATTTAGGCCAAGAGCACTTACTCTAATATTTTTTTAAGTTAAGCTATTTTACTGAAGTTATTTTACCATGAAAATTTTGGAAAATAAAAAACAGCACATTATTATACAGCTGGTCCTTTTTATCATTCACAATTAATATCAATGATTAAAAAGGAAAATGCTCTTCTGTTCTGGTTTTAAAATCACAGAGAACTTCATATAAATGTATAATGTTCTTTTTTCAAAAAATAATTTTATTTAATCTTATTTATTATTATTTTTTTTAAGTTTGCCATAGGGCCCATGCACTCACCAGAGAGAGATGGGGGAGAAAGAGCGAGAGAGAAGGAAAGTGAGGGAGCAAGCCACCAGGTCTGGTACTCGAACCACTGTCGGCCATGGGGGAGTCCAGTGCCTTAACCATCGTGCCGCCTGCTGGCCCCTTTCTTACGTATAATGTTCTTAATGCGTGTCTTTCTAATGCTCTGCAGAGAACTCAACCAAGAGTGTCTCACTCTCTCTGCACTCACTCGCAGAAGAGGCACTGGCTCCATGAGGTAGGCTTGTGTGTCTTTGAACAACACCAGAATCTTGTGCTTACGTCTCAAACCATAAACCTAAAACCAACGACCAGGAGAGCTTGCTGTGAGGCCGCTTGGACTCAACCAGGATATGCTGTGACACCATCACAGCTGTCTCATGGTCCCAGAGGCTTTTGTTGTAGGGAGGAACAAGTTATTAAAGGAGAACAGCAAACCCATCTCGATCTTCCTCCAGAAAGCGCGATCTCTCACGAAGAGCGAGTATGAATCTTCAGTGCTGGCATCTCTGGGAAAATGCCTTGCTTAAAAGACCTTCGGCAAGGGGCCTGAAGGAAGCTCTATCTTGTCTGCTTTTTCTACTGCCTTCCAATTTCCAGTTCGGCCAGTTGTGTGATCTATGTGTACAGCAGGAGAATGCAGCTACAGTAAGTAATACAAAAAGCCACTTCTTTTGCCGCTTGATTAAAACAATCCACTTGCAGTTGCTTGGTTGTCAGCTTGAGATCATCTCTGTGACTCCTTTTCTGCTCCGTACTGCCATCCATCATTACAGAGAGCACACAAGGAGGAATACACGTAGGGCCCTGTGCTTGCTTAGGCCTCAGCAAATATCAGTTCATCACCAACTGGGCTCCAAAAGGAACCATTCATTGGCACGTTAGAACGTTACAATTTACCCAGTGTTCTTCGGTGTGGAAGGAGTCACATGACCGGATCTCAAAACAAAAAGAATTCCACTGTATGTTCTTGGAGTTATTAATAAAAATAACTGCTGGTTGGTAGGAAAGGCATGTGTCAGATTTAAGATGCATGGCCATAGCATTTGGTTTTATAAAAAAAATCCTGTGCATAAGGAATGAGTGTGTGTAAGCGTGTGTGTGTTACACAGCAGGAGAACCTCCAGCCCTGATAAACCATTGACAAGGTGTTCCAGTGTTCACCAGCTTAATATTTCATTGCTCCGCCATTGAGCCTTGTAATACCACGATGAATAAATGTAATCAAAGCAATTGGCTGCCTGAGATCTTTTTTAATGCACTGCTTCGGACACAGTACATATGCCGTGCAAATAAGTACAAAATTAGTGTTTCTGTTGGAAGCGTTTGGTGAGAATGAGTGATTTGTCTTGCTTATGAAAGGTGCATACATTTCCGCTCATAGCTGTTTATCAGCCAGCCTCTTTCTGCTTATGGATTCAGAGACGGAATTCATCATTTGTCAGCACCCGAGCAGATGTGCCGGAGACGACCAGATTGATCGGTGAGGATGGGCAGGGCAGCCGCGCTGGTACTGCGGGGGCAGCCCCTACAAATTGTATTATCTTTTGAGACTCTTGTCTAAGGCTCTTCTCTGTACTGTGGGGAGAAGAGGCTGCTTTTTTCCTACTTTCCTCTTCTGTGTTTGGGGAGGGGGCTACTTTAGGCATAGCTTAATGGGAATGGAGAAGAGTCCCTCACTTCTCTGGGTAGTGAGATCTACCCAAAGCCTGTTTATCCAAGGTCCACTTGCTTCTGATTACAAATACATGATTTGATCTTGGGTTTCAGTGAAAAACAAACCACTGATATCAGGATCGTAAAAGTGTCATTTGCTCTGGTTTCGAAACTGCTGTGGACAAAATTTTTCTCTTCGTGTGTAGAGAATCAGTGCTACCATTTGGAGGCGAGAGACAGTGCTTTGTGGGAGAACACTAGTGGCTGGCTGTCCAGAAGTTTGACTTGTGATCAGCCTGTGCAAAAGGCCTGTTGAAGCCGAGCTGATTACAAAGCCATCAAAGACTCTTCTTGCCAACAAAACTCCTGTGTGCTTGTACACTGTTGAAAATTGCCCTCTGATGCCAGCAGATTAAAGAGCTAAACTTAAGCTGCAGAGGAGCTCCGTGTAGCTTTTCCTCTGCAGCTTCTTGACCCTGGCCTGAAGCGATTAACCATCTAGGGGCCGCATCCTCCTCTAGGGGCCTCTGGAAGAAGAGGCACGTCCTCCCCTAACTGATGAGTGTGTGTGAGCGCCGAAGCGGGCCCTGTTTTCCTAGAAGCCGAGCTAAGGCTGGCTTACTAAAACCCAGGTGAAGCTGAAATGTTTTCATCGTACTCTCGTGGTTCTGTTTTGCTTCTGCAGTCCCTCCATGAATATTTTCCTTCGGGTGATTTCTTTTTAATCAGGTTGGTAGAAAAACAATTTCATACTCAATATACCCAACATATAAGACCATCCGAAATACCGCACATGTTTTCGAAAATGTGGCCCATAGCCCTGGACGCACCTGGCTTACAGCCAGTATTACTGAAGCAATGCCAAGGACTTTGGCCAAGCCCTGATACCTCGACAGGCAGGGAACGCTTGTGAGACATGCGGCTTATACACCCTCTCTAGGGAAAGTTCAGGTGCAGGCGTGACTCATGTCCTCACTTAGCTCAGACGGAGTCAGGTCCTGGGAAGGTGGAGAAGAACATATGTTCTTTTCTTCTCTCTTTTTTTTCTAACCCTTGCTATAGGGCATATGTACCCATCAGAGAGAGAGAGAGAGAGAGAGAAATCACCTCTGAGGGAGGATGACCATGCCACAGTCCCTTCTCCTCCATTCTCCTGAGAACATGTGTTCTTGTCGTTCACCTTTTAGAACGGTCAGTTACATTGTCGTGGGGGTGTCTCTGTGAGTCACGTGGCTTTACAGCCGGCTCTGCATCAAGGATGGTGAGAACAGTGGCCTGGAGTGATGGTAGGCTAGTTAGGAGATGAAGACTGATAGAGGCAGGGGTAGTAGTCTTTTGGAGTTGATTGCATATTTCAGAAAGTTTTTCAGCATTTTCTGCATAAATTTATGTAACAGGATGCACTTGGCAGGGGCCAGCAGGCAGCGTGGTTATAAAGGCGCTAGACTCCACAGCTGACCGACCAGAGTTTGAGTCCTGGACCTACAGACTTGAAACCCCGTGTGTGTGTGTGTGTGTGTGTGTGTGTGTGTGTGTGTGTGTGTGTGCATGCGTGCCCAAGGTCCCTGAAGGAGAATGGAGGAGAAAGGGTGGTGACGTGGCCATTCCCCCCACGGTGGGTGATTTCTCACTTTCCTTTTCTCTTGCAAGCACACGTGCCCTATGGCAAAAACCTAAAATAATAACAATGATAATAAAATGTATTGGGTATTGTGCAGACTCATCAGGTGTAAGACGGTCTCTGCTCTCGTGCACCCAGGGAAGGTGGCGAATGAGCGAGCTATCACAGAGTGCTGAGCGAGTAACAGGACGCTCCAGGAGCACTGGGGAGGCTTGGCTCATGCATAGTTTTTTAAAAAGAGGACTCTTTTTAAAAGTTAATTTATGTATTCTTCCATGAGGGGAAAGGCAGAAAGAGAGAGACAGTCACCCCAACAAGGGTCTTCCTCCCA
>NW_006159626.1:1555988-1568714 GCF_000334495.1 Tupaia belangeri chinensis
GGGCGAGAGACTCGAAACACCGTGTGTGTGTGTGTGTGTGTGTGTGTGTGTGTGTGTGTGTGTGTGTGCATGCGTGCCCAAGGTCCCTGAAGGAGAATGGAGGAGAAAGGGTGGTGACGTGGCCATTCCCCCCACGGTGGGTGATTTCTCACTTTCCTTTTCTCTTGCAAGCACACGTGCCCTATGGCAAAAACCTAAAATAATAACAATGATAATAAAATGTATTGGGTATTGTGCAGACTCATCAGGTGTAAGACGGTCTCTGCTCTCGTGCACCCAGGGAAGGTGGCGAATGAGCGAGCTATCACAGAGTGCTGAGCGAGTAACAGGACGCTCCAGGAGCACTGGGGAGGCTTGGCTCATGCATAGTTTTTTAAAAAGAGGACTCTTTTTAAAAGTTAATTTATGTATTCTTCCATGAGGGGAAAGGCAGAAAGAGAGAGACAGTCACCCCAACAAGGGTCTTCCTGCCACTACCCACCCCAGTCCTCGCGAGCCCTGGTGACAGGTGTGCATGTGCCGTGCGCACACAGGGTGGCCTCCGGACGTGAGGCTGGGACCTTCCCGTGTGCAAGTCCTGCGTTAGCGCCGGGCCAGCGGCTGGCCTCGGCAGCACTTGCTTCTGTAGGGCCAGCTGCTGAGCTGCTCTTCCCCTTCACATTGTTTAAATAGGCTCTGAAGATCATTTTTAGAGCTTACAAGGATCCGTTATTTGCTTTTACAAGTGCTGCTTTTGTGTGAGTTGCAGATCAAGAGTTCTCCACGCGTTCACGGAACATGCTCTCTCTAAGCACGACTTTGCTCCTGGTCTGCAAGGAGCTCTGTGTTTGATACCCTCAGAGATCACTCCTGAAAACAATGCGTCCTTGCTCTGCCTGGCTCCCAGGTGTGCAGGGACCCTGTGGGTGCTTGGTTACTGCTCTGCGATGCTCTGTGAGCTGCCCTGGGAGACAGTGAAAGCTCTCCGCGGGCCTGCACACCTGCGTTTTCATCCGTGTGTTATTCCGCACATGCCACGTCTCCTCCATGAACTGCCTCAGACCGTCTGATGGAACACCAGCCAGTGCTCTCTAGGAGGGAGATCTTCATTGCCCATTTGCTCTGTTTCCTAAATGATCTTAATTGCTTGGGTAAGGAGGCATCCATTCTAAATCTCACTCCCACCAGGGGTGACTCACACTGTAACAAGGTTTAGATTACCCTAAATGTCAGGGCCCCCACAGGTAGAATGGGCTCCCTCCAGAGCCCACCTGACAGGCCGTTTCCCCTCCTAATACCTGCACTGCCCAGCACGCACAGCCTCCTGGCCTGCACCCTGCTTCCCCATTCCCGCACAGGCTTAGGGGGCCAGACCTGTCTCTTGGTATTGTATCTTTTGATATTTTAGTTTTCAAAATCTGTGGGATAGGGATGCTTGTATGTTAGCTATTTTTGATCACGTTTTAAAAGAAAATAAATTCTAAAATAGAATGTGGTAGTCTCACCAATGCTAATATTTAGATGTGAAAGTTACAACTCGGTATACAGTTTGGCTTCATGGCTTCTGAAAAGTGGGGGATCCTAAGATAAACAGTTGTAAGGTCTCCTTGGGCATAGTCACCACTTTGTTACTCTAACTGCAGTCCTTCTTTTTCCTTTCTTTTAATCTGCTGAATTCCCAAGCAATAGCCTGCACGAATGTGGTGAACACTCCATAAAATGTTTATTTAATCCGAGCACTTGGACGGCAATAGTATGTAAAAGGAACACCGCTAAGTTAAGAACATGGAAAATAAAACATTAGGGTGACTTGGCCTTGCCAGGATGTTCTTTACCTGAATTTGGGGTGAGGAAAGGAACTTCCCCCTCATGTCCCTCAAGCCATGAGCAAGACGTAGGGGAGAATGGCGTTGTCATATTGGAAAAAGTGCAGTGTCACGATTGGTAGTGTCACATACATGCGGAGAGCTCCTTAAACGTAAAGGATTTTGAAGAAGTTGCTTTCCAAATCCTTTTCTTTTTTTTCCCGAGTCTTTAACTTTTTCCCCTCCACATGCTCTGACTACTAGCACTCCTGTCAGGACTGTGCACCAGACCTGGTGCCACCCTGGAGGCTGCCCTGCCCAGGAAGGGCTTGGAGCAGGACGGGGTGCCTCCCTGCTGGCTCCGGCAGCCAGGCGGGCCTTCGCTTTCATTTCATCTCTCAACTCAGCTCCCCTCTGAGCATGGGAGTCTAGCATCGGAAAGAACGAGTCACAAGGTGGCTGAGGCTGGGAGGCGAGCTTGTTTGCCTCCTCGGAGGAGGTGATTAAGAACACCGAACAATGGAACCGATCTTGAGTACAAGCAAGATGAGACGCACCTCACAGCACAGAGATGGGGAGCGCTGATAGGCGCCTCGGAGTTCCAGCCAGGGTTTCTGGTTACCCGCGGTGCCGAATGCCGAATGCTGAGGTGTGAGTCAGGCTGGCTGCTCCCAGGGGAGCACATTAGTCATGTTTGCCAGTGGAGAAGGCATGACCTTGTGCACCTGCACGCCCGCCCGCCCCAGCTTACATGGCACAGCACAGAATACCAGCCAGGGGGCAGTCCACCACGGGCCTGCAGCAAGCAGCTGATTCTACACGGTGCTCGCAAGCCAGAGGTCGTCATTGTCATTTTCCAAGGACAGACCCTAAGTCCCTATCTCCTTCCCTCACTATCTTTTACTGATTCGATGCCAGCTGTACTTGTCCCTGTCACAGGAAGTGCTCGCCGTGCCCGTGGGACTGGGGAGAATGAACCTCTTCCCGGAGTTGACTTTAAGTTCTCCTGGGCAGTTTCCTCTTGGTAGGTTTTGGGACTCAAAGGGCTCTCATTTCTTGTTTCTCAAGGCTTTAACACTTTTGTAAATAGTCATATGATATTAAAAGTATGTAAATTAGACAGGATTTAAGACGACCTGCTGTGACACACATACCTGTTTTTCTTCAAGTATGGCCCCCATCATGTCACGTCACTCGGACTGCCTGGGGAAGAGAACGGTTGGCTAGAATCACATCGTAACAAATTGCGTAGTTTTTTGAAAGCGAATTTTTCTTAAAGAATTTTCACGGGACCACCAGGTGGCATGGTGGTTCTTAAGGTGCGGGATGACCACATGGCTGACCACAGATCGAATCCCAGACCTAGTGGTTTGAAAATCATAAGGGGTGCGCGTGTGTGCACGAGTGCCCAAAATCCCGACAGAATAAAGAAGGGATTGCAGTGAGGCCATGCCCCCAGGGGGTAATGTCTCTCTCTCTGGCAAGTGCATGTGCCCTATGGCAAAAATAAATAAATAAAAGATTTTCTATGCTATTTTTTAAAATTACTATTTGCTTGAGAACTTGTGGCTTTGAAGGATCACCTACAACAAGACAGATATAAAAGTAAAATCATCAGGCCCAGCAGGTGGCGTGCTTGATTTCACAAGGCTGATGGCATGCTTCGTGTCCCGGACCCAGCGACTTGAAAATCATATCTGCATGTGTGTGTGCATGCCCCACATTCCAAGAGGAGACTGGAGGAGAAGGGGTGTGGCATGGCCATCCCCTCTTGGGGGTGATTTCTCACTTTTTCTCACTCAGTCTCTCTCTGGCAAGCTCAGTGCCCTACAGCAAAAACTAAAATAAATCAATAAATAAACCACTATCTGTTTTCCAGTTACAATACAAAAAATAATGTAGGTATCTGAAGGTAGTAGAGCAGAGAGAATAATTAAAATGATGTTTGGTTTATTTCTAAAGATTAGCCATGAAAATTCCCCTCATGTAACTCAGTCAAGTTCTCAAAGGAAACTCCTTATTTCTCCCCTTTTTATCAAGTAAAGAATCAATAAGTTCAGCTTCCAGCTACTTCAAAACAATCTTTTCCTCATTCCAACTTACTGGGCTTTAGATTGAAGTGCGCCTGCCTCAGGCGTGGGTCTGTGTGCGTGCATACCCAGAAATTACCTGCCAGGCAAAACCACCTGGCTGTCCCACCATATTCTAGAACCAATACAAGTCTCAAGTCTCTGTTACATTAGAGAAAACTGACCGTACTCCCAGAGTGATTTTGTATTATTTTTATTGTTACTTTTACAGTTACAAGCTTTTCTTATATTTTTCTGACTGTAATATTTATTGTTTGTAACATATTTGTACAATCCTACAAGTTAACAGTAAAATAATGACCCGTAGATAATTGCTATTAGCATTTTGATGCAGTAACTTTCAGTATTTTTCTGTATACACAAGAAATTTTTTGTAAGAAATTATTTAATTTCATTTATTATTATTCTTCTTTAATTTGACCAGAGGAGAGTGAGAGAGCAAGCTGTCAGGTTTAGGACTTGAACCACGTTAAGACAAGTTGGAGCCCAGCCCTTTTACCACCATGCCACCCACCGGCTGGTTGAAAAAAGTTTTGATTTATTGTTTGTCCTTTTATCTATCTGTAATCATATTGTGAATGTCTGTTATCTCATTTTCCTCAGTTAATATTAAAATTGTTTTTACATGTCATTGAACCCTTTTTAAAAATAATTATTTTATTTAACTTTATTTACTTATTTTAATTTGACCAGTGAGGGACAGGGAGAAAGAGAGAGAGAAAGAGAGAAAGCAAGCCCTTGGGTCTGAGACTCGAACCGTGGTTGGCCATCTGGGAGTCCAGTGCCCTTAACCACCATGCCACCTGCCAGCCCCCATGTCATTGAAATCTTTATGAAGCTAACTTTCATCCTGATTAAAACTTTTAAATGGAAATTTTTCTCCATTTTCTGATTATTTCCTTAGGATAGATTCTCAGAATTAGACTTTGTCAAAGTCTGTGAACATTTGGAAGGTTTTTAATGTCTATTGAAGAGTTGCTTTTGGCAAGCTCTTACAAATTTCAACTCCTAAACCATCTGAGAGTATTTGGCCCATCTTTCCATCAGCATTAATAATATGTAGCGAAAGTGAGTGACCTCTCACATTCTTTTTACCTCATGGATGGGGGCGTTTCCATATGGATTAGACAATTGCTTTATTTTGCCAGTCTGCTCATAGTCTTTGCATTGTCGTTTTCATAAAATTAGGGCAGAAAATTTGTAGATAATCAACTCTTTCTAGTTACATCATTTTCATTTCAATGAGACCTTTTCTTCCCTTTTTTAAACATGTGAAAGAAATAGGATTTTTTTTTTAAGAATTACTATTTTATTTAACTTTATTTATTTACTTATTCTGACCAGAGAGGGACAGAGTGAGGTTGTGGGGGGGTGGAGGGGTGGAGGGAGGTGAAAAAGGAAACCACCAGGTCCAGGACTCGAACCATAGTCAGCTCTATGGGAGTCCAGCACCCTTAACCACTATGCCACCTGCCAGCCCCAATAGGATTCTTTTTATATTGTATTCTTTTACAGCCTTAGCAAACTTACACAAACAGGTTTTGTCTTGCATTCTCAATCTAGTTTTAGATTAAACATTAGAGTAAGTATTTCGTGCTGCTCCTGTCGATGTATTTTAGTTATGGGAAGAGCTCTGTCTATTCAAAGCTCGAGAGTGGCATGCTCCTAGTTTTTTCCTTGTCTGCTCCCTAGCCCTCCTACCCTACCCGCTGCCCCAGGTCAGATCCTCGCCTCCCTTGGGTCCATCTGTCTGAGGAGTCAGCATTCCCTCACCCTCTCAGAATTATCTAGAACTAATAGGCCATGGCTAAAGACAAACTGAGCATTTCTGCACAAAAGGCCAACTGATCCCCTTAAGGGCCCTCCGTGTAGACCGAGGCAGAGGCCTTGGCCAAATCCAACTCCAGTCCTGGCACTAAGGCTCCTTTGTGTTCCCTCCGCCCTTTCTCACTCCCCTTTCTCCTTTTCAGTGTCTTCCTGTAGTGGGGTGCTGACTGGTTTGAATCGTTTTGCGAGCTCTCTCAGTCAGGTGACTGGGTGAAATCTCACTGCCCTGCTGAGCACTTTGCATTGCATTGTGCCATGCTGTGGCAGGCGTGGGGTCAGTCTGTTCCCGGCAGCCAACCCACAGCTAGTGGTCTCCGGCGCTGTCTTCTCTAGGTTAGGAGGAGCAGGGGATCCCTTGTGGATGCAGAGCTGGCAGCAGCCCTTCACTCTGCGCTCCTTTGCAGATGGGGCAGCTCTTCTCAGCCCCGTACATTAAATTAGCACATGTGGCCTTCAACAGTCCAGGCATGGAAGCGCCATCTCTCTCTGAGAAAATGATCAGGACCACATTCAAAGAACCCAGTGTCTCAGAGGCAGCTCCCAAGGCCGTGCTGGTGTGCCGGAACTCTCTGGGGCACGAATGAGCTGCGAGAGCCTGTCTTTTCGTTCGTGTGCTCGTGTTCGCGCTGTGTACGGTGCCTCGCAAGCTGGGAATTTTGTGACACTGGCTTTTATGCCCGTGTGTGCGGCACATCAAAGCTGGGAGGTCTTAACAAAGGAGCACGCTGAGTGCCTCGAAGGAACCGCTACACAGAAAGGTGTGCCTTCTCCCTCAACCCCTGCACCCCAGACCAGATGTTCGTATGATGTCATTGCAGCTGAATCCGGACTTGACTGGTAAAATAGAAAAGTAGGAACTTCGCAGAGTAACCACTTCATTCCCCCCTTGAATCCTCTTCCTGCTCTGCATTCCTGGTGAGGGTTGTACCCCCACTGCCTTCCACGGTTCCTAGCACAGAGGAGACACTGCCGGCTGGCAGATGCGGCTACGGAATACGGTGCTCATCCCGTCCTTGTCAGCCTGGCGTGTGCTGTTAACCGACCTGGACCGCCCGCCCAGCATCCAGTCATCTCAATCCCACTCATCCGTCACACGTCCGTTGTCCTTACTGAGCACACCATCCTTCTGTCCCTTGGTCACGTAGTATTTAATGTGGGTACCTCAGTTTTTGTTGTTGTTGTTTTTTAAGATGTTTTTGCCATAGGGCATGTGCACTCGCCAGACAGAGACAGAGAAACAGAAAGCGAGAAATCACCCCCTGGACGGGTGGCCACGCCACAATCCCTTCTCCTCCACTCTCCTCTCGGGATCTTGGGCACGCATACACACACGCCTGGCATGAGTTTTAAGCCACCAGGTCCGGGACGCGAACCGTGGTTCACTACATGGGAGTCCAGCAACGTAGCCATTATGCCAACTGCTGGTCCCAGTACCTCAGTTTTTGTGTCTGTGCTCAATGAAGTTGTAAACTCTTAAGAGCATACAGGCAACGCTCTATGTCAAAGTGGAGAGCCTTGTACTTTGCACATAACAGAGGCTCTGCAAATACTTCCGATTCATTCATGTTTTCCCCCTTAACATGAATCTGAAAGGATCAACCCGAGAGTCCGTCCCAGGTGCTCTCCATCCTGAGTAAACCTGGCGATAGTGGGGAACTTTTGGTGGCTCCAGCTGTGTGCTAAATGAAATGTGCGTCAATGATAGAATGATTTTTCACCTGAACTTTCCAAATTGACCACAATAAGATACATTCTCTATAGACTTCTACCTCTGTTTATCTGATTTTATCTGGCTTTTAAGATTCAGCTGAAGGTCCACCCTATTAAAAAGCCTTCTCCAACTTTCTAAACTCAATCTGCCCTTTCTCTGCAACCCCGGAAGACAGTTGAGTCTCCTCCATCATTTAATATTTGCAAATACTATGGTGTATTATAGACTAATCATGTGTGTGTATCTGGCTTCCTTCCATAACCAGCTCACAGCCTCCTTTGAGGTCTCAGGACCATAGATTAATCCTTTTGCATACTGCACGGTAATTAGCATGATGTTTGTCCCTGGATTTAGGGGAAAGCATTCAGAAAATTGTTTGCATGGTTTTGTTAGCCAGTGACTGTGTGAGCTAAACAAATCACTCTACCTCTCTGAACCTGGGTTTTGTCATTGCCAAAATGGTTATCATGTCTCATAGAGTTATCATGAAAATTAAAGACGACTTTGAATGGGCAAGTGTTTTTAAGTTGTAAATCAATGGAAGAAATTGGTACTTGTTGATTAGTGTAACACACCTTTCTTATCCTGCTAGAATAAATTCCTTGATGGTGCTCTATTTTCTATCTCCCAACTGAAAATTATGCCTGGCGTAGACAGAGGGACTGAGATAGGTGTATTTCTTGATAGGGTCTTGCGGTGTCACGAGCCTCCTGCCCCAGCCTCCCAGTTAGTTAGATAGTAGTTAGTATACACAGCCATGCCTGGCCTATTCGGGGTGGCCTGGGAACCAAACCCGAGCTTCCCTCCCAGCTTCCAGTCTCCTAAGCAACGGCAGGACCTGTGTCTGACCATGGATGGCCCTGAAAAGCATTTTTTAAAAGTTTATTTACTTGTTTATTCCATGAGCAAGAGAGACAAAAAGAGATATAGAGACCCCCGATAGGGTCTTGATGTCTCTCTCCACTCCCATCCTCAGCCAGCCCCCAAACATGGGCACGTTGCATGCTTGGTGTGCATGGGAAGGTCTCCTGAGCTGAACTTCGAACTGTCTCTGTCTCAGCCTCACAGAACATTGCATTTTACTGCTTCATCACCACCCAGTCCCTAAAAAGCATTATTTTTTAACTTTATTTTTGTACGTGCACTCACCAGAGAGAGACTGTGAGAGGAAAAGTGAGAATTCACCCCCCAGGGTAGATAGATGGCTATGCCGCAATCCCTTCTCTTCTCTTCCCCTCCCAGAATTTTGGGTGCACACACATGCATGTGGCATGATTTTCAAGCCACCGGGTCCAGGACTGGAACTGCGGATGGCCATGTGGGAGTCCAGTGCTTAACCACCGCGCCACCTACTGGCTCCAACATTTTTTTTTCCCCAAGGTTTTTGCCACAGGGCTCATGTGCTCACTGGAGAGAGATAGTGAGAGGAAAATTAAGAAATCACCCCCTGGGGGATAGCCATACTACAATCCCTTCTCCTCTAGTCTTCTCTTGGGATTTTGCTCAGATGTGCCCAGCATGAGTTTCAAGCTACGGGGTCCGGGACTCTAACCATGGTCGGCCTTCTGGGATCCAGCACCTTAACCACCACACCACCTGATGACCCTGAAAAACATTTTTGACTTACATATTGGTAGGCATATTGGAAGATATTTGACCTTCCAGTTTACCTTTTATTATTATTTTTTAATTTGCCAGCAGGTATGTGTGCTCAGAGAGGGACTGAGAGACAGAGAGAGAGAAAGCACCACTTTCCCATGGGGGAGGTCATACTGCACTCCAGTCTTCCGCATTGTTTCTTTTTCTTTTTCAGGATGTTGAGCATACAAGCACGTGTGCCTGGCATGTTTCTCAAGTTGCCGGGTCTAGGACTGGGACCATATAGTCAGCCATGTGGGATCCAGCTCACCTAACCACTGGACTACAGGCTGCATTTGTTTTAGACAGTTTTAATAAATCCTTTCTCATTTAAGAACTAAGGCACATGGGGACCAGCAGTTAGCGTAATGGCTATGTCGCTGGACTCCCACATAGTCGACTGCGGTTCACGTCCTGGACCCGGTGGCTTAAAACTCACTCCGGGCGCATGTGCATGCGTGCCCAAAATCCCAGGAGGAGAATGGAGGAGAAGGGATTGCGGAGTGACCATCCTCCCTGGGGGGTGATTTCTCGCTTTCTGTCTCTATGTCTGTCTGGCGAGCGCACGCGCCCTATAGCAAAAACCTCTCAAAAAAAAAAAAAAAATTAAGGCACGTTATGTCTGTCTTCAGGGGTTGTATGTTGACTGTGCATTAAAAATAACGTAAGCTCTGTGCTACGTTATTTGAAAGACAAAAATATCAAATAATTCTAAAAATTTATATATGACCACAAGTTTGACAAAGATGTAGCTGAATGGCTTCTAGTAGGAAATGAGGGGAAGGTTTTGGAAGAAATTGTAATTCTATATTACAAGAAATTATCATTCTATTTTCTATCCGGGTTATATATTAGAATCACCTGGGTTATAAAAGAAAAAAATTCATCTGCCCAGGCTTTGCCCTAGTGAAGCTAGGATTTCTTCTTTGTGTGGGGGTCAGCCTGGTGTTGCTACAGGTCAGTGGTATGAAACACAGTCTATTAGATTTCCACACGCTACTAGTTAGACTTATTAAATGTAGTATCTTCTCTGGCAGCAAGAATGTTGAAAGAGAATGTGATAGGGAAAGTCGAACAACCCTATAGTGTCACCTGCGTCTTATCAGAAGTTCAGCGTGTAAGTCCTCCATGTCTGTCAGGTACTCTTATAATAAGCATGCAAGCTTGCTCGATGGTTCTGGCTTCAATGAAAACTTGGCTAGTGGGAAGAGAGAGATATAGAATGCCGTGGAACCATAGCAGGAGCGAGGGTGCACTGTGCATTGAACAGGACTGGGAAGGATGAAATACAAGTGCCCCTGATAGATAGGCACCGGGTGAGGCATTCTGGCTATTTTCAAAGCTATCAGTATTTCCTCAAAAACTTGCACATAGTTGGGAATCATGATAGTAATAATGACAGTGATGAACTTTATGACTAAATTGCTGACTCTCTTGTCTATAAGCACCTCAAAAGACAGCTGTCACTGAGGAAGGAAACAGATCAGATGCCGCATTTTTTGCCTGACTTTTCCAAACCTGGACATTCCTTCTTATAGCTACCCAAAATGATACCTGCTGTTATCAGAGAACCCCATGTTCCATCCGAATTTTAAAATGCCTAGCTTCTGCTCTCTATCAAATACTATTTCATATAATGAAGATTGATACTATATTTTGTTCTCAAACTTTGTTGTAATTTTATCGATTTATTGGTTATATTCTCCCAGTCGTTGAAACTTTCTATTTTATTCTTGCCTATTTTTTTTCCCATAAGTTTTCCTTGGCATCGTCCTCCTCTTAGTAAGGGTGCAAGCAGGCCCATGTATTGTAAGGAGATTACTTTGAAGTTCTTCAGTACTATTTTTTTCATCTGATGTTACTGGGAAATCACTTTCTTCTTAAACTGCACACTGGGTTGTTTGTTAGGTGGGGGTTGTTGGGCACATTTCTCCGGAAGCTCCAAATAGTCATTGTTTACCTGGTAGAGGTGACCTATATTTTCCCTTTCCAAGTCTGCAGTTCTCTCTCCACCTACCTGCCCAGCGCTGCTGAGCGCCACTCGCCCATGATCCTCCTGTCCTGGACAATACAGGTTATCTTTCTCTGTGCCCCAGAGTGAGAGAGCTAAATCAAACAGGCCCCACTACTTTCCTCCCCTTTTCCTTAGAAAGGCATCTATTGGGGTAGAGATCACATTTTTTCACAAAGGAAATATAGAAAGTCACTTTGAAAAAGAAAACGGGATATTTTCCTTAGTGACAAACTTCCATTATGCTTTTATTTATTTATTTTTCATGAAAGAAATGCGTGCTTTATAGAAGCAGGCTCCCTTTGAAACTAGACCACTTTTCTTTCTATCAATTGCGTTTTCTTTTAGGACATCATTTGGTTGGTAAGTTTTCCGGTATCCTGTCTAGCTGTCAGGTTTTGATCAGCTTTGTGGGGAGCTCGCACACACTGTTCATTTCACCCCAATTCAGCGCTGTTTCCCTTATCTATGGTCTACCAGAAGCAACTTGAGCTTAAGGTTTGGCACCTCTGCCTGGCGTTTAGGCTTTGGCGCCGCAGAACATCTCACAAGGCAGGCATCATATGTGTACAAACAGGTAGAGACACTAGCAGAACCTTGTCAGCTGAAAAGCAGAAAAGCCTCCGAAATGGGCAAAGAAGTGCGCTGTGCAGAGTGCATTTCTGAGAGCGTGCATTTCTGAGAGCGTGTTTCAGTCTTTCATCGAAACCACAAGTATAATGTCTTTAAAAAGGAGCTGGATACTTTATCAGCGCGTGCGCTCCGACACCAGAGACAGGAGTCAGGAACAGCTCGTGCAGTTTGCGTGTGCTGCTCCCTCTTAGCTCACATGTTTACATGGAAACTCTCACCCACATATACAAAAGGCAAGCGGCCTCAAGTAATGCTCCTTACATGAGGCAGATAGCATCAACCTCGGAATCTATACATCCTCCAACTCTGTTTATGGTGGAAGCCAAGGTCTTGAAGTGTTTGCTGCTCCCAGGTTTAATTGGTTTTATCTGCTGCTATCATAACAACCTTATCTCTGCAGACTGTTGCGTGGCTAATATTTGGAGATCAGAATGCGAGCCCAGACACAAAGTGTCATCCAGCAATTAAATGTTATTTGATAGTTCTGTGTGTGGCTCAGGTGCTGGGGAGCTCCTGCCTCTGGTTGACAGTCTTTATAGCGTCGTAAAATAGTTCTCAGGGGAAATCCGGGTATGGAAAGCTTTCGGAATAGAAACGGCGAGAAAAGCCGAGGTAAAGTACGGTGCAGGCTCTCGGGGCAGTTCCCGTCATTGACTGTCGCCTAGTGACTATGCAGTTCAGGTCGGAGAGATGTTGAATTATTTCTGTTACCGCATTTTAGTGAAAGGATAAAGAGGCTGGCTAGATCCATGCCATGGATGCTGCTGTATATTTGGGGGAGTCCATTAAATGGACCAACATTGCTTTCCGCATGCCCAATTTAATCCCAATATGAGAACTCCATAAAACATACCCTTTATAGGCGAGTTCTTGATGGATGTTTAACTGCATGGATCTAATTAGATGCAGAGCAAGTCTTTCCCCCAATGATTAACTGGCGAGATGAAGTAGACCTTCCTTTGTTTTGTTGGGATTTGGGCTTTCTTCCTGTAATATTCCTTTTTATCTTGTAAAATGAGTTTCTGAAAGCAG
>NW_006159626.1:1569173-1573401 GCF_000334495.1 Tupaia belangeri chinensis
CAGGAATGGAGGCAGAGCAAGCACTTGACACAGCTCAGGTTTGAAGAGTATTACAGTTATTCTTCTGGGCTTTTTCAGGAGTGGATTACCTCTTTAACTTCCGATGGCCTGCGTGGGGGAGATAGAGGGAAGCCCCGTTCAGACTTCTCTGTAGGTGAAGCGCCAAAGCCTTCTGCTCATTACATGTTTTAATTGCTCGGTTGTGCTCGGAATGTAGATGAACTCTCTGACACCTGAAGAAAAGGCCCCCCCTTCACATCGAGAGCGGCGAAGATGAGAGACAATGGGATGACAAATGAGATCACTAAGTGGAGCCCTGATCAATAGAGAGTGCTGTCCATTTGGGTAATGGACATCCCTGTCATCTCAGCTGTTAAAGAATTCAGCAGAGATGAGTCCCCAAAGGTCTGCAAAGTAGAAGGCGTCCAATACAGGAAGCATTACCACCTCCCTTCCCCAGCCCCAGCACAGAAACCGGTGCGTCTCAGGAGCTCCGTCTTTAGCCGCAGTGAGCTGTGTGCGTGGAATGTATTGGAGTCTATTTTCAAAAGTCTGTGCACAAAGCAGGAAGGTAACCTGGAGTCGGGTGGGGGGGGTGGTCTTTGTTTCCTCAGACCGTAATGGCGGGGGGGGCACCTTGGGTGAGCTTGTGTGTGGGGAGAAGAGACGTCTTCAGATTTTAAATGATGAGGTGGTTTAAATTGCTCTTTTAAAGCGTTCTCTCCTCCACCTGGCGGTTTAAAGCCAGGCCACTTGGCAGCCAGGAAGCTTGACGAATCGCTTTTGTCAGACGGCCATATGGCAGGTGGGGTGGGGGTCAGAGCGGTGGCCAGCCTTCCTCACTCAGATTAGTGCCACTCGGTCCACACGTCCAGTTCTGACAGCGGGGCCTTCATGGTCTTGCCTTGCTAAATACCTTCAATATGGCCACTTGTACCACTCCGAAGCGCCAAACTTCTTCCGGCCCAGGCCCTGGCATGGAGGCCAGGTGCAGTGTCTGTCCTCCGTCCTGCCACTACTCAGTGGCCCCTAATTCCCAGCGGCCTTGCTCCACGGCCAGCTCCCTGCTGGAATGTGCACGTGAGGTTTTCTGGACAGTTGTGAGGAGTGTGGTTTCCCTGGGCAGTCAGGTGCAGGTCATTAATTTTCAGTGCTGTTGTTTAACTATTAATGAGGTCACGGCCCCAGGGCAAGACGGACTCTACCTATCCTGGCTCCCAGCGGGCTGTCCACCTGTACTCAGCCTCCACTAACGACCGTCCTGTGCAGGGTTCACACGCCACCGCCTCCTCGCTGCACCTCCGCTTCTTCTAGATAAGAAATAATTCCTCCTGCCCGTCTCCCCCCTCATCCATCTTCAGCGGGGCCCATAAAACAAAGCCGTTCCCATTTTCCATTAACCTCTCTGTCCTGAAGCCTAGAGCCATCTACACTCTCTTCTTCCTCAGCCGGGGGCACGTGTTGCCGTCGTTTTCAGGAGGTCTTAAATTACGCAGAAAGGCAGGCAGCGCCCCTGTTGACCTAGCCCCCTAGTTTTACCTTTTACTTCTCTCCTATTTACCATTGCACTTGATAATTTGTGAAACTCAGTAAAGTAATTCACAACTGTCAGCATCTTTATTATATTGCAGCCAGCAGCAGAAATCGTAACCTGAAGGGATATCTACTAAATCAAGATTTCAGTAGCATAAGCAGTGTAAATGAATTCCTGCACGTTACATTATTATTTTTATAATGTCTTTATTAAAAAGGAAAGGAGAAGTTGCCCACTTGGAACAAACAGCATGGCCAAAGGCTGATAGGTCTGTGGGGTTGGAAAAGGCACAGCGAGAGGCAAGGCCCTGGGTCCTGCCCCTGGGACCAGGCCCAAGGCCCCTGGTCCTGGGTCCCGCCGCTGGGACACTGCCTTACCTCGGTGGGTCACTGCTGGTCTGTGCATGGCTGCCATCCCCCAGCATCCCAGCGGTCGCTCCTCCTGCCGCCTCCTGCTCTCCAGAACCACTATGCACGACCGCCCTTCAGGCACTGCACGGCAGGGATCCTGTTTCCCAACGCAGCCCATTCCAGCCTGCACACCTCCAGTTTGGTCGGCCATTGCTCACTGCCACGTGTCCTGCAGCCCCGCAGGCAGGCTGTCCCCTGATTGTGCAGAGAGGTTTAGGGGCCGCGACCCCAGCGTGCAGTCGGTTCGCGGTCTGGCCATAGGAAGTGAAATACAAGGGGTCCTTGGTCCCTTGCTCTGGACCCTGGGTTTTGATTAAAGTGGCTAAAAGTACACTGGGCTTGAGGGGAACCCTGTCTCGCTAGTTCATAGTGAGCTTGCAGGTCAGGGCGGTCCCTCACACGAATTCCATGAACTTAGCTTCAGTTGCAAATCTAGCCCCCTTTGGCTCTAGTGTAGTTGCCTTTTTTGAACCTAAGTGAAGGACTAAAAAAGAAAAAAATTAAAAAAGGAAACCTCAAAGAGCACTTTGTTAAATTCTCTAAGTTGGTCATATTTCACAACCTTGATTCATGTGCAATTTAATGTTTAAAAGTTCCCTAGGAAGTAGCGCATTGATCCTAGTAAAGGCAACACACAGGTGAATCTGCATTAGTATCAACTGCCTTTGCAAAAAACATGTATGACTTGTGTGTGTGTATGTGTGTGTGAGAGAGAGAGAGAGAGAGAGAGAGAGAAGGAGAGAAGGAAGCACTCCCAACAGGGTCTCCATGCCATGATCCACCTCGGCCTCGGCCAACCAGGATCGTGGGTGTACACACACACCCAGCATGTCATGGAAGAGTCTGGGACATGATCGTGGGGCCTTGCCACACAGTTCCAGTGTCACAGAGCATTGAATCACCCCTGCACCCCCACGGCAGGCTCAGCTGCCTTTGAGCAGTGCCTACAGTAGGCCAGGCCCAGTGGAAGCAGCACTACATGCTATTTCTCACCCTTACAAAGATGCACAGGAAGGTATTGTTGTTCCCCCTGACGCTGGACCTGGTGCTGAGGCCATGGTGCTAGTCTGGTTTGGACTTGAGCCCAGATCTCCCACAGTGTCCCTCTCCTCACTGTGCCTTGACGACCGTGTTAACTTCCCTGTGTGCATTTGGCTTTTAAGAGATGTTTCCAAATTCTCCAGCCTTTTGTCTAAGCCATTTGAAATCACAGCAAGAGACCAAGAGCAAAGTTTTCTCTTGGGGAGATAATGCACCGTCTTTGCAATGGCCATCCCGACTTCTGACAAAGGTTTTGAGTCTTGTACCTCCAGGCTGATGGCTGACTTGCGCTTCTGCACCCACTTGGCTGGCAGCGGTCACCCTAATGTGGGTGGCAGTGACCATGTCCCTCATAGGCAGCAGTTTTGTGCAGCAGTGTGGGCTTTACCCTACTATTTTTCTCCCCCCGGAATGGCCGCGGGCAACTTTCAAGGTAGTAGCCATCTGTCACCTGGTCCCTGAGTGACTCAGTGAGAGCCCTCGCTGACTACAGTGGACAGACAGCGTGGGTAACAAATATCTCTTTATCAGTTAGGCCACTGAAATTGGGGGTTGGTTGTTACTCCTTCATAATCCAGCCTGTTCTGACTGTTACAACTAGCCTACCAAAACTAGAATGGATGAGACGCCTGTAATGAAGCCTCACTCTTGTGTAAGACCAATACATAGAAAATGTTTATTCTTGATATTTAAATACATCGTAAAATACCACGTATAGCCAATACTAAGAACCTCTTTTTTTATTACCTGTATTATTAATGCTCAGTGGAATCTGCATTTTAAAAAGTTTTATTTATCATTATTATTATTATCATTTTTTTAATTTGCTGCAGGGCACCTACACTCATCAGAGAGAGAAAGTGAGAAAGCAAGCCACCGGGTCCAGGACTTGAACTGTGGTTGGCCTTGGGGGATTCCAGTGCCTTAACCACCACGCCACCTGCTGGTCTGGAATCTGCATGTTTTATGTAAGACATTGTGTTAGCCTGGACTTCCTGTAAGGCAGGGCAGGAATCAAAAGTTTACATGTAACACTGCTGGGGCGAAAAGGCAGTTGCTCACGCCATTCAAGGGAAGCTAGAGTGAGGGCAAGAATGAACTGAGGCAGGGCGGTGGGGAAGCAACGGGGCAGTGTGTTTGCACCTAACAGAGAGCCACGTGGTTGGGGGAGTGGCACTGGGAGGCTGAATTGCAGGCCACCGTGCCTCCATTCAGAGAGGAGAGAGGCACGTGATCCTCCCCC
>NW_006159626.1:1573455-1580850 GCF_000334495.1 Tupaia belangeri chinensis
GATGCTCCCAGAGGCCCCGGTTACAGCCTGACTGGTGTGCAGCCCCACGAGCTCTCCTTGCCAGATGCTCCTTGGGCTGTGATGTGGGTAGTAGCAGCAGCCAGGGTTTACCTGGCCTGCTGCATCGATTGAGTCTGGTGTAGACACTAACAAAGCTTGAATCTGGGGTCTTCACCCTGGAGCACTTCCGTTTCTGTGAGCAGAGTACATTGGACTAGATTATTTGAAAGGTCTCTTTAACGGCAGTATCTGAATGTTTCAGAAAACTCTCAAATCAATCCAGTCGCTTCTCTATCAATATTGGAATAATGATCTAATTTTATTGTCATTTAACAATAAATAAAATAAAATTAAAATAATTTGAACTTGAATCATCAATCCTAACAGAAAAACAGCCTATGACATTTGTACCCTGATGTTTCTTTAGCACTTAATGTTTTTCCCATGGTAAGAAATTAGTTTTATAAGTGGCCAAGCAAACACATATAAATACATGTAATAATTGAAACAAAAATTTCTCTAAAGACTATTTCCCTTACAAAGAGTAACTAATGTTAATTGAAAATAATAATAATAAATAAAATTAAATAATTATTTTTTAAAAAATTTAAAAAGGGCCGGCAAGTGGTGTGGTTAAGGTGCTGGACTCTCACATGGCTGATCATGGTTTGAGTCCCAGACCTGGTGGCTAGCTATCTCATTCTCTTTCTCTCTCTCTCTCCCTGTTTCTCTCTAGTAAATTGAAAATAATAATAATAATAATAATAAATAAAATTAAATAATTATTTTTAAAAAAAATCAAAGAGTAACTAATTCTAGTCTATTCAAAAAAATAGCCACTACCCACTAATCAGTTTTGATCCAAGGTTAAAAAGCCTATACTGTATTATTTATGTCTATGTATTTATCTGTTACAGTTTATTACTTATGGTAATGGAACTCCTATATACTTAAATCCATGTATATGACATTATAATAAAAAAATTAAATTTATGGGCAAAACTTTGGACCATAATGACATCATGGAGAAAATTTTTTTTTAATTTGGTATAGGATGTGCCCTCACTGGAGAGAGAAAGAGAGAGGAGAGAGAAGGAAAGTGAGAAAGCACCCCCTGGGGAATGGCCATGCTGCGGTCTCCTCTTGGGATTTTGGGCACAAAAGCACACAAACATTTATTTTCAAGTGATTTTTTGTTGTTGTGTTTAGGAAGAACGTTCTTTTTTTTTTTTTTTTTTTTTTTTTTTTTTTTTTTTTTTTTATTTTTTTTTTTTTGGTACCCACTAGCCAGAAAGACAGAGACAGAAAGCAAAAAATCACTCCCCCCAGGGGAGATGGCCTCGCCGCAATCCCTTCTCCTCCATTCTCCTCTCGGGGTCCTGGGCACGCATGCACACGCGCTTGGTGTGAGTTTAAGCCACCGGGTCCAGGACTTAAATCGCAGTCGACTACATGGGAGTCCAGCAACACAGCCATCATGCCAACTGCTGGTCCCTATGAAGAATATTCTAACTGTGAGGATGAGGAGAGACAAAGTTAATGAACTCGCAGTACAACCCAGAATAGAGGTGTAAACAGAGGTGTATGCAAGTTAGCTAGAGGGTTTCTTGTTCTTGAGAACGGCACGTTATTTTTTATTTCGCTTATTTATTTTTTAGGAACTGATGTTTATATCATCAGTCCTGTTTCCATTTTAAGAGCCTGTGGAATGACAGCTGAAGGCCACCCATTGGGTAGCCTGAGGGCAGCCACTCCCCAGGGGCAGCTCTGCACCAGGCTGGCAGTGAGATTCCTGTCCGTGTGGGGCTGCCGCCATTCACCTTGGGGCTGCCGCCATTCACCGGTGACCAAGCAAGGTTCATTCTTCCACTGTTATTAAATTCTGAATTTTACTCTTTTTTTTTTAACATTATGGAGTTGTAAGTGCTCTTAGGAGATGCTCTGAGTAAATTAAATTGATGTCGATTGTGATGCCAATAAAAACCAAACCAAAACACAAGTCCTTCCAAGTCGTAAATAAGCGGTATGTCTGCAGCTTCGTAACAGCCACTCTTATTTCTCTCCCAGTAACCGATGTCCCATCAGGTAAGGACCAGAGGTCGTGTTTCTGGCTTAGCTGTGTCATGGTCACGCTCTGGGAAGAGGAAGGGTGTCTTCCTGCCTCTCCCGCTCAGTCGCCACAGTAGCCCATGGCGGGGCAGGGTGGGTGCCGTCATTCCGTCTGAGGTGCTGGCCTTTCTGTCAATTGCCAGCTCCATGCCACTTATTTATTCTTGCCTGCTAGATCTGATGCATGCCAGAGGACAGCGAGAACACTGAGACGGGAGGACTGCAACAGAGGGAGACCCTGTCCAAAATACGTGAATGAATAAACAAATAAATAACCTAATTATAGAGAACACAGAGGTCACGTCACACTCCCTTCTCCATCTCTCCCTTCTGTCAGAATTTTGCGCATCATGCACATGTGCCTGGTGTGTTTTTCAAGCCACAGGGGCCAGGAATTGAACTGCAGTCATCCGTGTGGGACCCACCTCCTTTAACCACAAGGCCACGGGTGCAACCCTCTGTGTCAATTCTGAGATGCGAGTTTGAGTTCGTGCAAACAGTGACTTGACACTTTTTTCTTCTCTCCACCTACCTGCCAAGCTTTGTTTCCTGAAAATCATTTTGTTTCCTGGTGTCTGAGCTAATTAATGTTTATGGAAAATGTTTTGAACAACTTTGTTGTTGTTGTTGTTGGAGAAATTTTTGCTATAGGGCACATGCGCTCGCCAGAAAGACAGAGACAGAGAGATAGAAAGTGAGAAATCACCCCCCGGGGGGATGGCCATGCCGCAATCCCTTCTCCTCCATTCTCCTCTCGGAATCTTAGGCACGCACACACACGCACACACTCGCACCTGGCGTGAGTTTAAGCCACCAGGTCTGGGACTCGAACCGTGGTCGACTACATGGGAGTCCAGTGACACAGTCATTACACTAACTGCTGGTCCTTGAACAACTTTTGAGGGAGAAAGTTGTAGCCTTTCTCATGTTCCAGGGAAGAAGAGAAAGCCCAAGAGTCAAGCTGGGCGGCCCACATGGTGGTGGCTGGTCGGTACCTGACCTTCCTCACATCCTTCCACATTTTGTCACCTTAGTTTCCCATCAGGTAAATGATCTTCCTACACCCCACGTCTGATCTGATTGTTGAGCTCCTGAAATAAGATCATGTGGATGAGACTTCTCGGGAAGGTTGGGCCATCCTGTCAGTGTTATTGGCGTTGGGATTGTCGTTACTGTTTTCTCTGCCCATTTACCCAACGCACACCAACCTAGATGACTATTAAATAGTCATTTCAAAAGGAAATAAAAGCCCAATCCTGGTTGTACATGTTGGCCAGTACTGCTGGTGGGCTGAGGCTATGGGGCAACTGGGGTTCGATTCCTGGCCTGCCCTGGACGTTGGGTGCAGTAGCATGTATCTGTAACTAAAGCCTCAGGAGCCTGAGACGGGAGGATTGCAACAGAGGGAGACCCTGTCCAAAATACATGAATGAATAAACAAATAAATAACCTAATTATAGGATCATAGTTTACCGTTTGAAGTTCACATGTCATCCTTGCAAACAAAAGAAGAACTTGGGATGTTTTGATTTTCTGTTTGATTTTTTTTTCTTTTTCTTTTTTTTTTTTTAAGTTTGTTTGTTTGTTTGTTTGTTTGCCATAGAGTGTTTGTACTTGCCAGAGAGAGACAGAAAGAGGGAAAGGGAGAAATCACCCCCCAAGGGGATTTGGGGCATGCACACACACGCCTAGTGTGATTTTCAAACCACCAGGTCTTGGACTCGTACCACACTCAGCCACGTGGGAGTCCAGCATCTTACCTACCCTGCCACCTACTGTCCAGACTTTTCTGGTTCTTAAACAAAATGTGAGTTCACATTTATGGGCAGAAATTTGGGGGGTGGAGGGGAAGAAGCACAGATAATTTCTCCTACCAGAGTTAACTTCTGATTTCCCCACAGAAAGAATGAAGTGAAAATCTGGCATTTTTCTGGCTCGTAGAGTTGATGGTTCTGTGTCGAAAACGGGACTGCGTGTGGTGACTCTAGTGACTATTTTAAAAGGACAGCATGGATGGCCCTTTCCTCCACTGTACACCACCGTGGCATAACCTGCAGACCTTTCTAACAGTCTCACAGTCTTTCCCGGGTGCTGTAAGCTACGCTCGCTGCGATCGAGGAAACGAATCTCTACTGTGCTTACCGTTCCTCGCATGCTCTGGCTTTGACCACATCGCCTTATTTTTAGGAATTTGCTCTTCTGATTTCCTTGGGGTAACTGGCTACGCCACTGATTGAGTCGTTAGAATAAAATCATGTGCCTCCACATTCAGAAGTAAATCCTGTTCTGTTTTTTTCTGTGCACTTTCCACTTGGGAAACTATTTAATCAGAGAACCTATTTATAATCCAAGACTGAATATAAAAGCACATCTAAAGATGGTTTCTGGAAAGGGAGGACACAGACAGCTTTGGCTTTGTGCGATGTGACAGAGTGACAGAGGGTGGCTCGTTCAGATCCAGTCAGGTCTGGGCCATTCGCTCTCCTGTGAGTGGAAATTTCACAGAAAGCCCAACCCTAGCTTCAGGGAAGAATGTTTCCATGCCAACCTTGTGTTGGAATGAACCGGTGCAGGGGAAATGCAGCTCGGGCTGTAGACAGAACTGGGATTAGGCTCCCCTGCCCTTTGGTCTCGGCGTTCTAGGTGGTCTCTGCTGTGAGTGGAAGAAGCAGTCCTCGTTTTCCATTTCAGAATCTAGACTCCAGCCTGTGTCTTAGATAATACAGCCCAATGGGGAACCGCCAGAAAACGTCCCGGATCCCTTTAACTTCCTGGATAAGCAGAATCAGGGATTTCTGTTGTTTTTGTACAATCTGGTATTGATGGTTATGAGCAAAACGGCACCGTGTCTTCTTTTGATTGACTTTGGAGGTCAATTTTTTGGTCCATTTGCATGTCTAACATAAATATCTTCTTTAGAAGATATAAATTTGATTCTTCACCAAATAAAAGCTTTGAAAGAAAATTTTAAAATAAAGTGTTTTTCTTAAATTATTTATTTATTTAATTCCATTTGTTATTATTTTTTTTAAGAGGTTTTTGCTATAGGGCACGTGCGCTCACTAGAAAGACAGAGAGAGACAGAAAGTGAGAAATCACCCCCCCACCCCCCACCCCAGGGGCATGGCCACGCCGCAGTCCCTTCTCCTCCATTCTCCTCTCGGGACTAGAACCATAGTTGATTGCATGGGAGTCCAGCGACATAGCCATTAAGCCAACTGCTGGTCCCTATTACTATTTTTTAATTTGACCAGACAGAGACAGAAAGGGAAAGTGAGAAGGCAAGTCTCCAGGTCCAGGGCTCGAACTGCAGTCAGCTATGTGCAAATCCAGTGCTTTAAACACCACCTGCCGGCCCCAGAAAAATAGCTTTTAGGAAATCAAAGTAGTGGAGCCAGAAAGTGGTGTGGTGGTTAAGGTGTTGTATCCCCACATGGCTGACCATAGTTCAAGTCCCAAACCAGGCAACTTAAAAGTCATGACAAATTCATATATAAATAAATACATTCTTTTAAAGAAGGAAAATCAGAACACCTCCTATTGCTTCAAATTTAGGGTGCTCATTGCTTCAAAAAACAAACCAGGGGCCAGCAGGTGGCATGGTGATTAAGGTGCTGGACACTGTCACATGGCTGACCGTAGTTTGAGTCCCGGACCTGGCTGCTTGCTTTCTCACTTTCCCTCTCGCTCCCTCGTTCTTCGTGTATCTCTCAGGTCAAATTAAAACAAATCAATTAACATTAAGCCAACTGCTGGTCCCTATTACTATTTTTTAATTTGACCAGACAGAGACAGAAAGGGAAAGTGAGAAGGCAAGTCTCCAGGTCCAGGGCTCGAACTGCAGTCAGCTATGTGCAAATCCAGTGCTTTAAACACCACCTGCCGGCCCCAGAAAAATAGCTTTTAGGAAATCAAAGTAGTGGAGCCAGAAAGTGGTGTGGTGGTTAAGGTGTTGTATCCCCACATGGCTGACCATAGTTCAAGTCCCAAACCAGGCAACTTAAAAGTCATGACAAATTCATATATAAATAAATACATTCTTTTAAAGAAGGAAAATCAGAACACCTCCTATTGCTTCAAATTTAGGGTGCTCATTGCTTCAAAAAACAAACCAGGGGCCAGCAGGTGGCATGGTGATTAAGGTGCTGGACACTGTCACATGGCTGACCGTAGTTTGAGTCCCGGACCTGGCTGCTTGCTTTCTCACTTTCCCTCTCGCTCCCTCGTTCTTCGTGTATCTCTCAGGTCAAATTAAAACAAATCAATTAATAATAATAATAATAAAAACGAAACTGGGATGTGCACATTAACATAATGAAGAAAGAGATAAGAATGCGGCCCTGACGGCGTACATGCCACGGACGCTGCGTATTGGCCATTGCGTGCTCCCGGTCCGCAGAGCCCTCTGTGCTGGGCACACCGCGCTTTCTTCAACACAGTGGCTCATGAATGCTGCAGTCTCCTTAGTTTCAGAATCCCTGCAAGTTCCAGTATAATTGCTTCATTTTTGCATAAGAAATGAAAGCTCGGAGAGGTTACATTTTTCTAGCTAAGGTCTCCCCGGCAAGGCTAGATACAGAAAGAAAATCTCCTGAGGGGTTTCAGATTCCAAAGCTTAGGTCCTTGGCCCCTCTGCTGTGCTCTTGCTCTAAGGTTGGTAAATGTAATTCAGAAGTGGGGTTCGTGTGTCACAGGGACATACATGCCTAATCTGCATTAAGGTATGGACTTAATTAAAAACCGTGAGCTCACAGGCTACTAGTTTTTAGAAATTTAATTATGTACTGCAATTGAAAATTCTAGAGTGACTCTTTTCACGAGTATGAGGCAACTATTAAAAAGTTATTAGCATCATTATATGGCATCATTATAGGCAAAAATGGGTGGAAAATGGTAAAACAGAGGTCCTTCCTGCACTTTGGAGTTCTCTACTGGTTCACCATAGTCCAGAAAGGATACCCAGCGAGTTGCCTGTCTTTGGATTTAATCACGGTGTCTGACTATTCCTAATGTTAACCCAGTTTGGCTTTTGGCCAAGCAGGTAATTTCTGAGTTCTCTTTCTTCCATGTCTCTGGCATTGTCAGATCTGTATTTAGTTAAGTGCCTCATTCTCTGCCAGTGAGAAGCGTTAATGCAGTGAATGGTAGACAGTGTGTAACCTGGGTGGAATGCCCCTCCTCTCTCCCCCACCTGAAGCTGTTGCATTTTTAACAAGCTTCATCACCTTGCCTATATTAAGGTGCTTTCCGGTTGGCTATGACTCAGCCTGTGGCAGGCATGTTTGT
>NW_006159626.1:1581117-1586694 GCF_000334495.1 Tupaia belangeri chinensis
GTTGCTGGGACAGCAGGTGCCAAACATGGCCGTTGTGCCACCTCCAGTGAAATTTTGCTCCCAGGTCTGGTCTTCCAGGAAGATAGGTGAGTAGTTTCAAGTTGAAGCGTCATTCATGGTAATTTCAAGTTAGAGTGCCCATGGCTCAGTGACTTCGTCTACAGTAAAGACTGGCGTGGGTGGAGAGAGGTTAAACAGTATTATTTTGGTTGATTAACTACATGAATTACAAAACAGAAGAACCCAACATATTGATTTTCAAGATCCAAACCACTGGAATTGAAAAAGAACCTTTAATTGCTATCTCGAGCTTCCATAAAGATATGCAGGACCCAACCTGTTACTTTAAATTGCTGTGCAGTTTAATTATTTTCTATTAGAAGAGTGAAAGGATTTGGAAGGGAGGGAGGGAGGGATTCCTGCTCTTGTTAATTGCAGATGATAATCCAGTCAGCTCTGTTACCTGTTGCCTTCTTCCCTACCAACCACACTAAAAGCACCCATGCATCTCTCATCTGCATAAGAAGGAGGAAACTCTCGTTTGTTATTACAAAGGGATTTATTTCAATAAAGAAAATGAAGGCATGACAGATAAGTGCACTTAAACCTTTTGAGCTGCACAGCAAGCTTGTAGAATGTGGGTACTGAATATAATCTCCATTCTCTGTTAAGGATAGAGCCTCTTGGGCAGACTGAAGTTGTGCCTGGCACTATAATCCTCTCTTCATGCCACTGTGTTGACTCTTAACAAACAGAGGGCACAAACTCATGGCTGCTTCTTTGGTTCTCCACCTGCTGGCCCCTTATAAGCCAGATCTTTTGAGTCTGATGTAGCCTTCTGAGTATTTGCACAAAGGTCCAGGCATAGTCGTGAGTGGAATGTCTGCTGCAAAGGAGTGAGACAGCAAAACCTTTAAACACATCTTAGATTGTTTAGAGCTTAAAGAAGTGGAAGGCAAACAAGTTGGGTAGCTGAGGCTATTTCTACAAAAAGAAAAGAGAATTAAAAGAAAAATAAAAGGAAAGGAAAAGAAGAAAAGGAAGCAGACACTTGCAGGTTTTTTTTTTTTTAACTAGTTGATATCATGGCTATTTCTCAACTCCAGCTGATACTAATATAGCTTCCCTTCCAGAGGTGTCTGCCATATGTAAGGTCTTTCAAAAGCACAGGTAAGAATAAGCCAAAGGGGGACCAGCAGTTGGCATAAGGGCTATGTTGCTGGACTCTCATGTAGTTGACCATGGTTTGAGTCCTGAACCCGGTGGCTTACACTCATGCTGGGTGCGTGTGCATGCGTGCCCAAGATCCTGAGAGGAGAATGAAGGAGAAGGGATTGCGGTGTGGCCATCCCCCATGGGGGGTGATTTCTTGCTTTCTATCTCTCTGTCTCTCTCCATCTTTCTGGTGAGCGTGCGTGCCCTATAGCCAAACCACTCCTAAATAAATAAATAAATAAATAAATAAATAAATAAAATAAGTCAAAGGGAAGACAATGATACTGTTCAGTCTGTGTAAAGATTGGCCGTTGCTGATTAAAAAAAAGCCCAAACAGTCGTCGTGGAGCTTAGTGACATTAACTTGGTAAATTAATCCAGTTTGTCTCTTTTCTGTCTCTGCCTTGTGGAATGTGCATCAGTGGGGACTAGGTGGTCTTTAAACCCAGTGAGCTCTGTTGAGGTGTTGGAAATGCCTTTCTGTTCTTTGACAAGGTTCCTGCCCTCATAGAGTCTCATTTTGAACAGGGGACACAGACAGTTTTCGAGTAAATGAGGAAACAAAAGAAATGGAGATTGTGGTGAGGGTGACTGAAAACTGAAGTGTGTGAAGACCAGCCATGTGCTGGAGGAGAGGCGTGGGCCAAAGCTCCTGAGGTGACCTGAGTGCTCGGGGAAGATGACTCCCAGGGACTGGTACCTGAACCCAGGTCGGGAAGATGAGGAAGAGCCGGGAGACAGGGGGTGTCGTGCCCTGCGGGGCAGAGGGTCCTGGGTGCCTCCTGGGTATTTCCAAGGGGCCTTCGATCCCCGCGTATAGCAGATTTTGACAGTGTGCTCTTGGGGGTGTGCAGCGATGCCCTGGGTACGTACGATTCTTTTCCCCAAAAAATACACATGCTGTTGGGATTAGTAAAATACAAACTCTTATAAAATGTAACTGCATTAGAACACTTTGTCACTTTGCATTTTTTAGTGTTCAGACAAGGGAAGCAGTTTTTATTCTCGAAATGGTTAGGATAATACCGGTAGATACATTTCTGCTACGTGAGGATGGTTTGCCTCCTCTTCTAGCCGAACAAGAAGGGATGAAAATCACGTGTAGTTTAATGACAAAAAGACAGGAGATGGTTTTCCGCTTAGATTTTAAGTCATATTACATTTATCTGATAATTAATATTTACAGACTAAATTTAAAAAGGTGGGAGCTTGGAAAATAGACAAAAATGGTGTTTTATTCAGTATGCTCACTTTGGGTATTGTATGTGAGTATGACCAGTGTTTGAACAACTGGAACTATTCCGAGCTGTCGCTGTAAATAGAAGGAAAAGAAACAGCAAAAACATCTTGATTCACGGTCAGTACTGTCAGTTTGTCAATTCACTAGGCTTTAAGCTGGTCTGGATGGGAGCATGCACACACAAACACACTCTCACCCATTCTTTTTTTTTGGAGAGGTTTTCGCTATAGGGCACGTGTGCTCGCCAGACAGAGACAGAAAGTGAGAAGTCACCCCCCAGGGGGGATGGCCACACCGCAATCCCTTCTCCTCCATTCTCCTCTCGGGATCTTGGGCATGCATGCACACACGCCCGGCGTGAGTTTTAAGCCACCCCGTTCTAGGACACGAACCGCAGTCGACTACGTGAGAGTTCAGCGACATAGCCATTACGCTAACTGCTGGTTCCCTCTCACCCATTCTTGAAAACGCACTCATTACTGTGGCCTGGGTTTTTTGTTTTTTGTTTTTATTGTTTCATGATTTTTGCCATAGGATGTGTACACTCTCAAAAGAGAGACAGAAAGAGAGAGAGAGATTTCCTCCACACCCTACTTCAGAAGAGATGGCCATGTCATAATCCCTTCTCTGTTCTCATCCTGGCGTTTTGGACACTCAGGCACATGTGCCCAGCATGATTTTCAAGCCAGCAGGTCTGGGACTCGAACTACGGTTGGCCGTGTGGGACTCCAGCACCTTAACCACTACACCACCTGCTGGCTCTGTAGCCTGTTTTGAAGAAAATCTTCTGATGCAGACTGACTCAGCTCAATCTAAAAGACATCTGTTAAGATTTTAAAACGTAACGCGTTTCCACCTGCCTACCAGATAAAAGCAAAGCAGTTCCTTTGGACTGAGCCGAACGCAGGTACCGACAGTGTTTGACGTTTTGAGATGGCACAACTCACTGAAAGCAGTCAGATAACCAAGATAGCATGTCTGTGTGCTTTGTAAAATGCCTTCCCGTTTATTTTCATTTCATACCTGAGGCATTTGTAGTATTTTGGTTTTCTCATTACCTGGTTTTCTCGTTACCCTGACATTCTTGAACAGGAAGGCTTTCTTGTATGGAGCGCACAGGCCCCACCCAGTTTTCAGTCTTGTTGATTCATGGCGTTTGTAAAGCTTTTAGTGACAAACCAGATGTGGTATGCAAACAGACTCCCCGTGCAAGTGAGCGAGCAAGCCGCGGGTACAGTCCATGAGGCCGGTTTTTGTTATACCGGAGTGACATGGTGATTTATGAAGTGTCAAAGCCTCTTGCCTTTGAAGAATTCTGGCCTTCACATCTGTCTTTCGTGTTTATTTCAGTTGCTTGGTGACACACTGTCCCCGTAAGCCCTGAAATGGTTCTGTGGACCTCCTGGCAAATGAATGGAGGGCCGTGCCCCCCTTTTTAAGAAGGGAAACAAAGCCATGAATGAGAAATCAGGACTAGGGAAGCTGCTCACTGCCCAGCCCTGCTGCCTGCTCTTCACCGCACTCGGCAGGCCGAGCAGTGCTGGGGTTCAAAGGGGAAAGGTCACTGCCTACAAAGATCTTGCTCAGTCTGAGGATCTCCGTACGCAACGGCGTTAACCAACCCTTTCTTTTCTTAGCATTATTTTTAAAGTGGAAATATTCGAACAAATTCACTAAAGCAAAAATGCATTTTTTTTTTAATCTTGAATGGTCTTTGGGATACCTGCTTTGTGGCTAACTCATGGTGTTTGATTAGATGTCTAATTTGATAGTTTTCTGCAGTGTATGCTTTCTAAAAAAAAAATCACTCAGTGCTCCAAAGAAACAACACTCATTTTATCAATGTTTTATTTTGGAAGAGAAAACACTCTCTTGGAACCTCTGTATGTTTTCCCCTAGGAACTTTGACACCTCCCTGTCTGTTTATTGTTTCAATATCATATAGAAATTCTGAGCAGGGCTTTCTACAGGATGAAATGGATTAAGTGAGAAAAAGTTTTCCAGCAGGATTATGCTAGGAAACCTGGTGTGACCTTGTCAAGATAAGATTATTTTTATTTCTTTGCCTCAAGACATCCTCTCTTGTTTTTTGGTAAAGGAGTCACAGAAAGGTAAATATTCCGTTTTACAAAAATCTACATGTCAGCATGTAGACTGCCGTACTTAAAAAAAAAAAGTTATTTTGGTCATAGGGTGCGTGCGCTCACTGGAGAGAGTCAGAGTGAGGGAAAATGAGAAATCACACACACACCCCACACACGGGGCAAGACCACACCACGGTCCCTTCTCTTCTTCCTCCTCTTGGGATTTTGAGAATGCACGCATGTTCTCAGCAGGTCCAGGACTCAGCTGGGGCCAGCCGTGTGGAAGTCCAGGGGGCACTGACCACCATGCTACTGCTGGCTCCAAAACTCCTGTACTTCTCAGGGATGGTCTGTCCAGGAGAATCAGCCATTGGAGCGGGACTGTCCTCCCCAGGTTCTGACCTTCAGAAGGAGTAGGGGTTACACATCTGCCTGGCAGCAGCTGACGTGCGGGCCCCTCGGCAGCAGGGATCTAGCACCGTGTTAGGTAACACGAGCTCTCGGGGTGACTCACTTTGTGCACCTGGGAGGGGGGTGTCATTGGCTGAAGTCATCTTCATTAAACTACTTTAATAACATGTTATGGAGATAGATTTATTTTCCATAACCACATACCCCAAACATCATTATATGGAGGAAAATAGGCTGGATACGCCTGTTGAATTTGAGTCACAAAAATCTTTAAGAGTAAGAACTTTTAGAATAAATAACATGGTTCCTCTCAATGACTGGAATACAGAAGATATCGCTCGTTGGGGATCAGCATTTGGTGTGGTGGTTAAGGTGCTTGACTCCCGCAATGCTGACTGTGGTTCAAGTCCCAGATTTGGTGGCTTAAAAATTGCACCGGGCGCGTGTACGTGAGTATCCAAAATCTCAAGAGGGAGAATGGAGGAGAAGGGATTGTGGCGTGGCCATCCCCCTGAAGGGTGATTTTTTTTTTACTCACTTTCCCTATCTCTATCTCTGTGTCTGTCTTTCTGGCAAGCACATGTGTCATAAGGCAGAAAATAAATAAAGGAAGGAAGGAAGGAAGGA
>NW_006159626.1:1586765-1613413 GCF_000334495.1 Tupaia belangeri chinensis
AAGGAAGGGAAGAAGGAAGGAAGGAAGGAAGGAAGGAAGAAAGAAAGAAAGAAAGAAAAGAAAGAAAGAAAGAAAGAAAGAAAGAAAGAAAGAAAGAAAGAAAGAAAGAAAATACCGTTCGTTCGTTAAGTTTCTCGGATTTCAAGAATGACACAGAGATAAAGCTTTGGTTTTTACCTTTCAGACAAACCCAATGCCTACTAAAAACAGCGCTGCCCTGCGTACAGAAACCAGTGTCATTTCCCTAAATGGCTTGAGCCTCAGCAGCTCATAAGGATGGTTTTGGAGCTGTGGTTCCGGAAATGAGGGCTGGCTCCAGGGGTGCCTTGTCTTTGCCAAAGGAAGATCCTCACCCTGGGAACTTTTAGTTCTCTTTTTTTTGGTGTGGTGTACCTTGGTTTCCCAGTGGGTGCTAATTGACTGGGACTGTCATTTGCAACGTGGGGACATCCTTCGCCCACACGTCCCCTGGGCTTTGCCTACATTGTTCTCTGTAGAGGCTCCCCTTCTATTAGGCATGGTCGGGACTCTGGAACTCTCCTCTCAAGAGATGTGTGTGCATTATCAACCCTCCTGCCTGCACCAAACTCCTGTCAATCACAATGACCTCCGGGGGCCTCCAGCAAGCCTGGTAAACAAGGGGCCGATGTCTGCAATGGCTTTTTATTCACTTTTTTTTATTTTTTGGAGTGGGCTTTTCTAATTACTCGGTTGTGTATGCAAACACTGAGGGGAGCGTTAGGCGCAGCAAGTGGGGCTCTGCTTTTATTAGGAAACCCTTTTATTTTCTAAATAGAATATGTCAAACATATTCTTTCCTGTTTAGACAGTTAACCTTTCATCTCTCCTGTAGCAGAAATTCCAGTCTCTGGGGCTTGCTAATTTTTGTATTTGAAATATTCTAAAGCAGAGAGAAAATACTGTTTACAGTTACCGTCATTAAAAAGCTTTTAATCGTGTTTGGTTGCCACATACATAGTTTGGATCCCTGCTGGGTACACTTCATTGCATGAGAAAAATACAGTATCTTTAAAAGACACCAATCAGCTCACCCCCATTCCAGTGTGACGGACGATTGAGTCGACGAAGTACTTTCACCGTGTTCATGCTTGCTAGATGACCGTGGAGACAGGAGCTCAGTGGGTCCTCAGGCCTATGTTCCAGTGACCTCCAACCTTCTCCCACTTGAAAAAACTTCTTCCTGCATAGACGACTTAATTTTTTCTCTCACGTTTCCACATACATTGAATAATAGACGAGGACCACTTATCAAGTGACTTGTCACAGAGTGTGATTCGCCAGATGGAGTTAGATTCTGTGTGAGATGCTGCTTCTCAGCTTTTTTTAGATCTTGGCACACACAAAAACGGTCTTATTTGTTGGACGCACTGGAAGAGGCTAACTGAATAGAAATGATAACGAGGACTTTAAATGCTTTGGAGATTTTGAATGAATTGAATATTCACAGCGACCCTACGAGAGGCATACTGTTAACGTTTCTGTTTGAGATAAGGAACTTCAAGCGTTGGGAGTGCCTAAAGCGACCTGCCCTGCGGTCTCGGAGCTGGTAGTGGTCCACCCTGTCTACCCAGGTGGTCTGCCTGGAGTCCAGAGCTGTCTCTGTCGTCCAGCCTGGCACACCTGTAGGCCTCTCCCGGCTCATCACGACAGCACCAGAATGGGGAAAGACCAGAAACCCGAATCTACAGGCTGGACTGTGGGATGGCATCGCTTTCTTCTAGACCTCTTCCTGCTCCCTGTAAGCTCTTACAGATACTGGGCTATTCTTTTTCTCTCTCTTTTTACTTTTTTAAAAAAATTTAAATTTAACTTTATTTATTATTATTAATTTGCTCTAGGGCACGTGCACATACCAGAGAGAGAGACAGAGAGAAAGTGAGAAAGCAAGCCTCCAGGTCTGGGACTTGAACTGTGGTTGGCCAAATAGGGGGTCTACTGCCTTAACCACCACACTACATGCTGGCCCCTCTCTCTCTCTCTCTCTCTTTTTTTTTTTAAAGAGAGTTTTTTGCTATAGGGCACATGTACTTATTGGACAGAGAGAAACAAAAGGCCAGAAATCAGCCCCTGAGGGAATGACCATGCCACAATCCGGTCTCCTCTTGGGATTTTGAGCATACACACACGCACCTGGCGTGAGTTTAAGCTGCCAGGTCCGGGACTGGAACCAAGATCAACTACGTGGGAGTCCAGTGACATAGCTGTTACACCATCTGCTGGTCCCAACACTCTCTTCTTTTTAAATAGCTTTATTGTCATGTTACTGAGACACCAAAAATTCTATGTGAATGCATATGTTGAATGAATTTTAGTACATTTATAGAATTGTTCAATTATTGCCACAAGCTAATTTTATAATATTTCTATTTCATCCATCTACACCCCCCCACTCCCAGCCCTAGACAGCCTGTGAGGTACTTCCTGCATCCTCTAGTTGCTCTTCTGAACAGGGTATGGATGGAGTCACACTCTGTGTGTTCTTGGCGTGCGGGTTCTTTCACTGAACATAATGTTTTCGAAGTTCTAGATGCTGGACTTGTATGTAACATGTTTTACTAGTTCAGACATCTTTCGAATGTCTCTAAGCGCACCTGGGCAAGCAAAGGAATCCCAGCCTCACCACCGGAGTGCTGGGCTCGGAGCTGTCACCGGAGACTTGGGTCACCCTGCTGGAGTCTGGGAGAATTTACCATTGAGGAAGCAACATCATTGCTATCATCACATGCTTCCTCGATAGTTAAGATTTCAGGTGTAGCAGGTGGCGTAGCAGTTATGTCTCCCATATGACCGACCACAGTTCGAGCCCCAGACCCAATGGTTTGAAACTCACACCAGGCGTGAGTTTGTATGTGTGTGTGTGTGCGCCCAAAAATCGCAGGAGGAAAATGGAGAAGGGACTGTGGCATGGCTAGCCTCTCGGGAGTGATTTCTCACTTTTCCCTTTTACTTTTTCTGTCTCTGTCTCTCTCTCTGGTGAGTACACATGTTCTAAGGCAAAAACCTCTATAAAAAAATACTTCAGATGTGAGCTTCTTATTACTTGAAGCATCTTTTCATTTTACAACTAAATGTGTGTCAGCAGTAATTTGAGAAGAACAAGAGCTGTCAATTTTATGAAAAATAAATAAACTCAAGTGGTTATTTTTCATAGGATAATCAAAACAGGTGTTTGATTAACAGATTAGCAGACCAACAGTTTGGGGAATTATGTGACATAGATTGAATCATTTCCTTTCCTAGAGATTTTGCTTTTTGACTCTTGAGAATTAAGCCCTCTTAATAACCGAGTGTCTTCGCTGCTTATTAAAACGAAGCACTACAGTGTCTAGGACTGCAGGTCATTCAGATGGCCAGGGTAAGTAACAGAGGGCCCTTTGACAATGGATGATATAACAAGCCGTACAGTGAAATCAGCTTCGTTCATTTAAAGCTACTTTGCGATGATTTCCCGCGGCCGGGGCCTGGATTCTTCTGTATACGATAGAGGTCACAGACAGACAGGTACTTCGGGGTATGGGCCTGAGTAGGAAGGTGTTACCGGGAGTTGTATGTTACAGTTCATTGATCTGATTTGTGGAGCCCAGGCCTCGAGTAGATAAAGCAGAGCACCCTGACAGCGCATCATCTTGCCTCATGTGCAAAGTCGAATCACGTTCTCGGTCGCATATGATTTGGGAACACTCCTTACAAGCAGGCCAGCAGCCGGGGTACCGCAGCAAGCTAGGGGACGTGGTGCCAGCGGGGGCATAGCGCGACAGAGGCCGGGAGAGCTGTCTCAGTTCGATGGTCGAGATTTCTCGGGGGCCGCACAGCGGCAGGGAGTGAAATGTGATGCTCTCCAAGGCTGACCCAAGGGGAGGTTCTGATTTGTATCCGGGGACATCCCGAGTATTTCAGGCTTGTGTGCACTCGTGGTCCAGGGCTGGCAGGGGCTGGGGTGGGTGGCAGTGTCCAGACCCTGTTGGACATGTCCTCTCTCTGTCTCTCTTCTCATGGAAGAAATGAAGAGGGCAATCTTTTAAAAAAAAAAAAAAAAAGTCTCTGAGCCAGTAGGTGGTGTGGAGATTAGGGCACTGGATCCCACATGGTTAAGTGTGCAGTTCAAATCCCAGACCTGGTGGCCTGACAGTCAGGCCCAGTGTGTGTGCATGCATGCCCCAGATCACGAGGGGACGCTGGAGGAGAAGGGACTGTGGTATGGCCAAGCCCCTCTGGGGCTGCTCCCTCACCATTCCCTCTCTCTGGAATGCACCCTATAGCAAAAAAATACTAAAAAAAAAAAAAAAAAATTTTTTTTCTCTGATGGTAAGTGAGGAGAGTCCTGGGAAGGCTCAGAGTAAGCCAGAAGTGAGCAGCCAAGCCACTGGAGGAGGAGCCTGAGGCAGAGGGGACAGCGCAGTACAGCGCCCTGCGGCGGGAGTGCCCGAGTGTGGCTGCAGTGGTACAGCCATGAGGGACAGGAGGAGGCGTAGGACATGTGGTCCGAGTACGGAGTAGGCACTGGGACGCCGGGGAGGCAGGTCGCCGAGGCCGTAGGAATCACAGTAGACTTGCTCTTTTACTGACGGAGGCAGGAACCGGAGGTTCCGAGCACTGTTTCTCACCCTTGCAAGGACTGATGAACTTTTTCTTTTTAGTTTGACAAAGCAAAACTGGGAGGAGATTTCCACTTGGGGACACTTCCCCTTCTAGGGTGGCCATTGTCTGTGTGTATGTTTCCATTTTTAGGACACCACTGGCCGGCGTGCTGTTGCTTCCCTTCTCGTGTGACAATCAGTCTGCTCTTGGGTGCAGCTTTAGGGTCTCCTACGCACCCATCGGGTTGTGGGGAAGTTTGAATTAACAACGAGCATTTCACAAGTGACTGCTGCAGGTGGGACGGTGTGTTCTCTGCCTACCACCGAGAAGGGCGAACTCGTTCTCCATGCAACAGCAACCTTTTCTTTCTCGCCACGTTCTCCTAGGGGCAGAGACGCACACGATGCTTTCTTTCTGCTTGCGTCTTTGGGATGTTGCCTAAGATGGGTCTCTGCATTGCCCAGTGAACACTCCAGTCTGTGTTCCGCCTCTAGGTCTGACTGAGGAGAAGCCCTTCACCCGATAGGGGCCACCTGTCTGCTGTTTCTGTAGTCTGGGAGATCGGGGTGCTTCTTAAGTCAGTGCCAGGAGGGAAGGGAAGAGGGACTGGGGCTTTATAAGGTGGTAAAATACATACACAACCTGGGGACAGGGATGGCATTTAGCATGACAGACAGCCCACACCTGGAATGTGCTTTCTTGTGCTTTTGGCCAAGTGGATGTGAGCCTTGTTCCCGCCGCCCCAGCGGTCCTGGCGGCTTCTGTGTTCGCAGATGTTCAGGAAGCGAACTCCAGCACCTGGGTGCTGCTGACCCGGGCCTACCGTGCAATGTCCTCCGCTCTGACCATGTCACGCAGATCAGCTTCCATGCAACACTCCCACCTCTCTGCTCTGCATACCTTCCATGCCAGACTCCTGAGCATTTCTGCCCGTGCCGTCAAGATCTCAGCATACGAGGGGAGGCAGCATGGCATGGCGTCCTGGTTCTCAGGGACGAGGCTGTTCTTAGTGGACTGGCACCCCCAGCGTCTCTGTGTAGAAGCATCTCGTGAATCCAGAAGCACAATTTTGCAGGCTTGCAGGAAGCCAGCGCCCCACGGCACCCGCGATTGCAGAGTGGATTTCAGTGGGGTGCCCGTGTCCTGTCTTTAGTGCACTGTGCTTTCCTCTGGAGCCCTCCAGGTAGTGCCCACCCTCAAACTTGAACAACTGTCCAGCGTGCAGCTCTGACGCCTGCTCCCACGTGCTGCCCGATGGAGGCTCCGACTCCTTGCCCACCTTTGCAATGGTCTGGTCTCTGCCTGGCAGCCAGTATCTGCCTCTGGCTTGCTCTCCAGGCCAGTGGGCTGCAACTGATGGGGAAGTATGTGAGGAGCGAAACCCACAGAATCAGCCTGCTCAACACATTTCGTTATTAATTGAACTTCCGAGGGAGGGTTTCCGTGTAAACCCTGACAGGCGTTTCATGTCACCCTCTTAGCTCCGGGGTGCGTGTGACCTCTCTAGAAAAGGCCTCCTCTCCTTGGCACAGGCCAGAGTCTCTGACTGTAGGACGACTTAAGTCATCTTGAGCTGAGGGGCTTTGTTACAGAGGCATGGTGTCCTGGAGGGGAGGCAGGGGCACAGCACCCCTACACCCTTCCTCCAGTGCCCCCCGTGGACCCTGGAACCAGGTACCGGATGCCTGTTAGCAAGCAGCAGAGACCCTTCCCAGCAGCGGAACAGAGCAGCAACAGAGACCCATTGCAAGCTTTCTTGAGAGCTTTGTTGCTGAGGAGCACAAACATAGGTTTACAGCTGATTTTGTCTACAGACATTTTATGCCTTCAAAGAGCTCCATAATTATCTTTATTATCGTGTCTTAGTAAGCAACCCATTTTGAGGTAGCTCGGGGTGAACAGGCAGCTGTGGCATAGAAGAGGTTAAGGGATTACTCAGCAGTAGCACTTGGCAGGGTTACCTTTGCTTTGGGAAGGCGCGAAGGAGCTGTCCTCCCGAAGTCAGGCGCAGGTCTCCTGTGAAAGCCCTTGGTGTTCGGACTGCTCAGGAAGAACCTCACTGCTCTATTTTAATGGCAGTGATCACTGGAAACCAGTGTCCGAGTTCCTTACCCCAAGTTCGTTGTATGCCTTCTGCCACTCCCTGGAATGGTGACCCCTAAGAAGGAAGCCTCTAGAGAAGGCAGTAGACAGGCCAGAGTATTGGCTTCAGAGCACGTGAAGAATAAACCAGTCTTTCTCCCGTTAGCTTGCGAATCGGTCACTACATCTATACTGCTGGAGCAAGTCCTGCCCTAGAAGGAGTCAGTTTGGGGGTCTCCAACCAGGGAGCAGGGACTGACTGACAGCTGCCGTCTGCAACTTGAGTGGAGATGGAGTGAGCGCTTACAGACTGGGCGTGGTGGGACTGCCCTGTGCAACGCTGCTTTGTCTCTTCAGCCAAATGCATGGACCTCTCCCCACCGTTGGCAATCGCTGGGACTCTCTCCTGCTACAAAGGAAGTAAATCACGTGTGGTGGCCGCCCAAGAGCGTCCCGGTGGGGCATCGTCTTGGTTTTCTCAGAGGGCACCTTGTGGGCCTTAGGGACAGTAGGCCTTTTCAAATGAAAATTCTGTGAAATCTTACTGTGATGAGCGCTGATGAAAATTTGGGGGACTGCATGGCAAGTGGGTTGGTTTAGAATTGGTTTTTTTTTTTTTTGCCCTTTGAACAAACCACTTCCCCCCTGCACAGTGCACGTCCGTAAGATCACAGCAACAGTCAGTTGAGGTTTCGTTTTTAAAGAGATGTAATAATATATGTAGGTACTGAAGGACAATAACTGTGATTGGGGGTTTTATTTTAAAGAATTATTTAATTAATTTATTATCATTATTATTTTTTAATTTGACTAGAAAGAAACAGATAAACAGAGGAGAGGGAAAGTGAGGAAGCGAGCTGCCAGGCCCGGGACGTGAACCGCGGTCAGCCGTGTAGGAATCTTACTTGTGCCCCAACCACCACACCACCTGCCAGCCCCAGGGGTTCGGGTTTTTCTGGTTTGTTTTTAGCGGACAGTTTTGATGTGAAATAGGCAGTGCTGGTGTGGATGAACCTAGAGATATGCTCCCAGACCATGTAGACATGTAAATTACAAAGTAAAGTGGAAAGGAATTTTGTATTTTGAAGAAATCTCAGGCTAGGATATAGCACTTTCTTTTGTTTTTGAGAGGTTGTTGCTATAGGGCGCGTGCACTCGCCAGAATGACAGAGAGAGATGGAGAGACAGAAAGCGAGAAATCACCCCCCAGGGGAGATGGCCACGCCGCAGTCCCTTCTCCTCCAGTCTCCTCTCGAGATCTTGGGTACCCATACACATGTGCCCGGCGTGAGTTTAAGCCACCAGGTCCAGGACTCGAACCATAGTCGACTACATGGGAGTCCAACGACACAGCCATTACACCAACTGCTGGTCCCGGATGTAGCACTTTCTAGGTATATATTTACAGGAAGTGGTCACAGTAAAAAGTAATGTGTTGAAAAGCCACATGTCTTTGAATAATTTTGCAGGACATTATTTATCTTTTAAAATAAGTTTTCAAAATGTCCTGATCCCATTATCATTCTTTTTTTTTTTTTTTTCTGTGTGAGAGGCTCGTGTTTAGGCTGCACCTTTTTTTTTTTCTATTTTCAAATGTATTTACTGACATAGTAATTACACGCGTTTGTGGGATAGGATGTGATGTTTGAGCCAGCCACTGGTGTGGTGTTTGGAGCGGTGGACCCCACGACTTACTGTGCGGTTAAGTCCTGGCCCCGACACTGGGCAAGTGTGTATGCCTGGCTGGGGTCCCCAGCGGAGGATGGAGGACAAGGGGTTGCAGTGTGTCCATCTTCCCAAAAGGTGGTTTCTTACTTTCTCTGTGTGTCTCTCTTTCTCTCTCTCTCTCCCCCCCCCCTCTCTCTCTCTGGCAAGCATGCATACCTTACTGCAAATTTAAAAAAAAAAAAAGAAAGAAAAGCAACAACTACGTGTCATTCCCCCAACTACCACCTTAAAACAAAAAGTGCCATTTTGGTACATGTATACCATTACTGAGTAGTGATCAAGTCTTGGTAGCTAGTCTGTCTGTCCCCTTAAGCACTCATCATTTCTTTGTTGTAAGAACATTCAGAATCTCTCTTCTGGTTATTTGAAATATACATTGCATTTTTGTTACTACGGTGCATTAATGACAGAGAGCACATGCAATTGCCGACAGAGAGAAAGACATGAGAGAGGGAGAAAGCAACCCACAGAGGGCCAGGTCACGCCACAGTCCCTTCTGCTCCACTTCTCCAGCCGGTCAGGATTTGCAGCATGCACGCGCACGCGCACGCGCACACACAGTCAGCCATGTGAGAGCTGACTCCCTTAAGCCCTAGGCTGAAGGGTCAGCCTAGACCTGTGTTCAAATATTGTTATCATTGTTGTGACTATCTAGTGCATGTAGTTCATTAATCGTTTGGTTTAAAATTGTTTGTATCCAAGAGTACTGAAAATCAGTAAGAGATCTCTGATCCTCACAACAGTCTCAGTAGGAGGCTCACTGGCATCCTCGTCTCAGTGTGTCACTTTGGAGAAACTGATCACAAGTTTTTGAGACCCTGTCCAAACTTGCATCCAGGAGACTGGAAAAACTTAGGTGGGCCAGCTGGTGACCTGGTGGTTAGCAGGCAGCTGAATCTCACACTGCTGACCACACAGTTTGAATCCCAGACCCAGCAGCTTGAAAAACATGCCAGGAATGGTGTGTGTGCTTGAACTCCCAAAAGGAGAAATGGAGAAGGGATCGTAGCATGGCCAGTCGGGTCGGGTAGGGCTCTCTCTCTCTCTCTCTCTCTCTTTCTCTCACTCACACACACACACCCTTTGGCAAATTTAAAAGAAAAAAAGATTGGACAATTCTTTCATCCTTTGCACCTCATTTTCTAGACTGTGACGCAGTCTCTGCACTTAGTATCGTTGTCCGTTTATAGGAAAACTTATTAGCGCCTTCTTGTCCTTACCATTTAAAACTTCGGGCAGCCACCCTCTCAGTTGTCACATGATAGCTTACAGTGAAGTGGCGGTCAAGTAGCATATTCTTAATAACTAATGGCCTCGCCATTCCCATGGATTACTCCGTCATTAACCTTTCTAGTCTGGGCGCCTGTTCTGGTCTGTGGACCTGCCATGCGGTCCACATTTATGGGCAGCCGCTCTGTGTCAGAGACTCTTCTAGGGCCTAAGAATATACTGATGCATAGAAAGCAAAACCTCTGTCACCATGAAGGCTATCTTCCGGTGGTTCTTGTCTCCATGCTTAGAAAAACTGTCCATGTGACATTTTAAAAATACCAACTATTTCATTCAAAACAAATGTCAACATTTGAGACATTCCTGAATTTATAGCCATAAATAAAATTATTCCAGTTTGAAAAACAACTGCACTGTTTTACAGAACAGAGAGAAAAACAAAGCAGAGAGCTCAATTTTTTTACTGAAACTTTCCAAGATAATATAATTTTTACATTAAGGAAATAAATTATATCATGCATTAAGAAAAAAAGACATGAACAACCACTTATGTGCAAAATAATTTTTTAAAATTAAAATTTTTTGCTACAGGGCGCATGAGCCAGAGGGAGACAAGAGAGGGAGAGAAAAAGTGAAAAGCCCGGGACCAGCAGTTAGCGTAATGGCTATGTCACTGGACTCCCATATAGTCGACTGCGGTTCATGTCCCGGACCCAGTGGCTTAAACTCATGCCCAGTGGCTTAAACTCACGCCAGGCATGTGCGTGCATGCCCAAGATCCCGAGAGGAGAATGGAGGAGAAGGGATTGCGGCATGGCCATCCGCCCTGGGGGGTGATTTCTCGCTTTCTGTCTCTCTGTCTCTCTCTGTCTGTCTGAAGAGCGCATGCACCCTATAGCAAAAAAACACTCTCCCCCTCCCCCCAAAAAGTGAAAAGCCCTTCCCCCATCTAGGGGGATAATCATGCTGCAGTCCCTTCTCCTCCATTCTCCTCTCAGGATTTTGGGCACACACACATGTGCCTAGCATGTTTCTCAAGGCACCAAGTCTGAGATTCAAACCACACAGTCGGCCATGTGACCAGCCACCTTAGCTGCTATGTCACCCGGCTGGCCCATGAATATGTATATGTATATGTATATATATATATTTTTTGTTTGTTTGTTTGTTTGTTTTAGAGAGATTTTTTCGAGGAATCAGCCCTTGGGGGAGATGGCCACCCCTCAATCCCTTCTCCTCCATCCTCCTCTCAGGATTTTGGGCACACACACATGTACCTGTTCATGAGTTTTAAGCTGCCAGGTCTAGGACTCAACCCCTGGTGGACTACGTGGGAGTCCAGCAATGTAACCATTACGCTATCTGCTGGTCTCCCAGGAATATATTTTCAATGAACACAGGAAGAATTGACCACCCCTTTATTTATGTTGCTCCTTTCCTTATGCTTTTAAAAAGTTTATTCTGGGTATCTCTGAGCAATACCCAGAGAGTCAGGGACCCCACAGCTCACGCTGTGGTCCCCAGTCTCAGCTGGCCCGGATCACAGGTGTGCACCTGCATGCCCCACATGTTCAGAGAGGTCCCACAGTGAACTCAGGGTCTTCCTCAGGGGATCCAGCTGCCCTGCTGCTACAGTACCACTCGGCCCCTATGCTGAGTATTTTAGAGGAACAAACAGTTGTTTCAGAGAGTCTAAAAAAGGTATCCAAAAATATCAACTTAAAAAGGGATGTAAATACATTTTAGTCAAAAGTGCACAGCCCTGTGGATCCCACATGGCCAACTGCATGATTTGAATCTCCAACCTGGTGGCCTGAAAAACACTCTGGGTACATGTGTGTGCGTGCCCAAAATCCCAAAAGGAGAGAAAGATGGAGAAGGGATTGCCATTGACCATTCTCCATGGGGATGCTGTCTCACTTTCCCCGTTTCTCTCTGGCAGTGTACATACTCCCCGGCATTTTTTAAAAATTGCATTAGAGATTAATATGTTGGGAATAGCAAATGGCATAATGGTTACGTTGCTGGACTCTCAAGTAGTCGACGGTGGTTTGAGTCCCAGACCTGGCGGCTTAAAACACACACAGGGTGCGTGCATGTGCGTATGTGCCCAAGATCCTGAGAGGAGAATGGAGGAGAAGGGAGTGAGCGGGGCCATCCCCCACCACCCGCTGTCCCTCATCAGGGAGGGGGGGTTTCTCGCTTTCCATTTCTCTGTTTCTCTCTGTCTCTCTGGCAAGTGTACGTGCCCTATAGCAAAAATCTCTCTCTTAAAAAAAAGACTAACATTCTATGATGTTCAACATTGTTATGTAAGTGACACAAATTCTGATTAGCTCAGGAACAAAGCCATCTATAAATAAACTTAGAAGAATAGCGCTTTGTCCAGATACAATAGAAAACCAAAATTTGCTCCTAGGTAATTAAAACCTAAATATTCAGGTAATAGGAGAAGTACCGGAATAATTACTGCATACAATAAGAAATACTACAAAAAATAAACAAAGGGATGATTAAATGAAGTCTTTGAAGTAGTAAATAAGTCTAACACCTTTAATGATACCCAATATGAGAAAACAAGTTATTAAAATTATGTATTGAAACATCTGTAAGTAGAATAAACTTCTAGGCCTTTTTTTCATTTTTAATAACTTTTAAACAAGATTTATTCATTGTACATGCATGTGTTACTGGCTGTTTAATATACCATTTTCTGCTTGAAAGTAATGTATAGTTCTAGGTTGACTTATTCACCCCTAGTTTCAAGAAAAATATGCTTAATTAGAGTGATTGCTGTATTTTGAAGTCCAAGATGAGTCAAAAATGGCAGAATTGACCTTGATATTTCAACTCTTGCCAGCTTGATAACCCTGAAGCCATTCTGGAAGTCTGTCTACAATTCACATGTCTGACATTGATACACTATAGATGATGTCAACATTTATGTTTAAAAAGCATATTGTGGGGCCAGCAAGTAGCATGGTAGTTAAGGTGTTGGTCTTCCACAGGGTTGACCACAGTTTGAATCCTGGACCTGGTGGCTTGCTTTCTCATTTTCTTTCTTTCTCTCTCTGGTGAGCACATGTGTCCTATAGCAAATTAAAAATAATAATAATAATAATAAATAAAACTAAATAATTCTAAAGAAAAAGCATGTTGAGATTCATCCATTTTGTGTAAAATGATAGGGTCATATCCATATAGCTGAGTGTTCTTTTGAGATGTACAGCAACTAAATGTAAGAAATCATAAAAGAAAAAAATCTACAAAAGATACAAACATACTTTTGCCAAAGACGATATATACACATTTCAAATAAGCACATAAAATATGTTCAGTGCAATTAGTCATTAGGAAAGTATAAATTAAAACCAGTGGTCAAATATCACTATACCCTTGTTATAACAGCTTTTAAAAATAGTGATAATAGGGACCAGCAGATGGTGTGGTGGTTAAAGGCGCAGGGCTCCCACGTGGCCAACTGCAGTTCGAGTCCCAGATCTGGCATCTTGTTTCCTCACTTTCTCTCTCTCACTCTCTTGCTCTGTCCCTCTCTGGTCAAAATTAAAAATAAATAAAGTAAATAAAGAAAAAATGATTTTTTTTAAAAAAAGAAAGATTTTAAAAGAAATCGTGATAATATAAGTGATAATGATGGAGGGAGAGAATCATATTGAGAAATTGAAGAAACCATGCAACCAAAGACACTCACGGAAAGAAGGCTTGATACCAGAGACTCTGACGATGTTGGGTGCACACGCGAGTGCCCACACACACAGTTACCCAGAGAGCTGCCCTTGTGCTGGGGACTTCGAAGGTGGGGGCTAGGACATGCAGTGAGGCCCGCACCCTGAAGGTGGGTGCTGCTCTGCGTAGGGCTGGCGCGCTTCCAGGCCTGTTCTCCCAGGTGTCCATCTGCACATCTGCGCGTTACTTGGCTCAGTTCCTTGGCTGGGAGCATAGACCATGATAAACTGCAAGGGTACTTCAGTGGGAGGAGGGAGGAGACCAGATCGCCCAGGGCACCGAGCTGAGAGGTTCCCCAGATGATGGGAGAGATTCCTTTCTCATGGGTAACACCCCGCATTTTTTCTGTGAGATAACATGATGCCCTGAAGACTAGTCTTTTTTTCCTCCTCTTCAGATCCTTATCTCAGTAATGGTTAGATTCCATCCTGTCTCCTTCCCTGGCCTGGGAGCCTGGCCTAGCCCACACAGAAGTTAATCACCCTGCTCTTTCCCCTGGCGGCATTGTCTAGTGGAAATAGGTGAGCCGCAAGGGTATTTAAAGTTATCCACTAGCTGTATTTTTAAAAAGTTAAAAAAAAAGTTGGTAAAATTAATTTTATATTTAATTCAGCATATCTAAAATACTGTCATTTCATCATGTAATCAGTATAAAAAATATTAATGAGCTGTTTTACATTCTTTCTTTCCTCTTTTGTTGAAGACAAGGTGTCATCGGTGACCTTCCCACCTCAGTCTCTCGGCCTGCGCTACAGGCACATGGTACCACACCAGCTCGTGTTTTTGTTCTAGTTTTTGTGTTTTTTCCCCCACTATGCTGCCCAGACCAGCCTCCAGCTCATAATCCTTCAGCCTCAGCCTCCGAGTCTCTGAGATTATAGGTGCGTGCTATGATGCCCACTGTGGGACCAGGAATCAAACCTCGGCCTCCCACGCAGTGCCAGCCTGCAGAACACAGCACCCCAGTGGGCCCGCATTCTTTCTTTATGCTAAGGCTTCCCAGTCTGGTGTGTGTTCCCCATTCGCAGCACATTCTAGAGACTGAGCACTCAGGGAGGAGCGCGTGGCGTCTTCCACTGTGTATACGTGAGCCTTCCTCCGCCCCTCACTGCCTGGCTAGGTTCTTAATGCAAGCCGCTGAGCGAATGAATCCCTCTCTGGTCAAAATTAAAAATAAATAAAGTAAATAAAGAAAAAATGATTTTTTTTAAAAAAAGAAAGATTTTAAAAGAAATCGTGATAATATAAGTGATAATGATGGAGGGAGAGAATCATATTGAGAAATTGAAGAAACCATGCAACCAAAGACACTCACGGAAAGAAGGCTTGATACCAGAGACTCTGACGATGTTGGGTGCACACGCGAGTGCCCACACACACAGTTACCCAGAGAGCTGCCCTTGTGCTGGGGACTTCGAAGGTGGGGGCTAGGACATGCAGTGAGGCCCGCACCCTGAAGGTGGGTGCTGCTCTGCGTAGGGCTGGCGCGCTTCCAGGCCTGTTCTCCCAGGTGTCCATCTGCACATCTGCGCGTTACTTGGCTCAGTTCCTTGGCTGGGAGCATAGACCATGATAAACTGCAAGGGTACTTCAGTGGGAGGAGGGAGGAGACCAGATCGCCCAGGGCACCGAGCTGAGAGGTTCCCCAGATGATGGGAGAGATTCCTTTCTCATGGGTAACACCCCGCATTTTTTCTGTGAGATAACATGATGCCCTGAAGACTAGTCTTTTTTTCCTCCTCTTCAGATCCTTATCTCAGTAATGGTTAGATTCCATCCTGTCTCCTTCCCTGGCCTGGGAGCCTGGCCTAGCCCACACAGAAGTTAATCACCCTGCTCTTTCCCCTGGCGGCATTGTCTAGTGGAAATAGGTGAGCCGCAAGGGTATTTAAAGTTATCCACTAGCTGTATTTTTAAAAAGTTAAAAAAAAAGTTGGTAAAATTAATTTTATATTTAATTCAGCATATCTAAAATACTGTCATTTCATCATGTAATCAGTATAAAAAATATTAATGAGCTGTTTTACATTCTTTCTTTCCTCTTTTGTTGAAGACAAGGTGTCATCGGTGACCTTCCCACCTCAGTCTCTCGGCCTGCGCTACAGGCACATGGTACCACACCAGCTCGTGTTTTTGTTCTAGTTTTTGTGTTTTTTCCCCCACTATGCTGCCCAGACCAGCCTCCAGCTCATAATCCTTCAGCCTCAGCCTCCGAGTCTCTGAGATTATAGGTGCGTGCTATGATGCCCACTGTGGGACCAGGAATCAAACCTCGGCCTCCCACGCAGTGCCAGCCTGCAGAACACAGCACCCCAGTGGGCCCGCATTCTTTCTTTATGCTAAGGCTTCCCAGTCTGGTGTGTGTTCCCCATTCGCAGCACATTCTAGAGACTGAGCACTCAGGGAGGAGCGCGTGGCGTCTTCCACTGTGTATACGTGAGCCTTCCTCCGCCCCTCACTGCCTGGCTAGGTTCTTAATGCAAGCCGCTGAGCGAATGAACGATCCATTTTCATTGGCCCTGTTGTTTTAATCTTTCAGAGTTCATACAGACATTATTAATGACTTAAAGTTTGTTTTGCACTGAAATACACTAGAAATTCTTTTTCTAGCGTAGTCACATTTATCGCTATGAAAGACAGCAGAGCAGAGAGCCTACCAGGTCGGAGGGTAGTCTATCTCTGTATTAGACTGGCTGCTTTCTCAGTCTCGTCGACAAGATGCTGTGGGGTTAGATTACTTCTAATGTCCTTTCTTATTCTCAGATCGAATAGTTTTTCAACGAATGTTCTTTTCTTTTGACAGATCATATTATAGAAGAATAATAGATCCCTCTTTCTGACCTTCACAGACATTTCTATGAGTTTCTTGTCTATTCCATATTCTGTTGGGTCATCAGAAAAGTGATGACACATTTTCACATAGAAAAATATGTCATGACTTTTCTTTTTTTCTATATGTTTATTCTTTTTTAAAGAATTCTATAATTTTGGGACCAGCAGTTGGCATAATGGCTGCCACTGAACTCCCATGTAGTTGACCACGGTTTGAGTCCCGGACCCAGTGGCTTAAACTCACGCCAGGCACATATGCGTGCATGCCCAAGATCTCAAGAGGAGAACGGAGGAGAAGGGATTGCAGTGTGGACATACCCCCCTGGGAGGATGATTTCTCACTTTCTGTCTCTCTATCTCTCTCTTGTCTTTCTGGCCAGCACACGCGCCCTATAGCAGAAACCTCTCAATTAAAAATAATAATAATAATAATTGTATAATTTCATTCTTTTTTTAAAAATTCGACCAGAGGTGACTTTCTCATGACCTAATTTCATTTTCTAAAACTAAGAAGATGATAGTATTGTTTCCATATTCTTTTATTTTTAAAAATAATCATTTTATTTATTTATTTATCATTTTTTCACATGAGTTTTGTCAGAGAAAGACAGAGGGAAAGGGAGAAAGTAAGCTGCCAAGTCCGGGACTCAAACCCTGTCGACTATGTGGGAATTCCAGTGTCTTAACCACCATGCCACCTGCTGGCCCTTGTTTCCATATTGTTGACCCATAGGATAATGAAGTAGCAATATCGGTTAAATGGATTTTTACTTGTATTAAAAACATCAGTTACATTTTGTTTGTTGGAGAAATAAGGGTATTTCAGCAGGCGGTGAATATTTTAGCTTACTTTTTTCTTAAAAGAGGGATTTTGAGGGACCAGCAGTTAGTGTAATGGCTATGTCTCTGGACTCCCATGTAGTCGACCATGGGTGCGTGTGCGTGCGTGCCCAAGATCCCGAGAGGAGAATGGAGGAGAAGGGATTGCAGCATGGCCATCCCCCTGGGGGTGATTTCTCGCTTTCTGTCTCTGTCTCTCTCTGTCTGTCTGGTGAGCGCTCGCGCCCTATAGCAAAAACCTCTCCAAAAAAAAGAGTGTTTCTCCTGACATGCCTTCTAATCTTCTGATCCCGTTATTCCCATGCTCAGAATTCTCCAGCTTTCCAAAGGAAACAGGCGAGGCTCTGTGGTTTGCATTAAAGGGTCAGCCTTTTACAGGTGGAGTGAGACAACCAGAGAAGTGGTGCACCCAGCCCGGGCGTCTAGTCTGCTGTTGTGCTGTGAACTGAAATACCCGAGACTGGGGCGTTTTTAAATTACAGGCTTCGTTACATCACGGGTCTGCTATGGGAGAAGTGTGGCGGCATCACACAATGGGGGTGAGCAGCCCTGAGCGGAGAGGAGCACAGTCTGCACCCCCTACGCCCTCTCCTCTGCTTCCAGGACATGGCGGGGCCCCTGCCCTAAATCCCCCATCAGTCTCCTCCCACAGGCCCCACACAGTAATTGGATGACGATCTCGCCGATCTTACCATCATAATCCTATTACAGTGGCTCAGCATGTGAACTTAGGGACATATTTGAGCCATAACAGGGCCCCCAGACTCCTGGCACTTGTTCCTGCCGTCTTGCCCCTCAGACTGCCTCCTCTTTGCCAGCTGCCCGCGTCTTTCTTATCCTCAGATCAGTCAGGCTCAAGCCCCGCCATCTTCACCTCCATTCATAATTTAGCAACTGTTGCAAAAATAACCCTTATTTTTATGTGTCCTTACCAAACATGGGCATTTATTCTAGCAGATTTGGGGCTATTTCTCTAAATAATAATGTTTTAAGGACACGTTAGTCTTTCACTTAACCCTATGGAGTGCTTACTGTGGATTCTGGGCCAGGCCTCAAGTGGTATGGTGGTTGAGGTTCTGGACTCCCACATGGCCGACCATGATTCAAGTCCTGGATCTGGCAGCTTTTTTTAAATATAATAATAAATAAATAATTATTTTTAAAAATTGAAAATGGAAAGCCTACAGACAAGCAATTACGGTATACATCCAATAAGTACAAAAATCGGAATATGTCCAAGGCATCTTGAAGGACCAGAAGAGGAAGCCAACAGCTGTTCCTGGGCACATCTGTAAGGGTTCCTGGAGCTGCTGCGTCCTGGGCTGGTGTCTCTGCAGGCTTTGGGAGCTGCCCTGGTGAAGCCTGAGGGCCAGAGCTTGGAGTATTCCCCGAATGTGGGGGCTGCCTGCGGGCCACACACAGTCAGACTACCTGGGTTCAAAGCTTGGCTTTGCCGCTTCTTATCTCCATCAGCTTGGGCAAGTTACTCGGTTAATGCTTTGGCTTTCTTAAATGGAAACTGGCTGCTGCTAATACTAATAATAATGACTGTTATCATTAATCATTACTGTTATTTTAGTTTTGGCTATAGGGTACATCACTTGCCAGAGAGACAGAGAGAGAGAAAGAGAGGGAAAGTGAGAAATCATTCCCTGCAAGATACACTGCAATCTTTTCTGCATTTTCCTCTCAAGATTTTGGGGCATGCATGCATAGGCGCTCAGAGTGATTTTCAAACTGCTGGGTCTGGGACTCAAACGTAGCAGCTGGCCATCCATGTGGAATCCAGCACCTTAACCTCCACATAACCTTCTGGGCCCTGTTATTATTTTTCACCATAGAAAAAGAGCATGTGCACATGTAAATTGTGAAGGAGGAGGGGGGTTTCACATGAGTTAAATTATGTAAAGAATTTAGAAACGCGAGTGCTTAATAATTGTTAGTTATTGTTACGTTCCTATTGATTCTCACAGTGCCGGCTACCTAGGAAGTGTTCAATGAATATTTATTAAATATTGAACATTTCCACCAATCCACCAGTTATATAGTCTCACTCTTTGCTGTAACGGATACATACATTTTCTAATGGCATCTCTTAATGATGTGCTGCTTTTTGGCGGGCATAGAGGGGTTTGTGTGTGTGTGTGTGTGTGTGTGTGTGTGTGTGTGTGTGCATGCATGTCAGTGATAGTGCTGGATTCATTCTGACTCACTAGGGGAAATTTTCCAATTCTGAGATCAATGACCTGAAACTCCTTGTCCGCTGTGATTTCCAGCTGCCCAGCTTTTCCACACAGCGTGCCCTAGGCAGTGTCTGCAGATTTGTGGCGTGGAGAAATCAGCACACTGCCCACCTTCTCGTTTCGTGTCTTTTGTGTAGGACTCAGTTTTCTTCTGTAGAGATTGTACATGCAATTACTAACCTAGGGATGTCGTGAAGCTCTTCTACCTCTTGTTCACTTAGGTCATGTGGTAGTATTTTAAATTGCCTTTCACATAAGGAGCCGCTTTTTCTCTCAGTTACGCAATGCTTACTGCTTCTCAGATTACAAACTAGGCAGACTTACTTAACAGATAGCAGGTCCCTCATCTTAAAATGCATCGCATTTTTGCTTTGAATAGAGATTATTGCCAAGTCCTTGTTAGGTGCATTCTCGTTATAGAGCTCATCCTTTATTGTTAATGTCCCAGTCATTTTTCTGAACAAATTGCATTAAAGATACAGAAACAACAAGGGCACCGTCTTTATGCATACAGTGGCTTACTGCAGAAATAATTGAATAATAAATATGACAGTATCATAGTACCATCATTTTACTGTTAGTTATATGGTAGGTCTTTCTATTGTAGCTATATTTTGGAAGCGTTTTAAAATCGTGAGGGTTATTCCTATAGATTAAAATTCAGAGTCGAGAGTAGAATAGTAATGATCATCATTATCATTGTATTTCCACAGATATATGCCAAACCTTTTAGACTCGGTCTCTAAAGAGGCTTCGTCAACGCGTTTTTATGCGCCCTTTCCAGATATCTTGGGGATAGGCGGGGAGGCTGTGCTGCTGGTTTTACAGATGGGTAAACTGAATCAAAGAGCAGTTAAATGATTTGCCCAGGGTAATGCAGTAATTAGGTATCTGTATCTGTGCTCTCTGTATTAGATGATTCTGCTGCTCGAAATGTTGCTTCCTATAAGCATGTGCATTATTTGTACTCTCATGATTCCTTTTCTATTTCTCTATAAGAAGAGAAGAGAAGATAGCAGATAAAATTCCCAAAGAGAGAGTACTTATTTTAGTAAGGTGGATCTACACCTAGTTCTTTGTTATAACGTACCACTTAATGTGTCCTCCTGGAGTGTGGGGACACATTTTGTTTTAGTCATTTAATGGCATCCACATAACAAAACTTTTCATTTTAAATCCGTCACTTTTTCAAGTAATGATATTTTAACCCTCTTGCCTGCAATTCAGATCTTAGGAATGAAGCTCTTTTTTTCAGATAATTAAAATAGATATATTCTCTGCCTAAATACTTTCACCCCATCACAAGAAAGACCTTTCTTGGGGGATTCCTTTTCTGCACGGCCGAGTTCCTTACAACAAAAATACTCGGAGAAACCAGAAAGCTCTTCAGACGCTTCTGCTGTTCCTGACGTTTGAAAATGGGAGTCTGACTCATATATGAAAGTGAAATTTTCCATAATGTGATTTTGAGTCATGAATAGTGAGGAGAGTTGTCTGGTTATTAGGTTAAAGGCAGCTAATTTAATATGTGTTGTCATACATTTTAAGAGTTCTACATCGAAAACACTGAATGATAGGAAATACAAACAAAATACACATCTTTTTATCTCCAAAGAAGACTTAAAAACAAAAATGGTTAGAAATGAAGTTTTGTAAGTGGCGTCTTTAAGGGGTAACCTGTTTTCTCCGGTGGTAAATATATTAATGATTATGAAGATAATTTTAAAGTGCCTGCGGATAGTTCGGGTTACAAATGGCCTTCTCCTGTAAGACCTTATCTCCTTAGAATTGAAGTGCTTTTACATATTTTGCCTCATTTATTTTTATAGCTCCCTTACACAGCGATTTGCATGGGTGGCACGGTCTGACGATGTAGGTTGTGAAACCAAGATCCAGGTTAAATGATTTACTTTTCATTTCATGCTGCCTTTTTTCAGGCGGTTTCGAAGGCTTTGTGTTGCCATTTTTCTAAGCAATGCATGATTCAAAACAGGGAGGGATTCTGAGGATCAACCCCAGTGCTGAGAAGACCAAGAGGATTCGGAATCCTCATGGAGTCTGACCTGTGGACTGGCGGGGGGTGTTGGTGGCAGTAGAAGCTATTCCTAGTGAAAGGAGGGCAGTCGACACTGTCAACATTGTGTAGCAAACAGGAAGAGAAGGTGATGGGCAAAACGTACCAGGACTATCAGGTGGGATTTGTTCACTGTGCGTCTTGATAAAGGCAGATGATTTCATTCGCTGGTGACAGTACAACCGTGCTGGGGCCTTGGACAGCGAGGAGAAGCAATCCTGCATGGCCGAGGAGAGGACTGGGAAGAGATGACCTGGGAGCTCACAGTGAGCCTCCCAGCAGAGACTTCTCCCCGCGCGGCCCTGGCCCAGTGAGCTGCGACCCATTGTGAGCTCTTCCATTTGAGCTTCTATTATCTACCACCCAAGTTCTCAATTCAATTTCAGACTCGGGCAAAAGCCTGTAATTCTATTTGTTTTGGGTAAATTTAGCAAGCTGCTCCTGATTACACCTTAGCCAGAGACCATCTGTTGACTGGCGTGCCTCTCCAAGGAGTGGTTTCTGTAGGCGATGAATGGGAAGAGGCTGGAGCGCCGCTGCCATTAGTAAGCAGATGCACCGGATCAAGGCTCGTCCTTCCCGCCTTTCAACCTGCCAGCTCTGTATTGATGGAGTGCCGTGTGCCTGCGAGACATCCATCCCGAGGCACCGAGGAGTGCTCTCCCAGGGCCCATTTATCAAGTGCTACTGGCATCTGATGGAGGGAACTTAGAAGTCAGCGTGATACACTTCGAGCCCAGCCACGTTCGCCTTTGCACGTCCGAGTATGTGTGTGCATGTGTGTGCAAATGTATAGGATACATCCGTATGGCAGCCCCGTGCACATGCTTCTCAGTGGCTTTCGTCATGTGCTGTGAAAAGCCCCACAGACAAAACAGCCGGATACAGCTGTGCTTGGTAATGTCACGCGGAAACCTCTGCAGTGTCAGGGTCGCCATTCTGGAAAGCCTGCTTCCTCTGCGGAAATGACTGCTCATTTGCATCCGAGGGGGAAGGCGTGCTAGCTAAATCCGAATGTCATGGCAGTGTGGATGCTGGCCGTTGGGGATGCGGGGTCTCTGAGCCTTGCGGTGACCGTCAGCTCCTGGTTGGTGACACGGGTCTACTGCAGTGGAGACAGCCAGTTCCTGTGGCAGTGCGGCAGGAGGGGAAGTGACTGAACCCAATGTGAATTGGCTTCATCTCCTCTAGAAGAACCGGAGAGGGGAGCGGAGGGCAGGACCCAGTGGATGGCCATGGTGCTGGAAAACCAGAATGAGCAGTGAGGGGACAGGACTGGTTTCCGCCCCGTGGTGGGTGACACCGTTCAGCGAGCAGCACAGGTTGGGGCCGTTCACTGGCCTCCCCAGGCAGCGTTCACTTCGTCTTCGAAACCCTTCCGATGGGGTCTTCCTCGTTGAGATCTGCGTGTAAGGGGCCTGAGGAACGTTGCGGTATTGTGTCACAGCTGCCCTGCTTTAAGGCAAGAAAGAGTTTGCATTTGATAAAATCTCACACGATTCTTAATCGACTGCTTTTTTCACCTAGTTGTCACCTGTCGTTTTAAATGCATGACCTTTATTTTTTTAAAAGAATTATTATTTTTTTTAATTTAACTTTATTTATTTACTTAATTTACCAGAGAGGGACAGAGCTAGAGAGAGAAAGAGAAGGAAAAGGAAAAGCAAGCTGCCAGGTCCAGGACTCAAACCACGGTCGGCCATGTGGGAGTCCACTGCCCTTAACCACCACGCCACCTGCCGGCCCCACATAACCCTTATTTTTAATGGCACGATTTACAGTGGGCCAGTTCCCTCCATCCCCTTCTCCCGCATATAGAATCGGCGTTCTTTAATTCAGCTCATGGAAGCCATTGCCAGCCAGGGGTAAGAGACCACAGCAAAAATGTACGTTGTAGTCTGTATCTGAAATTTTAGGTAATAAAGACTGTTTTAAGCTAATGCTATAATTTTAAGTTTTCTCCACAAATAGTGAGTGACTGAATAAAATAAAGCATTGAAAGTTTTTAAAGAATTAAAATCACTAATCTTGAATGAGAAAAATACTTTCTGGGAATTTCTTTGCTAATCAGGGCAATTTGATTCATTGCTACCAAACTGAAGAATGATAAACTGATTTAATAAGCTATAATATTTGCACTTACATGTCATCTCAGATATAACAGAATATATTTAAAACACCAGACTATCATCAAACCACATAGTGATTATTACACAAACAGCGCAGAAGCTTAATTTGCAGATAAAGGCAATATTTTATTGACTATATAGTTGATGTGGTTCAGGCAGTAAGAAATATCCTGAATGAAAATTGACATATTTTAAAATGACATTTAGAGGACCAGCAGATGGCATAATGGTTATGTTGCTGGACTCCCGTGTAGTTGACTATGGTTCAAGTCGCAGACCTGGCGGCTTAAAACTTCATGCTGGGTGTGTGTGCTTATGTGCCCGGAATCCTGAGAGGAGAATCAAGGGGAAGGGATTGTGGCGTGGCCATCCCTCCAGCCCCCGGGGAGTGATCTCTCTCTTCTTCTCATCTCTCTCTGTCTCTCTGGCAAGCACATATGCCCTGTAGCAAAAATCACTCTCTTAAACAAACAAACAAACAAAAAAAAAACATTTAGGCCAGGCAGGGTGTGAAGCAAAAGCCACACCGGAGGCTTGGCTCCTGATCTCGGGTCAACCTGAACACACCAGGTGCCCTTGAACCTGGCTGGCTAGAGACTGTGGGGAAGATCACAGTGTGGTGAGATCCTGTCAAGGGCACCCCACCCCACGTGAAAAAAAGAAAGAAAGAAAAAGTAGTACACTTTTTAAAAAACATTTAAAATCGTATATTGTAGTCTCTATAAATGAGGCTTAACCTATGAGAATGATTTTCACAAGATTCTGCCTGTGGCCTTCAGGAGTAACCCCTAGTGCATACACTGTAAAGGCTTGTAGGATTCATCCTCTGGTTCGTGTATCTATTATGCATCCTCTCTCTCTCTCTCTCTCTCTCTCTCTCTCGGTACCTTTTTGCCATAGGATATATGTGCTGCTCACCAGAGATAGACAGACAAAGGGAAAGTGCCCTCTAGGGATGGCCACATCACAATCCCTTCTCCTCCATTCTCCTCTCACAATTATAGGCACACGCACATGTGCTTGGTGTGAGTTTCAAGCTGCCAGGTCTGGGACTCGAACCACTGTCAACCATGTGATACTCCAGAGCCTTAACCACCACTCTACTGTCGGCCCCGTACCACATGTCTTTATGGAGCCTGGCGCGTTCTCTAAACCAGGGAGCCTGAGCCTGAGGTGACAGTAGGTACGACCACGCAGTAAGAGTTAGGAGCTGGAGCGAAGTGCTGCGGGTGCCCCCACAGATTCCTGCAGACCCTAGAACAAATGGGCCTGGCTGAAACATTCACAGGAAACACTTTTTTTTTTCCTAGGAATTTTTTTCAGGCTCTTCTTACTTGATGGAACAGACTCAAGGTGATTTAAGAGTAAGATAAATACAGGATCAGCAGTTAGTGTAATGGCTGTCACTTGACTCCCATGTAGTCGACCACAGTTGAAGTCCTGGACCCGGAGGCTTAAACTCATGCTGGGCGCATGTGCGTGTGTGCCCAAGATCCCGAGAGAAGAATGGAGGAGAAGGGATTGTGGCATGGCCACTGGGGGGTGATTTCTCACTTTCTGTCTCTCTGTCTCTCTCTGTCTTTCTGGCGAGTACACATGCTCTGTAGCAAAAACCTCTCCCCCCCAAAAAGAACTTAGTAAGAAAAATATTCCTTAACGACCTTTGTTACAATAGAACTCTTAGAACTAGCAGTTGGAAGGCATGGAGGGCAACCGTGGATGCCAGGGACAATGTGGGAGGAGGATGGGACATGGCAGAGGGTGGGGGATGGGGAATCAGGGATGGCAAAACAAAAGACAAGGTATGCAGGACATAAGAATTGGAAAATTATTTGCTGAGAGCATGTATGTTGATGTGCTTGATTGAGCCAATGCACAGTGTATTTTGGATGGAAAAAAAAAAAAAAGAACTAGCAGTTGGCGTAATGGATATGTTGCTGGACTCCCATGTAGTCGACTGCTGTTCGAGTCCCGGACCTGGTGGCTTAAACTCACGCCGGGCACGTGTGCGTGCCCAAGATCCCGAGAGGAGAATGGAGGAAAAGGGATTGCAGCATGGCCATCCCCCCCCTGAGGGGTGATTTCTCGCTTTCTGTCTCTCTGTCTCTCTCTGTCTTTCTGGCGAGCGCATAAGCTCTATAGCAAGAACCTCTCCAAAAGGGTTTTTATAAATAAGAGAGCCGTTTTATCATATTTGAGCACGTGCTCAGTTGCCTGCAGTGTCTCCTGTTTCGGTCAGGGCAGACCTGTGCGTCGGTGACACCAAGCAGGAACTAAGTGAGAGCAGTGAGCATGCGTTCAGGATAGACTTGGAAGAAGGCAGGTGAGGAGAGCCACTCCACCAGAGGACAGCAGGGGGCGCGGGGGGTGGGGGAGGCCAGGCTTGTTTCCAGGGAGCCTAGAGATGGTTGAATTCGGGTCAGTAAACGGCACAGCACTGTGTAGAGACAGGTGGATGATAGGTCGCTGCTTTGCGGGACGCTCACAGGGGACTGGGCTTACCCTGGTGAAATTCTTAGAGAATGGGCCAGACTTAGTGAAGAGCTGTGGTGAGAGGGAACGCAAAGCCACAAAGGTACTCTTTTTTTTTTTTCTTTTCTTTTCTTGGAGAGGGTTTTTTGTTTTGTTTTGTTTTTTGTTTTTTCTTTTTTGCTATAGGGCGCATGTGCTCCCCAGACATACAGAGAGAGACAGAGAGACAGAAAGCGAGAAATCACCCCCCAGGGAGGATGGCCATGCCACCATCCCCTCTCCTCCATTCTCCCCTTGGGATCTTGGGCATGCACACACACTCACCCGGCGTGAGTTTAAGCCACCGGGTCCGGGACTCGAACCGCAGTTGACTACGTAAGAGTCCAGCAACATAGCCTTGCCGCTAACTGCTGGTCCCTACAAATGCACTCTTTGGGGGATGTTATGTAAGTCGTCGAAAAGACTTAGAAGATCAGCCTCATGCCCTGTAGATCCCAGCTGCTGTTGATAAGATTTGTGTGACTTTGGCCTCATTTTGAGCAAAATCCCAGAAAACAGATTACTAGTGAGCAATGTATGGATGGACAATGTATTGCGGCAGGCTCTCAGGATGGGAGGTCTGCTTTAAGGGCCACACCCACGGGTAGCACCAGAGGAAATTGAAAAGAGAGG
>NW_006159626.1:1613846-1618741 GCF_000334495.1 Tupaia belangeri chinensis
GAAAGAGATCAGCCATACCTGAAGCCTGAGTTAGAATATTGTCAGGGTCAAGTCACACCCGCTGCCTAGATTCCTTCCTGCAGCCCAGGGTGGATAACCTGGGCTAAAACATGCCCTGTACATGGCGGAACTGGGACCATGACCCGCGGGCTTTCTCCTGCTGGCCCCTCTCAGCTATTCCAGGTGGCGTTGCTGGCTCCACGGTCTCCATGGGCCTGTTTACCAAGGTAATTCGCACCTGATGCATTTATATCAGGAACTTTTCTCTCCCGGAAGCCCTGGGATCTCATTTATTCACTAGTGCAATAAAATGGTGGAGTGCAAATCCCTCCCTGAAGCAAGGAGGGCAAGAATTGTTTGGGAGAACCAGCAACCAGACTAACTGCCAGCCTAATTAGAACACCGAAAGGAGGCTTCCCTTCCTTGGGTGGCAGCTAACCCCTGCGTAGCTAGGACATTGACGCCAGCTCTAGCCCGTCTGTGGCATCCCTGCTAACTTGGTTGCTTTTTCCCCTCCAGTGTCAGTGTGTGCTTTCATTTTAGAACAGAACAATTCCAGCCCTAGGATGGAAACCAGTTCTTTGGCCACAGCTCACAGCAACCACGCCTGGTAGTTGTGCGTGGAGGGGAAAATTACTTTGAATAACAAAAGCACAGACATGAACTGATAGAATAATAAGCAATTAAGGTGGATTAACAATGATGGCCGATTCCAGCTGTTGGCTGCAGATGCAGGCTCCGTAATTCAGACCAGTTGCAACCCGTTGTCTTTCAGAGACCAAAAAGAAGACAAGCGCGTCCCCCGGCAATGCCCGGATGGGGGCAGCTTCGTTGTTGTGGGTGTTTAAGGACATGCCGTCCTTCATCCTGATTTCTTATAAAATTATTCGTCTTTCTTTGCCTTTTGTTATTTGGGTGCTTTCCTAAGTATATTTTTTGTCCTCATTTTGATTAGGAGTGATGAATCAAAACCTTTGTGTTTGCTGTTTGGATGGAAAATAGGCAGGCGAGCAGAGTAGTGTCCAGGGGGAAGAGGCGCTCACAGGAGAGAGCTCAGAGGCCTTTGGCTGCTGTGTCCATAGTGCCTGGGTGGTTTCCCAGGCTCATAGCGAGGACACTTGGGGAGTGTCCGTGAGGAGAGTACCCTCATATAATTACGGCCCAGCACGCCCCGGGAAGGCACATCCTGGGGTCATTTACAGCGTCATCCCCACACACAGTCCATCCGCCGCGGCCTCACCACGGCATGCTCATTGGCATCAAACCCACAGCCTTGGAAGGCCTTGCTGTTGGTCTGCAGGAATAGGCCTCCCAGAGTAATGGCCAGAGGTCTGAGGTGCAGGGCCGGGTCACGGCACGAGACCTGTGCCGTCATGCAGGGCCCTAAGCCCAGGAAACTCCCATCCTTTATTTAAGGCTGTGCTGTTACCATCTCAAAATGTTTGATTTTTTTCTTTGAACTGGTGTTTGGTGAATGGAGCAGGCACATGGGCGGCGCTGGGTGAGAACGCACTCACCGTTGAAGCTCTCATTGCCATCCTTCCAATGCCCTGTAAATACCAAGATCGGGGCTACAAGGTATCAGGACAGGGGAGTCTGGGCAGGTACACAGCAAGTGTGGGAGGGAGCTGCCTGTTTCCAGAGAGTGTTAGTCCGATATCACTGGATCAAGAAGCAAATTTTTTTTTTCGTTTCTATTTTATTTTTTGAGAGATTTTTGCTATCAGGCGCATGCACTCGCCAGAAAGAGAGAGACAGAAAGATAGAAGGCGAGAAATCACCCCCCAGGAGGGATGGCCACGCCGCAATCCCTTCTCCTCCATTCTCCCCTTAGGATCTTGGGCACACACACGCACGCACTTGGCGTGAGTTTAAGCCACCGGGTCTGAGACTCAAACCCCGGTCAGCTACATAGGGATCCAGTAACATAGCCATTACGCTAACTGCTGGTCCCAAGAAGCAAAATGTTAAATACTGAATGAGTTTCAGTTGAGCTAGTTTTGTCCAGTGTTCCTACTGGGCCCAGTAGACATGAAATAAACAGAGCAGGCCCTGAGGTGCAGTGGGTAGGCACTGTGCCTTGGGAGCTAGATCTCACGTGGCCAACTGCAGTTCAGGTCATGGCCCCAGCAGCTTGAAAAACACGCTCGGTTCATCTGCATGTGCACCCCAAATCCTAATGGAAAGGAGAAATGGCCAAAAAATGGATTGGGATGTGACCATAGCCTGTTAGAGGAGGCGCTTCCTCTGTCTCTCTCATGCGCATGTGCCCTCCTGCCTGAGGAAAATAAATATATAACAACCACACTCAAGCTTTGAAATAAAGGTTGTGTCACTTTAGAGCAAGGCCTCACACTCATGAAACACACTTATGTTTGCATTTAAACTGTCATACTGTATAGAGAGGAGTGGCAAAATTCATGCTAATAATGAACTATTTTAGTTTTTCTTTATTTGGGATAACATTAAATAGCAAATAAATCATCTTGAGAAATTGAGAGCGAGCAAGATACCATGAAAGGAAGGAAGTTGCTTTCTATGTCCTTAGCGGCATGTTTTTCCCTTCATTTTTGAACGAGGAGCCTTGCATTTCATTTTCTGCTCTGCCCTGCAGTGGGCCCCACTGAGGACAAATTGAAGAGGCTGCTAAGATCCCCTCATGCTGCCACGTGGGGCTGAGATGCAGACAGCAAACACGTCTGGTGCCCTCTTTAGAGCCTTAGCAATGCCAAGGGCTGACCAGACATTCCCAGTTCATCACATCCCACCATAGTTCAAAGTTTCTACCCGTTCAGAGAACATTTCGTAGTCTTTATGTCTAGGTAAACTATCTTTTCACAACTTTACCTTCTCCAATAAGATATGAAGTCCTTTTACCTTCTAGACATGCTTAGCAGCAGCAGGACTTTATACCAGCACAGTGACATGAAATGTCCTTGCCCAAGATTCCTTCTCTGACCCTCTCCTGACACTTCCGTCATGGGCAATTGTTGCATGTTCAGCCAAGGCAGGAAAGGTGAGTGTGTTCATTTATTTCAACAGTTCTGATGAAAAGCAAACACTTTGTACTGCAGATAGAAAGACTTCCCATGATACATGTAAGCCTGTCTACCACTCTCACCTAAGGCAACCTAGTAACTCGCTTCTAAATCCAAACTGTGTAAGTGAATGGGAGCAACCTCAGGGAGCGGGTCCTGAACCCACAGGTCCCTACTTGGAGCCAGTCAGTAGAGTAGGGGTCACTGTCTCTCCCAGTATGAAGCCAAGACTCTTGGTCCCAGGAGCCAACCATGAAGAGCATCTACCTGGTGCTTTCTGCAAACCATTTTATCTCGGCTGGGGAGGTCCTGGCCTGGAGTACGAGGGAGAATCCAAAAGTCCTACCCATCTGGATTTTGCCGTAGGATTGCTGACCAGGTCTCTTCTCCAACATGTTCCTCCCTAGGCATGGATCTTGCACTTAAGAAAGTGGAAATGGCTCCTCAGTGCGCTCTATTGCTTAGCGAGCCCCAAACACTGCATCAGCTGTTGTTCTGAGTAGGAGCTGCAACATTTTCCCAGGAAAGGCATGTTTGCTGCTTCTACTGCAGATTTGTTTTTGAGACTGCCCGAGGGAGAAGAGTGGTAAGGTCTACCTAAGTAGGTCAGGTTGCGACAAGGTCCTTCAGATCCCCTCCTGGAGGCCAAATAGTCATCCTGCACTGAAATGCAGACACCCTGGAATGGGATAACTCAGCAAGACATTGTCTTCAAAAACTTGGGCTGAATCAGACCCTTTGATCCCAGTGGCAAGAAGCTACTGGGTAGAATTATTTATTTTTTTATTATTCATTTAGGGGAAATTGGGTTGAGATTAGGAGAGAAAAAAAAAAAAAGAGAGAGAGAGAGAGAGAGAGACCTGGATAAGCAGCCAGGAGGTCAATTTCCTTATCTCATCTCAGGCCAGCACTGGAGGTAATCAAAGCTTTCCTCCTGCCTATGGCTACTGAAACCACCTGCTCTCTGCCAGAATGTTCTGGAATTCACTTCTGGGTAAAGTGGATCCAGGGATCCAGTCAACATGAGGTAGAAAACTATTTTATACCAAAGGCTGAGGGAGTTAGGGGAGCCTAAGTTCCAAGGATGATTGGAAATGGGGTGGTTTTGTTGATGTTTTCTTGCTTTTTTTCCTTTTTGGGAGAAAGGAAAGGTCTAGGAGTTTTTATTTTGTTTTGCTATAGGGTGCGTGCACTTGCTGGGGTTCTTCTGGTCTTGGCGGTAATGCTAACAGCAGTAAACCTGTGCTGAGGTCTGCCCCGTTCCTGTCGGTGGAATGTGGGTAATAATCACATGACCCCCTCCGGGCGGCTGTGAATAGGGAAGAGGCAGCACATGGAAAGCTCTCAGGACTGGCCCCACTGTGCTCTGTTCTCGCTGTTCGTAACAGGGGAAGCAAAGCGTCTCTATGTGGTCAAGGCGGTGAGAGGAGAGGGCCTCAGCCCGCCCGAAGTCTGTGGGTACTCACTGGAGCCAGTCTGTGCGCATAAGGTTTCTTTCCTTCTTGTTTTTTTTTTTGTTTTTTTTTTTTAATTTAAGTTTGCGATAGGGCATGTGTGCTCTCCAGAGAGAGATGATGGGAGAGAGAGAGAGGGGGAGGGAAAGTGAAAAATCACCCCCACGGGGCAGGCCATGCCCCAATTCCTTCTCCTTCATTCTACTGTTAGGATTTCCGGCACACACATGCACCCTGTGTGTTTTTCAAGCCACAAGGTCCAGCCTGCTTAGTAGGTCATATGGGATCCAGTCGCCTTAACCTTCACTTCACCTGCTGGTCTAGGTTTGACCGTGGTTCAAGTCCCTGACCTGGTGGCTTGCTTTCTCACTCTCTCTCTCTCTCTCTCTCCCTCCCTCCCTCC
>NW_006159626.1:1618838-1632217 GCF_000334495.1 Tupaia belangeri chinensis
AAAGAAAGAAAGAAAGAAAGAAAGAAAGAAAGAAAGAAAGAAAGAAAGAAAGAAAGAAAGAAAGAAAGTTAAATAAAATTATTCTTTAGGGACCAGCAGTTAGTGTAATGGCTATGTCGCTGGACTCCCACATAGTAGACTATGGTTCGTGTCCCGGACCTGGCGGTTTAAAACTCATGCCAGGCGCGTGTGCATGCGTGCCCAAGATCCCGAGAGGAGAATGGAGGAGAAGGGATTGCGTCATGGCCATCCCCCCTGGGGGTGATTTCTCACTTTCTGTCTCACTGTCTCTCTCTCTCTCTCTCTGGCGAGCGCACGCGCCCTATGGCAAAAACCTCTCAAAAATAATAATTCTTTGAAAGAAAAAGTACAAGTGAATGGGGTCCAGCAGATAGCATAATGATTACATAGCTGGACTCCCATGTAGTTGCCTGCAGTTCAAGTCTTGGACCTAGTGGCCTTAAACTCATGCCGGGTGCATGTATGTGCATGCCCAAGATCCTGAGAGGATAATGGAGGACACGGGACTGCTGTGTGGTCAACCCCCCTGGGGAGTGACTTCTCTTTTTTCTCGTTCTCTATTTCTCTCTGCGTCTCTCCTGCCAGTGTCAATTAAAAACACACACAAAAGTTCAGGTGAGGCCAGCAGGTGGCATGGTGGTGAAGGGATGGACTCCCACATGGCCGACTGCGGTTTGAGTTCCAGACCTGGAGCCTTGCTTTCTCATTTTCTCTCTCTCTCCCCCTCTCTGGTCAAATTTAAATAAGTAAATAAATAAAGTTAAATAAAATAATTCTCTTAGTAAAAAGATACAAGTGGGACCAGCAGTTAGCGTAATGGCTATCTCTCTGGACTCCCATGTAGCCGACCGTGGTTCGAGTCCTGCACCCGGTGGCTTAAACTCAGGCCAAGCGCGTGTGCATGTGTGCCCAATATCCTGAGAGGAGAATGGAGGAGAAGGGATTGCGGAGTGGCCACCCCCCTGGGGGGGGGTTTCCTGCTTTCTGTATCTCTGTCTCTGTCTGTCTGGGGAGTGCACAAGCCCTATAGCAAAAACCTCTCCAAAAAAAAAAAAAAAAGATACAAGTGAATGCTCTCCTTCCACTTAGCAGTTTGAAAATCCAAATAAGTATCATGTGAATGTGTGACTTGTTTTCCAGATTCTCCTTATTTACCTTGTTTTTCTTCTTAGAAAGGACTGTAGGCCTCATGGCCCTTGTACTTAGTTTAACTTTCTTTCACCTCTTGGAAAAGTAGGCGGGTAGGAATGTGCGGGTAGGAATGCGCTGACTCTGGTGGGGCCTGGGAGCAGAAACTAGGTGTGGGGAATGCTCTGTAGTTACCTCACACACAGTGTCTGGGTCCTTTAATTTTTCTTATCAGTAATTCACTTCAGATAACAATTCCAGAGATAAAATCGGCCTTAGGGGTTGGCTAAAGGGTGGGAGAACAAAGGTTTTATTGGCCTTTTATCTCTTGTTTACTAAAAAGTGGTTGTAAAAGATAAAGACAAAACTATTGTGTCTGCTGGAGAAAATGAACGACTAAAAGTAATTATTGCAGCCGGGCATTAAGTAATAGGATATATTCACTTATCTCCAGCTGGAGGCTTCAAATCCAGAATAATCTGGGGTTTTTTTAGCATTTAGTTTTGGCTTCCCAGTTGAAAAAAATCTCACAAGCATAGGCCTTAAGGCTAATTTTCTTTCAAAGTGAAATGAAGGGGCGTGATGTATCCTCAGCCTATTGTAATTTTGTTCTGGTAGGATCATGCTGGTGGCTTCTTTCTTTACTCTTTAGCTTTGCGTGTGGGAGTGACTGATATAGTAAAAACACATTCTGGAAGCTTCTTGAGTCATTTGGAAGAGAGTAAGATTATCACAATAGATAAATGAAATAATATGTATTTACTTGAATGCTGAATATTCATCAAGAATAACTTAGAAAAACAACATGCCTTTCTTTAAAAGCACATTATCTATTTTGAAAAAGCGCTAGCGTCTATAATGTTGAAGTAGGTAATGATCTCTGGAGTTGAATCGTAATCATAATAAACGGATGGCGTATGGCTGAATGAAGTGTTCCAGCAAGCCGCGTAGATACAGTCTCTGAAGCATTGTTACAAAATCGGTCATGAATATTGGTTTGTTTTTAAGGATTGGTGGCTTTTTTTTAAAGTTTTTTCATAACTTAATAAGACGGGATGATATCCTTTAAACATAGTATAGGAGAGCTTGTAGGTTTTTTGCATTTATTCTTTTAAAGTTTATTTATTTGATTTTTTGAGTGTGTAATTCATGTACATGGTGTCAAAATGAAAGAACTATGCGAGCATATACAGTAAAAGAGATGTCTTCCTCCCACTCCTGTTTTCTCACCATTCAGTGCCCTTCTCAAGAGAAAACCTTTTATTCGTGGGCTTTGCAGGTACAAATATAAAGACATTAAAATCGCAGATGTCTATTGTTCTAGCCACCAAGAAAAGAGAAAGCGAGGGAAGCTGTATTACACTGAGAAAATGCTGGTAGAGCACCTTGCTGCCCAAGTGCATGCCTGGCAGCACGTGTCATATGCCCGGATGGAGGCTCGTCCTCTCCCCGCTATCCTGGAAACCATTTGGTGAGGCCGTGGAAAACCGCACACGTGTCTTGTCTTCCCACACAACGGGGACGAAGCCAAGAGTCCCCGAAAGTCTCCTAACTGAATTCTGATAACACATGCGCTCCCATTCATAAATCACTCCGTGGCAAGGTGCGGCCTGAATGAGGAGAAAAGTCACGTGTGCTCTTGAGCCCTAAACAGGTGTGAGGCCCAGTGTGCTCTCTGGGAGCTGGGTTCCAGGGTCCTCAGGTCACAGGGCTGACAAAAGCTCATCCTGTTTTCACAAAAACATCTGGGGGCCTGCAGATGGCATAGCGGTTACATTGTTGGACTTACACATGACTGACGACAGTTCAAGTCCTAGATCCCGTGGCTTGAAAATCACACTGGGCACGTGTGCATGTGTGCCCAAGATCCCGGGAGGAAGATGAAAGAGAGGCGATTGTGGTGTGGCCATCCTCCACCCAGGGGCCGATTTCTCACTTTCCCTCTCACCGTCTCTGTCTCTCTCTTCTCAGTGAGCACACACACCATAAGGCAAAAACCTTAAAAGGAAGAAAGGAAGGAAGGGAGGAATGGAGGAAGGGAGGAAGGAAAAGAGGGGAGCATCTGCAGGGTTCTGTCACGCCGTTGCTGTTGGGTTAAGCCAATGTCTTGTTGGAACATGTGAGCAGGCTCCCCTGCATAGAGTGCTGTCACGTGAGCAGGCTCCCCTGCATGGAGTGCTGTCACGTGAGCAGGCTTCCCTGCATGGAGTGCTGTCATGGGAGCAGGGTCTCCTGCATGGAGTGCTGGCATGTGAGCAGGCTCTCCTGCATGGAGTGCTATCATGTGAGCAGGGTCTCCTGCATGGAGTGCTGTCATGTGAGCAGGGTCTCCTCCATGGAGTGCTGGCCAGTGAGTATAGATGACTATCATGTGACAGGGTCTCCTGCACGGAGTGCTATCATGTGAGCAGGGTCTCCTGCATGGAGTGCTGTCACGGGAGCAGGGTCTCCTGTTTTAAGAGATTTTTGCTCTGCAGAAGCATCTTGGGCACGCACACATGTGCCCAGAGTGAGTTTTACTCTTGGTGATGCACTGGTCCTGGCTGGGCACCTGCAGGTGCTCTTATCTCTTTTTTTTTTTTTTTTTTAAGAGATTTTTGCTCTAGGGACTGTGGGTACACCGGAAAGACAGAGAGAGATAGAGACAAAAAGCAACTGTGGGTACACTGGAAAGACAGAGAGAGATAGAGACAAAAAGCAAGTAATCACCCCCTGGGGGGGGACGGCTGCATGGCAATCTCTTTTCCTCCATTTTCCTCTTGGGATCTTGGGCACGCACACATGTGCCCAGAGTGAGTTTTAAGCCGCTGGGTCTGGAACACGAACCGTGGGCAACTACGTGGAGTCCAGTGACATAACCAGCCCTCTGCTGGTCCTTATGTCCTTATGTTCACCAGCGTCCTTCCTCTGCGTGGTGTCAGTTGTGGGTCACGTTAGTGGTTCCCCACCAAGGCACCGCAGTGCATGTGGGCACCTGCTCTGTCCTGGAGGGTGAGGTGCAGGCTGCACCCTCGCTGGTCCACATCTCTGCCACAGCTGAGGGGGCAAGGAAGGCTTGAGTTCCGTCGAGATGATTGATTCGAAGATTCTTTTTGGAAAGTGTAATGCCACTCAGAGAAATAGAAAAATTAACCAAAAGTGTGGGTGGGATGGGTTACAAACAATGTGCTGGGGAGGCCTAGTGTGGACAGAACAGGCTGTGAGTTTGGCGAGACAGAACACCCATGCAGGCAAGTTATGTGAAGGGGGCTCGTTCCTCCCAGCCAGCGATGGGGAACCGAAACCCTGGGTCCATCGTTGGCCAGTTGCCGGCCCAGGATTTCTGCTCAGGGAGGACGGCGTGTCATCTGTGCATGCCCCCCGCACACAGCTGCCGGAGCCTGGAGAGCGCCCATCTGGGCTTTGTACCTGGATCCAAGACACGCGGGGCAGGCGCCGAAGGACATCCTGTTCTGGGGGCAGCTGGGACGGAGTGCAGGTTGTCCCGGCCCTCTCTCCCCGTCTCAGAATGCTGTCTTCCAGGCACGTTTAGGCACTCTTGAGAGCTGTGGGCAGAGAGCGAGGAACGTGGTGTCAGCCCAAGGCCACGGAGAACTGCCCTGCACGCATCCTCCCTGTGGTACGTGTCGCAGATAGAGGATACACACACTGACGGGGCTCAGTTGTGGGAATGAAACCTTGATAACAGACCTTGTGCGGGTGGGGTCAAAGCAACCACGAAATGCTCAGAAGCTTTAGGGTCTGATGAGATGAGTTCTGCGTAACTTGGGGTTTGCTATGGAATAGTACTTTTTCACTTGCCTTCCAAGTTCACATGGGAATTACACTTTTTTTGGAACTGTTTATTGTTTAAAGATGAACCCGAGGGAAATTTAGATCTGCCACATGTTGTTCAAATTGTGTCTGGTTCAATACATTAGTTTGCTGAGTGTGTTAGTAACCACGGTAGTGCCTAAGTTATTGATAACCTATTTTGTATACCTTGCATTCTATTTCAAATACATATTTCACTTTAGGAGATTTAAGACAGAGTCTCTTAGGTTCAGGTTTTGAACTCTCTTAGAAAGGATTTTCTAGGGGCCAGCAGGTGGCATGGTGGTTGGGGTGCGGGACTCCCACATGACTAACTGCAGTTCAAGTCCCTGCCCTGGCAGCTTGCTTTCTCACTCTTCCCCCAACACACACACACACACACACACATACTTTCTCTCTCTGATCAAATTAAAAATAAATTAATTCATTAAATTAAATAAACAATTATTTAAGAAAAAATGGACTTTCTCTTTTTCACTCTGTTTCTTTTATGGGTGTAATTTTAGTGGCTCCTTTGTGTTTGTGAGTGTGTATGTGGTATATGTGGTCCCTTTGCAAGAGGGTCCCATGAAACCAGGTATGACTTCTGAGTGGGGCTCTGTCTTTGATTTGGGATTTATAAAATAAGCAGATGCCAGGGCCCAGCAGGGATGTGGTGGTTAAAGTGGTAGATTCCCATGTGACTGATGGCAGTTCAAGCCCCAGACCTTGCAGCTTGAAAACCGTGCGAGGTGTGTGTGCATGCGTGCCCCAAATCCCAGGAGCAACACCTTGTCATTGTCTCTTTCCGATGAGTGCATGCCCTTATAGCAAAACCTTAAACAAAACAAAATCTGCCCGTAGGAGTTCATGTCTGTAGCCATAGCTCTTAAAAAAGTACTTTACCAAGAGAAGGTCCCTGCACACCCTGTCTGATAGCGAATAACTGAAGCTCTCTGGGCAATAAAAAAACAGTGGAAGAGACAAACACGTCATTTCTTTATCTCACTCACCATCTTTGACTTTGTGGATTAAGTGAATAAGATTCACGTGAAACAGGCAATAAATCAAAATAGATTATTGAAGAAACTTTGGGAGCAACATTGCCTTGTACAATACAAGTAACTTATAAAAAGTAAAATGAATGGATGAATCAATAAATCAATCAGTGAATCAAAAAATGTGAGCCAACACACAAGGTAGAGGAGGAAATTTACATACAGTAATTAGTATTTCCACCTGCTTGGAGCTGTAGTGTGTTTTCTTTTGTTTGTCCCGTTGCCACTTTGGAAGCTATGTCTCCAACGCAGAACCCGTCTAATCCATGGGAAAAGCAGGTCTTCCTCCAGCGTTTGTGTTTTAAATATACCACTGTTTTTCCAGGAACCCAGGCTCAAAAAACTTTGGAGAATCTACGCGGTACTGATTGGGTTATGAGACTATCTTGGATTTTGACTTCTGCATGTCCATATGCACTACCCCTTTTAAACCTGTTTCCCATATAGTGGTGGCTCTAATAGAGCAGTCTGCCAGGTGGTCTATCTACCTCACAGCATAGGGAGTAATCTTTATAAAATTAAATTCAGCAAATATTTGTTGGCACCTGTTATACAAACACTGTTGCTATAGGGGATACAAATATGATTAAGTCACAGCCCCTGTTTTCAAGGCGCTTTGCAGTCAAAGAGGGAATAAGACCAGTGCACACACAGTTGTCAATCAAGGCACAAAGTGCTAGGAGGCTGAACAAAATTTTCATCATTTTCCTTATAACTCCCTATCACCTTTTGGATCAAATGAAAATTTCTCTGTCTAATTTGACACCATCCTCGCTGTTTAATTTTCACGTTACTGCTACCCAGCAGACCTCTACCCTGCTCTGTCCTCTGCCTTAATTCTACCACAAAAACATCCGTTTACACATTCCTTCCTGTATTCGTTCAGTATTTGCACCTACCAACTGCTATCAGGTACTGTGCTAGGTACTCTGGGGAAGACAAAAATGAATCAGTCCCTGCCTTCAGCAACTCACCAGCTAGTGGGAGGAGGTAGACAGGAAAACAGAAGTTTTCAAGGAATACTGTTGTAACAGAATGTGTGGAGTGCCCAGGGAGGAGAGAGGAGATGACGGCCTAAGGGGAAGTGGATGCCCGAAGTCGATCAGGTGTTCACCAGGGGAAGAGGGAGGGAAGACCGTTCCAGACAGAAGCAGTGAGTAGCCATTCATGGAGGCGGAGCAGAATGTGTCTCTAGCAGGGCTCTGGCAGCAGAAATACAGGATGGAAGCTGTGGGTAAAAATAACACTGACTCTTGGAGCCAGATCACAATGGGTTTTGCCTTCTCTGCTGAGGAGTTTGTTTTTAATCTTTGTGCCAGGGGAACCCACCTGAAGTTTCAAATAGAGATGTGAACAGATGCAGGTCTTAGAATGCTCCATTAGCAATGTGGGGGATTCAGGAGAGATACTGGAGGCAGACAGGTCAGAGGGTCAGAATATTTTCAGCAAGAGAGGAAAAGACCTAAAGTAAATACATTGAGGAGATCCTGAAATAATTTTCAGGGTTATTTCCTCTAGATCATTCCTGCCTTGGTATACACATATCAGTCAGGATAAGATAGGTTGTGCTGCAGTAATAAACAGCTCTAGGCCAAGGTTTGTCACTGCAGGTAACTATCCTCTCTGTATGATTCTATGATGGAGACTGCCTCAGTCTTGTGGTTTTGTCATCTCAGGGCAGGTTTCATATAAAAGAACATGAAAGAGTCTTGCTTCAGCCCATGACTGGCTGGCTCTTATTCTTTCCACTCAAAACTCTGCCTAACTATAAGCGGTAGAGAGGTACAGTACTCTTATGTATCCGGAAGGAGAAGAGAGTGCATGTGGGTGAACTTTACAAATCCCTACCACTTCATTGTCTGATGTCTTTATTTTTCTTTTATGTCCTCAGTGTTGCTATATATTACCTGAACTATCCTCTGCCATTTAGTTACACATTTCCTTACAGTTACCATCTAGTTCATTCTAATAGTTGTGCCTTTTTTCTCTAGCTACCTGAACCTGGTAAGTTCCTAAGGAGAGGGTTGCATGGTCTATCATTTAACTTTCGTAGTCCCTCAGGGTCCTGATTCTACCCTAAATGAGTGCTTGTGAATACACATTGGGTTGAATTTGACAGATTTGGCTTTCTTCTTCTTCAAGTTTCTCTCTCTATCTCATGAGTGAGACAGAGAAAGATAGAGTCAGAGAGAGCACCTGCAACAGGATCTTCATGCCACCGTCCTCTCTCAGTTTCAGCCAGCCCTGGATCATGGGCACCTGCATGCCTGGCGTGTTCGGGAAAGTCTCCAGACACAAACCTAGAGCCTTACGACGTGGTCAGCGTCACAGAGCATGGTGTTACCACCATCTCACCATCTGGCCTCAGGTTTGGCTTTTTCCCTGGTGATCTTTTATACATGCTTAGGAATCATCTGATTTGTTTCTTCTTTTGTTTGTGATTTTTTTGTGATTTCACGTCCACCAGATGATTGGAATTTGATTTGAACTAAAATGAATCAATAGGGGTCAGACTCTGTTTTATTGTAAGGCCTCTAATGTCATTTTGTCTGTGAGACCCTCACTTTTCATTCTGGCCCAGCAAACAGTTCACATTTACCCTGAACGTGACATTGCCTTGGCATGTTTTAAAGGTGAATCTGAAAGTTTAAGGGCATCTAAATATGCCATCCTCGTTTCAGTATCCAGTTGGCAAGGTTCAATAGAAAACAAATCAATTGCCATCCACCGTTGAAAATAAGTGCACAAAGATCTAGCTTAAAAAAGGAATATTGCAAAATGAATTTATATGCAGCAGAAGGTGAGGTCGAGACCCGTGGAGCACTTTATCTGAAAGTGTTTGCTTACCCAGACTGAACATTTCATCCTTTCTTGGTCAATCTCTTTGACTTTTTCTTCCCTACTAAGCCTGACTTTTAAAATAAGTGCAAGTCAGTGAAGCAAACCCTGGTTCCGATTAGGTCCCCATAGTATAAAGACAGAATAAGGGAATATCTGTAGCTTTTGAACATAATCCATAGGAAGTAGGGAGGGCAATAATTATTTCTGTCCCAACACAAAAAGCTAACAGATCAATTCACTCTTTCTCAAGGACCAATTCCACCGCAAACATTTTCTGCCAGGAAAAAACAGCAATTCATTTAGCAGGAACGGGGTAGGGGTAGCCGTTTATCTGTCATCCAGCAAACTTGGAGCATTTACACCACGAGCACACCTCGGGGGGTTACTAGCTGGCCTCCACTTTTGCCTGAGAATTTGCTACTGTGAAATGTGTGCACAGTCTTGCTTTCTTTTTTACATTGCATTTGCATTTTTGCCATTTTTCATTCTTCATTGCCAGGAAGGAAATTTCTTTTTTTCCAGTCATTTTTACCTTGGGACTGCTACAAGTTGAAGTTGGACTAACATTGGGGCATATCAGGCAGGCAGAGTCAGGATGCATAAAACGGATTTAAATAGAAGTTCAAGGGAAAAGAAAATCAGGATTAGGAATGTGAGTCCTCTTTTTAGATTCTTATTTCCTTTTCCCTTTTGTAAAAAATCTACCTTGTTATTCTATTGCTTTTGAAATTTCTTCCGAATTATTCTCTCTCTCCCATCCTCTCTTTTTCTATTCCTTGATTCTCCTTGGCACCTTTATTTTAAAGATGTATTTCCTTTTCTTTTTTTATTATTTAATTTAACTTATTTACTTATCTTCAAATTTGACCAGAGAAAGACAGAGAGAGAGGGAAAGTGAGAAAGCAAGCCACCAGGTCCAGGACCTGAACCATGGTCAACCACATGGGAGTCTAGTATCCCAACCCAATCACCACACCACCAGCAGGCCCTGGATGCATTTCCTTTTCTATTTTCACCTCAGTCGGGTCATTATTGCACTTGCTTACAAACATCCCCCCATCCCTCAGAAGGGGGTACGAATGCAGAGTCATTATAACTGTCTTAACAATTTATCTGCCTTGTACGCTAACTGCCCTGGGCTTTAGATACACCATCTCGTTTAATTCACCACTGTCCCATTAGAATAATTTGCCAGAGGTCACACAGCTAGAAAGTGGCAGAACCGGGTTTCCTAGTGGTCTTATTCCCCATGCCTGTGCTCTTACAGTAAAATCTTAGGGTACCGGGGGTCACCTGGCACTACCCTGGCTGTTCCAGCGTGACTGTACAGCATCGTCACAGTGGGTCTATTGCAGGCTTCCATGTGACTTCTGAATCGTCTCCTCAGTGTGATTCTGGGCTGTGCGGCGAGACGTACTTCCTCCTGTGTGAGCATGGCGGAAACCAGCTTCTTAGGCTGACCCCTCTCGTAGCAGGAGAGCCAGGTGTCTGCTCTCGCCGTGGGCACTACTCCATAATTCTCAGAAGGCTCGAGACCATTAACCTTGAGAGGGAGCAGAAAGGGCTCCAGCGCTCAGCTCGATCTAGATGCCGAAGGTGTCCTGCCGTGGCCAAGTCGCAGCTGTGTTACCTGTTTTGCACTAATTAGGAGTTACCATGAATCTGTTTGACAATTAAGGACAGAGTGAACTTTAAGGCAGATCGGTACCATGGGACAGTAAACAGTTCTTAAGCAAGCGAAATGAAAATTTGTACCGGGTACTGCATTTTACCAAGACTATAAAATTTCTTTAATAATGTGAATTCCAAGTATAAAAAAAGGAACAGGGTCTCTCTCCCTGGGAATAACGATGTCGGCCTGGTAGTGCAGGTAGCTGTGTGTCTGCCACATCACCCCCACGTGAGCATTCGAGCACCAGCCCAAACCAGTCCTGGATTTCTTTTGCCTGCTTTTTAACTATACCGAAAATATGTATCGAAGTATCATAGCAACTTAGCCATTAAATGCCTACCTGGAATAGAAAAGCACACGCACACACACACACACACACACACACACTCAGCTTCTCTTAAAAAGAGTCCTGACAAGCCCAAATGTAAGGAAAAAACCTGCCCAGATTAGGTTTGTTGGATTCTTCTATTTTTTTTTTTTGGGGAGGTTTTTGCTATAGGGTGTGGGTGCTCACCAGACAGAGAGAGACAGAGGGACAGAAAGCGAGAAATCACCCTCCAGGGGGGATGGCCACGCCACAGTCCCTTCTCCTCCGTACTCCTCTCGGGATCTTGGGCATGCATGTACACGGTGTAGAGTTTTAACCCACCGGGTCCGGGATGCGAGCCGAGGTCGACTACGTGGGAGTCCAGCGACATAACCATTACTCTAACTGCTGGTCCTGGATTCTTCTTTGCTTTTATCCCAACTAATTTGTGCACACGTGTACCTGTTTCCCTCTACCTGGGTTTAGGTCAAGAGTGCTCGTAAAGCATGTTCTCTTGGAGGGCTGGAAAAGACTGGAGGGGGGCTATCAGGGCTTTATGTTTAAGGACCTGCTAAGTTGCAGAGGAGTGTGGCCTGTGATCACCCGGAATCTGAGAAGGAGACGCTTCCGAGGTGTGACTTACAGCGAGGTCCGGGAAGATGCGCAGCATTCAGGAAAGCCTGCGTGCCATGTGGTGTAGTTGAAAACTGTAAATAGAATGAAGCCAGGTGGATTCCATGACCACAAAGAAGATTAGGGTTGGGGTGGATCTGGTAGACCATTGAGACCTATGCGAATAGATGTCAATTTATTTAGATCCCTTCTCCCCGGGGGAGGAAAAAAAACAACAACATAGTTTGATGTCTAAATGAAGTAATCTCTAGAAAGAAAAAGGAGATTATATTTGTTAAACTGTATAAAAAAATCCGAAGATAATATGGCTTTGTTCACAGTATTACATAAAGAAGATTAAAGACGAGGAACAAGCTGCTTAAACACTGTAAACTAATTAGTTCTACGAATTGTTTTCCCGAGGTTCACGAGATATGAAACATTGGCACCAGTGCGTGAAATACACTCTGCCTCAGTGCTCTTTTCAATTTATTTTTCTGTGAGTGTCACATGTATATATAAAAAAAAAGAGCAGCCAAAAAGAAAGAGGTTACCGAGAGAGACCAAAGCCTGTCGGTTGATTGAGGCTGACATTTTGTCACCTTAAGCCCGGCGTGGGAGGGTCTTCATCTAATACCCTGTATAAATACCAGCTTCGTTTTCCGCCATCACAGACTACATTGCACAAATGATGCCATGACAAGGCCCGGAGGGGCTCCTGCTGCTGCTCAGAGCACTCTGGAAACTCCCAGCGCAGCCAGGCCCGATCCGGCATTTGTTTTCCAGGATCTGGGTCTTTTCTGAGACTTAGGCCCGGAGCACCCAGAGTGAGGTGGGCCACGCACCTGTCATCCTGACCTCTCGTTTCCTAGTTCAGAGACGAGACTTACTGTTTTCTTATTCTAGCATTGGATATTTTCTGGAGGATCAGCCAAGGGTAAGTTTTGTTCCCAAAATAACAGAGAAGTATATTTGCCTAAACTAGAATAGGAAGCTTATTTTTATGTGGCATATTTTATCTTTTTCAGAAATTTGTCTTTACCTTAGAAGGAGCTTATCATTGTAAGGTGTGGAGTTGCGTGATGTTTAGAGCTATGTGGAAAGGAGACCCCCGTGTCACCCCAACTCTGCTTCCTCTTTGGTTTCTTTTCCTCTGTGGATTGTGCAGAAATGGCACATCCTCCATCCCTCCCATCAGCATGCCCGGGTCTCCTCGTCAGAGTGAATTACTGTTTTCTCATTATTTTTTTAGAGAGCTACGTATCAAAATACCTCCCTCCTGCCTTTCATTGTGTCCCCCAACTTCTTAAAGGCACTCTTGCTGTCATTGCTCCTGTCCTGCATCCCAGCCCTGGGTGGCCCTCTCAGCTCTAACAGAGGCGTCTGCCCATTGGCCTCTGCTCCCCGTCAGCCATACTGCCAGTGCCCGTCCTGCACCCCGAGCTGTAGCCTGTCTCTTCCATCCTGTGACTCCTGAACACAGGAGAACCCGGGGTTTCCAACTCACTGTCGGGTGCTTTTCTGGCTTAGCCTCTCAGCCCGAGACTAACTCCCTCTTGCCTGCGCCCTGTTAGGTCTGTCTGTTCCCTGCGTACCCTGGATTCTGGAGCAGGGACTGCCACGCGGTGGAACTTCAACAAATGTATGTGCATGAGCTAACTGCATGGCCGGAGCCTCCCGGCCTGCGAACTCGGCACCTGCCCGCCAGACCCACCTCTGCTCGTGCCTTCCTTTAGAGCTCGCTCTCCTCCTTCGTTTGGTTCGGATCCTGCCGCTGTGCGTTCTCCTTCCTGCCCGTTTGTAAGCCACCATCTATCCCAGGAGGGTCCTTCCCGCCTTCACACTTTCCTCCCACCCACCTTCGCCACGTGACTGAGCCTGCCAGCCTCATTCCGTCTTCTCTGGAAGACATACCCCCCCCCCCCCCCCTCGAATACACCCTTGCGTC
>NW_006159626.1:1632828-1638448 GCF_000334495.1 Tupaia belangeri chinensis
CCCCCCCCCCCCCCCCCCCCTGCGTCTTCTGACTTGTGCCTGTCCACAGCTCGGCTGGTGGTACCGCTTCCTTTGTCACAGATCAGAATGTCCTGAAAAGCCGACCCCTCCCTGCCGAAGCAAAGACCTTCCTGATGCAAGCTCCAGAGCCCCTTTCTGCCCCGCCTCTGGTCCTCCACTTACGTCCAGTCTCCCCAGTCCCCCAGCATCTCCATTCTGCTTAAACTGTGGCTTCTGGGCTGGCCCCACAGCCTAGGGCTAGAAGAAGTAGGTCCAACATGGGCGACTGTGATTTGAATCCCGCCCCAGGTGACTTGAACAACACACTAGGCCCGTGTGCGGTGCATGCCCCAAACCCAGACAGAGGAGCAGAAGGGCTTGTGGCACCTGCTGCATGGAGGAGGGGGACTCTCTCTGGCATGTACACATGTCCGCTGGCATTAAAGGAAAGTTTTCTTTTTTAAATCGCGGCTTCTGGGAAGGCCTCTGTGAGGCGCTCCTTTAAGGCTTTCTTTGCCTTTTTGGCACCTGAAAAAGGGAGCCAGACATCTCGGCACCAGTTTATGGAATGCCTCTCCCGTAGGCTGCTTCATTGGGGTCCGTGCAGTGCCTAGGACGGTGTTTTGCATACAGGCTGGTGCTTCCAGTTTAAACAAACTGAACTCTGGGCCCAGCCGCAGGGATGCACAGAGACTACTACCACTTGAGAGGCTGGAAGCCACCAGGGAAGCCCAGGTTCAGTTCCGGGGCCAATTGTGCATGATGGACATGGTTCATGCACCTGTGTGCTCCCTGACTGGGAGGCTGAGGCGGGAATGTGACGGCACAGCCAGACTTGTCAAAAATGCCTGTCTTTGTCTCTCTTCACTTTTCTCTCTCATCCTGTCTCTCTCTCTCACGAAGGAAACTTTGTTTTCCCCCCAAAATTAACTCTAGCCTTTATTACACTCTGCCACATACTGTGGTTGATGCCCCTATGGTTCATGTCCCGGTCGCTAACCTACTTCTTAGAGGTACAGCATGTCTCCGATTCTTCTTTGCACCTACCCTTGCACAGGAGAAGTAGTGGTAGTGGATTGACACCAAATGCAGTCGAATTTAATTTCAAGGGGACCCGCAGTTAGGGTAATTGCTATGTCGCTGGACTCCCACATAGTCAACCCCAGTTCGAGTCCTGGACCCGGTGGCTTAAACTCACATCGGGCGCGTGTGCGTGCATGCCCAAGATCCCAAGAGGAGAATGGAGGAGAAGGGATTGCGGCGTGGCCACCCCCCTGGAGGATGATTTCTTGCTTTCTGTCTTTCTAGCTTTCTCTTTCTGGCGAGGCCATGCACCCTATAGCAAAAACTTCTCAAAAAATTTTTGATTTTAAGTAACAATGGTGTATGTTGACTGGAATAAAAAGTAAATTTCTGACAATACATTGATCTATGGAAAAATTATTTGAGTATTCATATATATTTTATTAAACTATCATATAAAAATAGTAAAAGCCAAAAAGTTGGTTGTTCTGATTTTTTAACAAAGAATTTTTTTTTTTACTTTGCTATCGGGCACATGCACTCACTATTGAGAGAGGGAGAGTGAGAAAGTAAGCTGCTAGTTTCGGGACTCAGAACATGCTCAGCCATGTGGGCGTCCAGCGCTCTAACCACCACGCCACCTGCTGGCCCCGGGTTTTCTGATTTTAATCAGAGCTTGGCGTGTATACAGCATATCTGTGGGGCACTTTGGACACAGAACTATGTTACTCTGTATCTTTTAATGCCTTTTTTTAACTGCTATAAGCAGGCACACTCATATATTTTAGATAGTACAACGTAGAATTGCCTTACATTTCAATTTAATCTTGGTAGTTTCTGTTTTGTTTTTGAGAGATTTTTTTTCTGTAGGGCATGTGTGCTCGCCAGAGTGACAGAAAGCAATAAATCACTCCCCAGGGATGTTGACCATGTCACAATCCCTTCTCCTCCATTCTCCTCTCGGGCTTTTTGGGCATGCCTGCTCACAATTCAGTGTATCGGGCTGCCGGGCCTGGGACTCAAGCCACGGTCAACCATGTGGGAGTCCAGTGCTTTAACCACTACACCACTTTCTGGACTTAATCTTGGTAGTTTTTACCTTGTTGGTTTCTTTCTTCTTTTGGGGGGGGTGGTGGTGCAGGGGAGGCTATTTTCAGAGAATATAAGTATCATACTCTGGAAATCTTATTTCACTTTTTTCCGCCAAATGTGCAAGCGCGCATTTTTCTTGGTACCTTAAAAAACGTGGCAAAACCAGGCTGTGGACTGCAGTGAGACTCCATTTCTTTAGCCGTAAGATTGTGCTGGCACTGACGCTCCTCAGGATGCGTGGCACCGCGAGATCGTCCCTGCGAGGCTCTGAGCAGAGTGCCCGGCACACGCACGCAGAACACGGTTAGGTGGTCTTTACTCTTTTGTTTTAATGGGAGGGAGCTGTGTATTCGGTGGGGAAAGTCTCAGAATGAGTCCGCTGGACTTTTCTGGTGTCTTCTTGTTCACGTTCATGAATAGCAGTGGCAGGAAGTGGCTCCGTGGAAACTTCTGTGTCTCACGTCACCTCAAAACCCACAGGACAGTAAGTCACTTGTTGGCCTAAATAACGATAGGTATAATTTCATTTTTTTTAATACGTGTTTTCATTTATTGAGGTCAGTGCATTTGTGGCGAACAATTGAAACCTGACAAGAAAAATCGAGGGTAGCCTGGGCACTGCTCAATTATTACTCCAATCAGATTTTAATTAGCACCAGATGCAGAAGGAAGTGCTATTTTTACTATCTATTACCAGGCTCTTGCTTACATATTTACCCTGGGGTTAGAGGTGTTTTATTAATTATTTTTGTTGGCAACCAAGACAGTATTTTGACTTCTAAATTGAAAGTTGCCCAACTGTTTAAACACTAATAACCATCGTAAGAAATGAACAGTGCTGTTTACCAAGTGTGAACAAATCTCTACCAACTAAAGTAATGTATTGCTAAGATGAGGTTATTAGGCTTCACTTTTATCCATAATGTTATTCCAGACCCTATCACTTACAAATTATTTTTTAATCCAAATTAAAATGACTTTCTCGAATTGGAGTCCTTTTAATCAGGACGAATTGTCAACACATATTTGCATTTCTTTTCGTCTGATATACTTTCCTGATGGAAAGGTTAGCATTGCTTAATTATATGTTTTTGGAGCAGCCTTAGAGAGTCGGAAAAGTTCCATAAATAAACCGAAAGTTACATTTTAGAAAGCAGACTAATGAAGTATGAACCAACCTAATGACAACAGTAAATGGGAACATGAAAAAACTCCAATCCTTTTACAAAATAATTAGATACTAAGGGACTTCTAGGGGGGCCCGGAGTAAACTCAGGTGACCCTGTCTTATTTATTAAGACTGATGAGCTTCGGTGGGCATGCTTCTTCCTTTGCCCCTGCCACTTTTCCGCATTTTTTACATGCTGTCTAGAAGTTTGCAACTTTCATGCTGTATATTTTTTCCCATCTGACTTTTATGACTTCCCCCATAAAATGTATTGGTTGTCTGAGTCTCACAAATCCTGAACTGCTTAATGGCTGAGGCTGCATCCATTACACCGTGATGTGTGTTTGTGTGTGTGTTTTCCTGACATCTGTGTAGATAGCTTCTGAAATTTACAAAACCTTTGTAGCTAATCCCATAGGTTGACCTGAGCAGGGGCAGTGTTTGTTGCTGCTAATTACACAGAGCAAACCTTGGGGAAATAGGCCCTTTGTTAATAAGGCTGAATTTGAGCAGGCACCTAAACATTGCTAAACAGTGTGGAGAGTTTCTCCTCTGGGCCTTTACAACCTGGTCTCCTGCCTGCCTCTTTTTTCTTCATAGATGGTCTGGCCACGGCTTCCTTGATGTGCATATTAATTGCCAGATCAGGAGGAAGTAGGAGCTTTCTTTGGCAACAGGGTGTACCACAAACAGCTGTGTGATGGGGCACATGTGGATTCTTAGGTGTGACCTAACACTAGTGTTCCTACCATGGCATTATGTGTCTGTCAGGGTTTTCTGTTAGGCTTTTTCCTTCCTAGGGCTTGAAAACCTGCTCCCGTATTTCAGTGGTTATCTCTAACACTGGCCAGAAATCCCACTGCTATCAATCAGTTATGCTACCTCTGAATATCAGCCTCTGATTGATAGCTCATTAAAACCAAGGCAGGACTGGCAGGGGGCATGGTGGTTGAGGGCACTGGATTCCCACATGGCTGACCACGGTTCAAGTCCCAGACCTGGCAGCTTGCTTTCTCTCTCTCTGTCTTTTTCTTCCTCCCTGGTCAAATTAAAAATAAATAAATAAAGTTAAATAAAATCCTTCTTTTCTTTCTTTTTTTTTTTTTTAAGAATTATTTTATTTAACTTTATTTATTTATTTTTAATTTGACCAGAGAGGAAGAAAAAGACAGAGAGAGAGAAAGCAAGCTGCCAGGTCTGGGACTTGAACAATGGTCTGCTACATGGGAGTCCAGTGACATAGCCATTACACTAACTGCTGGTCCAAATAAAATAATTCTTTTCTTTCTTTTTTTTTTTTTTAAGAATTATTTTATTTAACTTTATTTATTTATTTTTAATTTGACCAGAGAGGAAGAAAAAGACAGAGAGAGAGAAAGCAAGCTGCCAGGTCTGGGACTTGAACAATGGTCTGCTACATGGGAGTCCAGTGACATAGCCATTACACTAACTGCTGGTCCAAATAAAATAATTCTTTTCTTTCTTTTTTTTTTTTTTAAGAATTATTTTATTTAACTTTATTTATTTATTTTTAATTTGACCAGAGAGGAAGAAAAAGACAGAGAGAGAGAAAGCAAGCTGCCAGGTCTGGGACTTGAACAATGGTCTGCTACATGGGAGTCCAGTGACATAGCCATTACACTAACTGCTGGTCCAAATAAAATAATTCTTTTCTTTCTTTTTTTTTTTTTTAAGAATTATTTTATTTAACTTTATTTATTTATTTTTAATTTGACCAGAGAGGAAGAAAAAGACAGAGAGAGAGAAAGCAAGCTGCCAGGTCTGGGACTTGAACAATGGTCTGCTACATGGGAGTCCAGTGACATAGCCATTACACTAACTGCTGGTCCAAATAAAATAATTCTTAAAAAAAAAAGGAGGGGGGACTCTCTTTAGAGTAGATATGTATCTGATTTGGGGTGTATTGATTTGCATAATTTAGCAAATAAAGTACTTTATAGTTAAAGATCTGGAGGCATTTCCTTTTACCTAACTTTAAAAAAAAAGTACCATTTATATTGTGACCGAGATTCGTCATGGAGAGCGGTCCTGTGAAAGGGAAACGGAGCAGGGGAAGCGGCCGGGGAGCACAGCAGCCACCCTGAGAAAGCTTTACCTGAGGCTTAGTTATTACTGTCAGGTCCACTCAAAAAAAGGGTGGAGGGACCAGCAGGTGGCGTGCTGGTTAAGGACGCTGGACGCCCGCATGGCCGACCACGATTCGAGTCCCAGACCTGGCGGCTTGATTTCTCACTTTCTCTCTCGCGCTCTGGCTCTCTCTCGCTCTGTCCCCCTCTGGCCAAATCAAAAATAAATAAATAAAGTTAAAATAAAATA
>NW_006159626.1:1638489-1652580 GCF_000334495.1 Tupaia belangeri chinensis
TAAAAGAGATTGATAACGAGTATCACCAAAAGACACCAGAAAAACAAAAGAATGTAGTAAATGTCATCACCAGATTATTTTATAATTACAGTATAATATAGAACACTTTCTTTATTATTTAAAGAATTATTTTCATTTAATTTTATTCCTTGTCATTTATTTATTTAGAAGTTGACCAGAGAGAGAGAGAAGGAAAGTGAGGAAGCAAGCTGCCAGGTCCGGGACTCAAACCACGATCAACCATGTGGGAGTCCAGTCGCCTCAGCCACCACACCACCTGCCAGTCCCTGCAATAGAGAACATTTCCTAGGGCAGTAATATTTTATTTATTTCTTTTCTTTTTTTTGGAAAAGTTTTTGCTATAGGGCGTGTGTGCTCACCAGACAGACAGAGAGAGACAGAGAGACAGAAAACGAGAAATCACCCCCCAGGGGGTGATGGCCACACTGCAATCCCTCCTCCTCCATTCTCCTCTCGGGATCTTGGGCACACACGACATGCACCCAGCGTGAGTTTAAGCCACTGAGTCCGGGACTCAAACTGCGGTTGACTATTTGGAAGTCCAGAGACATAGCCATTATGCTAACTGCTGGTCCCACCTAGGACAGTAATATGTCATGTAAAGAAAGCCCTTTTCCTTTGAGAAAACACATTTTAAGAATTTTAAGAGAAATGGAAGATGAGGTCAAATAAAAAATTTAAGTAGCTATTTTTACCTTGTTTGGATCCTGTACTATAATAGATGAATAATGTCCAATAAATTTCTAGAGAAAACTAAAAAAAAAGAAAGCCCTTTTCCAAGGGGCTCTTTCCTCTCTTTCCTAGTCACACATGTAACTTTTGGCCCGGATTTGCCCTTCTAAAAAGTTTGGAAAAGTGAGGGATCGTCTGGATATTACTCTACTGATCATTAAGTTAAAGTATTATAAGTGGTTTAATCTGTTTTAGGAGAAGAGAAAGCCTTAGGGTATGTGCACAGGTACGTACATTTTAATACTCTTATTCTGTTTGACATACCTTGTGTATACTGTGCTAGTCATAACATTTCGTTGTAGATTTTTCAGTTTTCACTCATAAGCCAGTGAACTCCCTTCTATTCTTTTTGTTTCATCTTGTTTTGTGTTTAAGGTTTTTGCCATAAGGCTAGCACACTCACCAGAGAGAGATAAAGAGAGTGAGTGAGAGGGAAAGTGAGAAATCACCTCCCAGGGAGGATGGCCATGCCACTATCCCTTCTCTTCCATTCTTCTCCATGTGGTTTTGGGCATACATGAGCATGCACCTGGCGTGATTTTCAAACCACCAGGTATGGGACTCTAACCACTTTCAGCCATATGACTGTTCAGAGCCTTAACCACTGTGCAACCTGCTAACCCCCACTTCCTTCTATTTTTAAAGTTTTTTTGTTTATTTGTTTTTGGGTGAGAGATAGATACAATACCCCCAGCGGGGTCTTGACACTGCCGTCCATCCCCTACCTCAGCCAGTTCTAGATCATGGGCATGGGTGTGCCCAGTGTACTCAGGGAGCGGTCTCTAGACGTCACCTCGAAACCCTCCCATGTGACTCAGCCACACAGAGTGTCAACCCTACTGCTACGCTGCGGTCAGGCCCCCATCACCTCCCTTTCAAAACTATGTGATGCATTATTGGGTTTCCTTTTGTGTTTTGGTCATTAGGAAGTGGCTGGGTTTTGTGTTCTGCCCCCACACAGCTTGTCCTTTTCACAGCCACAAGCCCAGTAGCACCTGGCACAAAGCAATGTCTATGCCCTGCCCAGGGACACCTGCGTCGTACGCTGACCCACGTTAGCCGGCAAGTGGGTGAGTTGAGGTAGTTTTTTCATTGTAATTGATTTCCCATCCTCTCTCGATTTGACTTCTTTGTTTTTAAACTGTATAAAGGCCAATGATTTTGTTGTATTTGTGAACCACATCCCACCATTTCATGGAGTCAGGATACAGTTAATATGAAAGGAACATGGCGCTCGCGTGTGCGAGTGCGTGCGAACATCAACATTTGACAGGCAGCTGCATGGACTAAGAACGAACCATTTCTTTGGGAAGTTAGAATCAAAGAATCCTGGAACATAAACAGGATACAATTAATATGAAAGGAACATGGCGCTCACGTGTGCAGTGCGTGCGAACATCAACATTTGACGGGCAGCTGCATGGACTAAGAACGAACCATTTCTTTGGGAAGTTAGAATCAAAGAATCCTGGAACATAAAATTCTAGGAACTAGACTTGATAGAAAGGTAATGAAGTGTTTCCCCCCAAATTCTGCTCAGATATTCTCATTGAGCTGGTCATTTTCATTTGTTTTATAGTTAATTAAACCAGAGGGGAGAAACAGCAGGACTAAAATAGTCTGTTTTGGAACTTGAAACAAGCCAGTTGATGGCTTTGTTTATCAGTAAAACAGCCCTGGATCTCTGCTGTGTGAGGGAGTTATGAAAATACAGACTTGTAAAGGTTTACTTATTTCCATCCCAAGTTTTATGTTATCTGTTTTGCTCTCAAGAGTGTAGTTCTTTAAAAACTCTTATGCCACCCTGGTCCCTTCCATCTCATGTTTTATTGATTTTCAAACTGTACCACTTTAAGCGGGTGCCGTGCTGCGCAAAACACGAACACAGTTTGAAATTCACTCTTGTAAAATATTTTGACATTAGACATTTTAAAAGGATCTGGGAAGTGGTGATATTAATTAACAGCATCCCATCGCTGCGGAAACACTTCGGCCTGGGTAGCGGAGACTCTGAAGGAATAATCCCTGCTAGAATAATCCAAAGGGCCCTCACTTTGGGGTGGCGTATAAACGGGCTATCCTCACAAGAGCTGTTCAATCAGATTGCGGATGCCCTAGACAAACCTGTTTTAAGATGTCTAAGTCTTACCCAGGGGTCTAGTCGTATTACTGACAGAGTCCTTGAACAGCCCTCAAAATTATACTGGCTTTTCAGGCTCTCTCCCCTTTTAGCAATGCAGCAGATTAAAATAGCTTCTGAAGCACTTTGAAAATACTGTGCCTGCCGCAGAAAGCTTTAGAATCTCTTGACATTTTTTTCCCAGGATCCTCACCAGATCCTTTGACGGGGACAGCAGTGGCATTTTGTTTCCCTGGCGTTTCTCGGAAAGTTCACGTAAACCGCCATCCTCCACCAAAACCCTTACACGGTGTCCCGAACTACATCTTCACAGGGCATCACTAAGCGCTGCAAGCCATCTGCTGTCTCACACTTAGCTGGCTGAGGTCAGGAGACTGATAGCTGGGGAAGTGTGAAGTGTGTGCAGTGATCCCCGCCTCACGCAGTAGGCCGAGATAGGCCGAAGTTGCACCCGTACCTGTTTGAAAAGCTCGTGTGTGTGTGTTAATCCACAAAGACAAATTAATTATTAACATTAATACCGTATAACTTACAGGGGCAGAAAAGGATTGTTTATTCACGGCGCTCCTGTGACACCTTTGTTCAACAGGCGTGTGTTATGAATGCCACAGGTAGTAACTCGAGGAGCCCTCCTTTAACAGCTTAGGAGCAGTCATGGCCTGGTCAAGTAAACCTCTTAGCTCAGAAGTTTATTTAGTAAGGATGGTCGCAGTGTGGAAGCAGGCAGTGACTTCGCATTGCACACGCACTATCTTAACAGAGAGACAGGAACCGTTCTGATAGACGGCCATGTCCATGTGAACTTGAGAGCCCCTACGGTAGGAGCCCGGACAGTTCCAAGTCACCCTTGTGTGCCCCTTTCCTGAGGATGTCCTCGGACAGTCATGCATCTGCATCTTGGACCTTCATGGCTTGCCTTGCTTCTGGTCTCTGGCAGGTCAGCCAGCATTAGTCTGGAACATGGTGGTCATATCAGTGATTTTCATTCCAAAACAGATTTAACAAGATTGAGGGATTTCCTCACTTAGCCAGCATTTGATTCCAACATGCCCGGCATCTTCTGGCAAAGTTGGTGGCCTGGAGATAGGCTCTCCGGTGGCTTAAAACCACCCCAGGATGCTGCAGGGAGTGGACTGTAGCGGAATCCTTCTTCGTCACCAATGCAGAGGTGCATGGTTGCGAGACAACACCTCCCCGTATTGTGTTAGTCATGCTTGGAGGAAAGCTCAACAAGGGTTTCTGATCCTCTGGGAAGGTTTTACATACAAAATTAGAATTCAGACAGTCTGAAATCCTCGAGAACTCTATTCTGGCTGTTCTGTGCTGATGACTGTTTCGTGAAGTGGAAGACAATCTGTAAAATATTATCGATTACATGGCAAATTCTGAGAAGTGACAAAGACAGAGGTTCTTTGGCAGGCGATGCAGACTTCAGTGCCTGATGCAGCTGGGCGCATACCCAGGAAGAAAGTCAGGCCTGGCGTACAGATCACGTGAGTAAAGGCGCTGCCAGAGGGGTGACTCCTCATCTGTTTCAGCAGAGTAGTTCTAGGTAAGAAAAATGGAGAGTGATGACACCAGATCTAATTCTTCAAGAGAAGGTAGAAATCCGAATTTCACCTAAAATCTCTAGATTTCTAAATATGGCTCGGCTGACTCTGAAGCACTGTGCTGGCTAAAATGTACGCACATAGGCCTGAAATGGGCTCTTGGGCCAACAGTTCACAGTCTCTCTTCGGTGGACAGCTCTATCTAAACCATGACAGTGGTGTTTCCAGTGTGGATGTTGATGTCCAGTGAAAATCCAATTGTTAATGAATTAGAGCATTGAATCAAACATGTCCCAGAGCCTGAAGAATCTGTCGTGGTGTGACATTTCATTTCACACCAACCTGTCTAGTGTTGGGCTGACGGTCTTTTCAGATCCATTTTGCTTTGAGAATTGAATCTATCACAGCCACAGTTTCTGACTTCGGGCATCCTTCTTTCAGCCTCCCTCATGAGCTGGAGTTAACATGGACATGACAGGACCTTTGGTAATAATTTAGAGAAGACAGCCTATTTGTCATCAGTGAGGACACCTCCTCTTGTATGTATGAAAGCCGAATGACTGGACGCGACAGGACGCTGCCTGCTATCATTTTTTTAGGACATTTAAGAACGATATAAGGCTGGCCCCATAGCCTAGTGGTTAAGGGAGTCAGATCCCACATGGTTTGAATTCTTGCTCTGGCTTAAAAACACTGTGTGTGTCTGTGTGTGTGTGTGTGTGTGTGTGTGTGTGTGTCTGTGTGCTCAAAATCCTGATAGGATGGACCAATGGAGGAGAGGGGATTGTGGCATGACCCCTATTAGAGGGTATCCCTCCTATCTCTTTGTCTTCCCACCCCCAAGGAAGTACATGCACCCTCTGGCGATTAAAAAAATAGAATGATAATCAACAAGGAGAATGAATAAATAAGTACTTTAAAGACTCCCTATCATCAATAGAACCAGACTGCTAAAAACCAGGCCTGGCAATGGGGAATGCTGTGGTTTTCTAGTACCAAAGTTTTTTTCTATTACTATTTTTCTAATTTGCTGTAGGGCGCAAATTTGCTCATGGCAGTGGTGGGACCATGAATAGGATCCCAAGGACCTGTCTCAATCAAGTTAATTAGAGACATCTGCAGCACTGATTCCTACTCCATGAATCCGTCCTCCTCTCAGGATTTTGGTTACGCACATGTATGCACCCAGTGTGTTTTCCAATCTGCCGATTCCAGAACTCGAACTGTGCCGTCAGCCATGTAGAGAATCCAGCCATCTAACTCCACTGCACTGGCTAGTCCTGCTTTTTCTTTTTTTTTCCCAAAGTGTACAGACACTCAATAGAGAGACAACACCACAGTCCTCTTTCCTCTGTTTCTCCACTCCATCAGGATTTGGGGCGCACATGCACATGAATCCAGCGTAATTTTCAAGCCACTGGGGGCTAGAACTCGAACCACCTTCAGTCATGAGGGATCCAGTTACCTAGGTACTGTGCTTTACCACTGTGTTATGGGGCTGGCCAAAGAGCCAAGATTTGAGTTGTTTAAAGGTTATACTTTCCAGAGGCAAAGTTTCAAACAGTGTCGGCTCTACAAAGGCTACAACTTCCAACACTAGATCTCCATCAGTAACAACATCTTGGACGAGGGCAGAGTTGTTTGCAGAAAACAGAGGTCAGGGTCCCTGGAAGGAGTGAGAGAAAGCCCTGGAGGTAATGCATAGGTGAATGAAGGGTTCAAGCAGGTGCTGGGATGAGGGGGGCAGGAGCACCATTTACAGCATTGAGATTCTTGTAGGGCTAAGAATATCAAAGGTTTGTTCAGATCTCCTGGAGCCTTTTCATCAGCTCAGCATTTGCATCCCTTGGTCCTCCCAGCTTTATTTCAGTGGTGAGTGCGCTCAGATGTCCAGCCAGCTCACGTTACTGATTGCTATCTGTTTGTCATTCTAGCTCTCTTACCTCCCACAGAAGTTGTACCTTTTTGGTGCAAATAAGCGGCAGGGCTTGCCTGGCTTGATCTCTGTGCCGCAGATGTCTCTAATTAACTTGATTGAGACAGGTCCTTGGGATCCTGTTGCATGGTCTGACAAGCCCCACTGTCCTGGGAGGCACTACCCTGTCACCTGATGCATGCCTCTCGCTAATGTCCTTTGGGCAAAGTTTATGAAGGACTAACATCTTCAAGTGCCCATGCTTTTTAATATGAAAGCTGTGGAGTGATGGTTGCTAATGGACAGCCAGGAAAGCCAGAATTGTCTCAAGTTCTCCTTTAAATTCTAAGAAGAAATCTCAGGAGATCTTTACTAACTTCTAGCGTTTTTAACATCCGAAATGTTACCATTTTTATCATTTCTGGTGCTGAGAACCTTATTACCTGTCGTGGCTGAAAGAAACATGATCCTCTAGTCATTGTAGCTTAAACCTTGAAAATAAAATTTTCAAAAAGGAATGACTCCATGGTGAGATCACGCTAAAACATATAGTAAGACAGGTGTTTGAGTGTACTGGATAGACTAGCCGTGAAATCTGCAAGTCGTCCAATTCCTGCAGATGAAACTAGTCCCCAAACATTGTAAAGACTGTGTCTATTTTGATTTCTTCCAACATCCATGTTTATTTTTGTGTTTCTTGTTTTCAGTCATATTAGATATGGTGCGTGTGGTGGGGGGGCTTTGTACATAGATGTATGTGTTTTCTGTGATTGGCTATAATTTTTTCCACACTTTGTAGAACTTGTGTATGTCAGTCCAGACTCAGGGTTATTTATTTAGATGTTCTTGAAGGCTATCTATCATATAGTGATTATTTATAAAATATTCTGACACAGATGCCAGTTATCAATGTTGAAAGAATAAATACAAAAATCTTCAATTATATATAAGAACCACTAATACATACACATAATATCAATTCTTTTATTAGTCCCTATACATAGAGTGAGAAGTGGCGATTTCTTTGATTTTTTTCAATTCTATTTTGATTGGATTCTGTTCTAGTCTGTTCCGTCGGTAATAATGGAAATACTGATGTCTGGGTAGTTTATAAAAGCAGAGGTTTATTCAGCTCGTGGTTTGAAGCTCCAAGGTCCAGAGGCCATGTCTGTGAGGGTCTTCTTGATACATCACAGCACTGAAAAGAGCAGGAGCGCGTGCCTCTGTGTCCTTGTGACTTCTTATAGACCATGCCTAGCCATTCATGGGGCCCTCATCATAATCACCCTCCAAAGGCTCCACCTCTTAGTCTTCTAGCAGAATTAAATTTTATCTCAGTACCTTCACAATACAGCCAAAGTCCAACACAGGAACTTTTGTGTGGATTCATTGAAACCGTAGCAGTTACTGTTTACGGGTGATCTTCTTAGCAGATACATCCTTCGAGCAGCTTTTGGTAGAAGATGTTAGGATGACCCGCAATCCTCGCTCTAGCATCCCAGCGCAACGTGGCCGTGCCCTCTCAGTGCTTTGCCAGTGGATTAACATATTGGTACACGTAGTTCATTATTTAAGTTCATCTTAGCCCTGATTAGCAGTGTCAATCTTTGGCAAATAAAAGGGGAGAAGGGTTTATGGATTGTTGAGGGACTGCTAAAATCGGGAGTTAACATAGTATGTAGAGGCCCATTTTAAATTTTCATCTCTGCGTCATTAGGAGACATTAGCAATGGACTGGTTCTATCACCTCCTCCAATTTTCATCAACTAAGGCTGAGATAGGCATTAAGGGTGCAGCTGCTGTTCTCCCACTCGGGTCAAGTCTCCGTGCTGCCATGCATATGCTAACTGGAGGTTAGTTGTTTCCTTGGATAGACTTCACCATCCTCAGAAGCCATGCAATGATGCTGGGGTGTCTTTTGCTTTTGGTCCAACTTGGAGGCTAAGATGGCACTTCGGGCTACTCAGATCAGCCCTTTTCAGGATCTGAGCACCGTGTGGCAGGCAGCTCCGGGAGCAGTGAGTTAGTGGTCCCAGGACCCCACTGTAGCTGCGTTCTCTTCCAGGAGTCAAGGCAGATGGCAAGAGAAGCCTGGCGTGGCACGGACACGGTTATTGTTGCGGTAAGGAGCAGCTCCTGCAGCCGTAGGTGTGCGTCTGAGTTTCAGATCCCCTTCTAATGGAGTTTAGATGGAGAATCTCATTGTCTTGGAACTATCACTTGAGAATCAGAGTAATTATTTCCTATTGCCCTTTGTGGAATACAGTTATAATTGCATCACCTTTAACGGTGTTCGCATTAACACTTAATTGTTAATGTCCTCCTGATTTGGAGGAAATCCTCACCTCTTCCTATTTCACTGCCAGAAAGAGTTGTTAAATGTAAAGAGAATGATTTGGGGCTTAGAAATGGAGACATGAGGGATGAGAATTCAGAGGTGGCATTTGCGCATTTGTGGAGTGACTTCTTTTTCTGGTTCTGTGTGTGTGTGTGTGTGTGTGTTTGCTTTTAAGGTATTGTGCATCTACTTCCTTTTGAGGCAAAGCCACAATGCACAGCCCTTCACTGGAAAGTAACAGGGATTCCTGTGGCGTGGAAATGACTCTGGGGTTCATGGTAGGAAAAGGGCAGCAACTTTCCCTCATAGCTGACATCCTGTTTGAGTGTTGAAAGACACATTAATAAGGAAAGAAAGACACCACTGTGGCAAGGTCAGCCAGACGGTGGTGGGCTACAGGCCTTGACTTTCAGGCGATTGTTAACTTCTTCCTTTACAACGTACTGAACTGCCTGTTAACAACCAAGCCATTCCTTGGCTTGCTCTGCAGCAGGAAACTGAAATATTTTGAAAGTCTTTATTCAGGCTTGGGGAAAAAAAAATGGAGAGAAAGAGGAAATACCAGATTTATATCAATCTTTGAATCTCTTAAGGGGAATATTGTTCAGGGCATCTGAGGGTCCTGGTTCATTTGAACATAGACTGTGGACAACTCCGACACTACTTTGGAAACAACATTCTTAGGAGCCAGAAAGTGTAACTATGTCTTGGGGGTGCTAAGAGCAGCTTCCTGGACGGAATCATCCAGAACCTAGTGCTCTGAAGGACCCATTGCTGGATTTAATACTTTGTATTAAATCAATACTACCATCTTGAAATCCATTTTTTTTTTTTAAGTTTTACATTTTTTTCCTTAGGTTTTTGCCACAGGGTGCATGTGTGTTTGCTGGAGAGAAACAGAAAGAAGGAATGTAAGAAATCAGCTCCCCTCCCTCATGGGGATGGCCATGCCACAATCCTTTCTCCTCCATTCTCCTATCGGGATTTTAGGCACACACGCACATGTGCCTGGCATGATTTTTCAAACCACCAGGTCCAGGATTCAAACTGTGTAGTCAACCAGGTGGGAGTCTCGTGCCTTCACCTCCACGCCACTTGCTGCCCCTCATCTTGAAATTCTTAGTAATGTTTTCAGCAAGGGGCTCCCACATTTCCACTCTGCACTGGGTCTTACAAATCCTGCTAGGCACTTCGTTGGTCCTGCCAAGGTGCTAGCAGCGTGTGGTTTCCCCTGTGAGCGAGAAGACAGACTCTCACCGACCCATAAGTAATTTAAATGTACTCTTATCAACACACAAACTGGTTTGACAACTTTTTAGGCTTCTTCCTTTTAAAATAATGTCACTGAGATTTATAGCTGTATTTCTTTGATACTCACATCATGCCAACTAACCTGTTTGACCTAATATTTTTAAATGTTTCCTTTTCAACTGGTTGTTTCTACATTAAATACAGCCTGTAGATCCTTGTTGGAAATAGGAAAGATTAATTAATGAGGTTAGTTTCATAAGTTTTATTATATAGTTTCAACCAGAAACCATCAAAGCTGGGTTTTTGGTTGAAACTCAGTGGAGTTTGGTAGCTGGACTACCAAAGACGGTGAGATTTCTGCCATAGGGCGGGCGCCACCACGCCCAAGACGGTGAGATTTCTAACCCTCGCACACCCCACTGTGCCGTCCTTCATTTCTGAGGGTGTGACTGCTTAGACCTGGAAGGTTTCAGAGGCACTTCCAGGCTAGGAGTTGCAAAGTCACCTGACACCATTTCCGCAAAGAATGGACCTTTAAATGATTCCTGCTAGCCAAGCTCGGTCTGTTAATGAGTTATACATTAACAAGTAAGGAACCACGCCATTCTTTTTTTTTTTTTTTTAGGTTTTTTGCTATTGTATCTATGCACTCACAGGAGAAAGAGAGAGGGGAAGAGAGAAAACATCTCCCCGCCCCCTGGGGGGTGGAGGGCCTTGCTGCAGTCCTTTCTCCATTCTCCTCGCGGGATTTTGGGCATGCATGTATGTGTGCAGTGTGCTTTTCAAGCCACCAGGTCTGGGTCTCAGACTGTTGTAGGCCATTTGGGAGTGCAGCCCCTTAACCTCCAGGCCACCTGCTGGCCCTGCACTAGGCATTTTTAGAAAGTTTCTTTCTTTTCTCCCACCAAAGTGAGGGAAACATCTGTCCCTAAGGCAGGATCCTCAATCTGTGCCCCGCATCCAGCTTTGGCCAGCCTGGGTCATGGGCTCCTGAGCGCCTGCATGCCTCACTGGGCTCCCCTACGCCCCACATTCAAGGAGACCAAGTTGTGAACCTAAGACCGTCCCGTATGGGTCCAGAATCGCAGTGTTACTGTGACACTGTCTGGCTCCTACAACATCCGTTTTATTTTGTTTGTGACTAATTAGCTTTATCGCTTATTCCTGCCCTTTGCAAGTACAATTTCAAAAGTTCTGTCATTAAAAGCAATTTTGTTTTTCCTGCCTAAGGGTGCCTGTTTTCATGAAAATATGGGCATTTTGACAGCATGAATCTTGCCTATTTAAAGCTTTAAGTATGATTTTTTTTTCTAATTGGGTATAAACATTCTGACAAAACAGAGGACAGTCAAGACGTCTTCCCTGAAAAAAAATTGCAGTTTCACATTTCTTTACACACAGTTTTAAACACATTGCGTGTAACCTTGCTTTTGAAAAAGAAAGTTATATGGCTTGGTGTGTTATCAGTTCTACAGACTCGTCAGTGGCATTGAGCAGGAAATGAAGCATAAACAGATCATGAAAATGGAACAAAATGCCGCATTGCGTTTGCAAGTTGGGGTTTACATGCTTCGTTCCGGTGACTACAATTATTTTATTTATGGTTAAACTAAGTTTGATGTTGATGTCCACATGTATGCATGTGCTTGTCACCTTTTTCTGATTATTTTTGATCCACTGTACAAAGGAACAGACCCTGGACAGTGGGTCACTGGTCTCTTTCCTGCCTTTGCCTGGGAAACGCAGCGTGGTCATGTTTCCATGCCCGGCCTCTGGGCCTGTGGCAGTCACTGCTCAGAGCCTGCTTTTCCTACTCACTGTCACTCTTACATTCTACTTCTGGGTCGGTAAAGCCAAAAGTCAAGCGCCTGACCAACAGGCTCTGGATATCCACTTTGGTTATCCACATCTGCCCTCAGAATATCGGTTATATGCCCGTAGCACCTATGCCAAATTTATTTAACATTTTTCTTTAAAATACCCCTAGTAATAATTTATTTAATTTTATTTGGCATTATTATTTTCACTTTCCACAGGGCATGTGTGTTCACGAGAGAGAGAGAGAGAGAGAAAGCAAGTTGCCAGGTCCAGGACTCAAACTGCACTTGGCCATGGGGGAGTCCAACACTTTAACCACCATGCCACCTGCTGGCCCAGACCCTAGTCTTTTTTATCTAATATATTTTTTTAGGGAAACTTTTTAGCCCTCTCCTAGAAGTCCCTTTGCCATGAGTGACTGTCACATTGCATTTGAAAGTTGGAGTTTACATGCTTCGTTCCTGTAACGACAATTATGAATTTATTTATGGTTAAAAAATAAGCTTGATTTTGATAGCCACATGTATGTATATGCCATAAGCCTGCTTGTCATAAGCCTTCTCTCTCTGCCCAGAGTAGAGACTAGCCACTGTTAGAGAGGTGTTAGAGACCTGTGAGCCCGTACGGAGGTGTTCTCCTTGACTACATGAAAGAGGGTTCATAAAGGAATACTTTTCTCGTTCTGTGATTCAGTGTTTGCTAATCCCGTATCCACCTGTCACCTGTAGTTCTAACACTGCCAGAGGGCTGGGCGCTCCCTTAGAACACACTGCTGTTAAGTGATGAGATTGGGTAGATGCTGAGGAGGCCCCTCGGCCTGTCATGTTGTCTAAAATTCCACCTTTACAATCATTCCTTTAGATTTATATTTCGATTTTGTTCAGTAATTACCTATTTAAATGTAAATTACTCTGTAACCTCTTAGTAGTCTTCTAAAGATTGGTTTTCCTTATTATTGAGAATCCGGCTCCACCAAAAGACACAGGCTGGCATCCGGGCTGTGGAAGAATAAAAGAAATACGTAAGACAAACATAACACTCTTCCCCATTAACTTAGGGCATTCCGCTGGGCCGAAGCTAGCCTCTCTTCTCTTTCCTCACCTCCAGTCATCCCTCTACCAGCTCAGCGCTGCAGTCAGATGCCAGCGCTGCTGGAGCCTGTCCCCGACGGCCCACCTGAAATGTGGAAGGCTAGGTGCCTCTGGCTCATCAAACCCACCATAATAACTTTCGTTCTAGTTTATTTACTTTTGTCTTGTCATGCTTTTAGTTTATGATAAGGTACGGGCACTCACCAGAGAGGAGAGAGAAAGTGAGAAATCACCCCCTAGAGGGAAAGGCCACAGCGCGATTCCCTTCCCCTTCGTTCTTCTCTTGGGACGTTGGTCATGCCCGCACGTGCACCTGGTGTGTTTCTCAAGCCTCCAGGCCTGAGGCTTGAAGCGCGTAATCTGCCTTGTGGAATCCAGCCACCGTAACCACCGTGTCACCAGCTGGCCCAGTTGTAATTTTTTTTCCTTTATGTTTATTTATTTCTTTCATAAGAGAAACAGACAGAGATTGGCAGACACGGACTCCCAAAATGGTCTTGTCATACCTGGCGTGTTCAGGTCCATCTGGGAGCTGAACCGAAGGCCTTCTCACTGGCTCAGTATCACGCAGCGGCACCCTACTGCCTGCGTCACGGTGGCCAGTCCACGTGATACCCATCTGTGAGCTCACCTTGTCTGTCCTAGGCACCGAGTAGTGTATGACCAGGACACCTGCCTTTGTTGACAGAAAGTAGGAAAGGCAAATTCACAAGCGAGTTTCTCTCTTCCTGATTTCGCAAGAATATGCTTGATGCAGCGCAGCTGGGAAGGGCAGCATTCCATCCTCCCAGATTTGGCCTGATGACATCGCCTTGTTCCCATATGAATCATCGGAACAGGTGGACACCGAGGCTTGCTGAGGTGTGGGAGTGAAGCAGGGCATTTGGGAAAGAGATACTGTTTCCATCATTTCGGCTCTGGTGCCCAGCTCTGCTTGACTATCTCCAAGCCTAGCTGACTGGCTAGAATATGTGGACAGGAAGGATAAAGTATTAAATCTGCAAAGCATAGCAGTGACTCAGCATTAATACCTGCACCTTTGGCTCAGCTTATGGCTTAGCACGACTCATGAGCTGTCCATTGTCTCTAAATCCACACAGTGGGACTTTGGTATCATAGCAGAAGCTCTGGCAGGACCCAGACAGACTATTTCAGCAAAGGAATGCATCTCTAAATAACGCACACACCATCTTTGAAATCATGTTGTCATGAAAACTGCTAAGAGTCAGGCATTC
>NW_006159626.1:1652611-1666102 GCF_000334495.1 Tupaia belangeri chinensis
TGGGGTATAATTCTAGTTCATTCTTTTTTTTATTGCCAGAGGGCTGTTGTGCTCCCCAGACAGAGAGAACTCTTCAAATGGGGACATGGTGACACTGCAATCCTTTTCCATCCATTTCTCCATTCTATCAGGATTTGGGGCAAGCGCTTGTGCTTGATATGATTTTCATCTGCTGGGGCCAGGACTCAAACTCCAGCCCGTCATGTGGGTTCCAGCTCCTGATGCACAGTGCTGGGCCGTTGTGCTATGGGGCTGGCTCTAAACCCTAGCTGTGCACTTCAGGGCTAGGTGACTCAACAGGGGATACCAGCCTCCTGGTGCTCCACACTTCTCCCGTGTAAGTCAGAGAGGCAGTGAGGTCCTAGGTCAGACCAGCTGGTGTGGAGCACACAGCCGTCTGGCAGCAGTGTGAATTGCTGGGGAATGGAATCTCTGGTCATTACCCAGCTGCCTGTTTCTTATGCTGGACGAAAGTTCTCACGTGCTGACTGCCACACCTTTGCCATCCCCACCCTGGCTTTGCTGTCACATTGCCTCATACTATGAGGCCGAGCCGCCTCACGAGGTGGCAACTTTGGAGGAGCAGGAGAACCTTGTTGGAAGCTATCCATGACTCATGTTGAGGACTGCACACAGTAACTCTTCCAGTGTCTTCCATAAATTACAACAGATCGAGGCCTAGGAAACAGGAAGAAAGTCGCTGGGTTGTCATCTTAGGTAACCTTCCACCGTTATCTTTAAAGGCTTAAATGTTGATGTTTGTTCTCTCTGGGTATGTGAAAAAAGATGGCCTTGGAAGGGGCTTGGGAAGAAGCGAAGGTGAAATCTTGTGTAAGATAAGTCACAATGTGGGTCACATTTGAAAATGACAAGCTTGGCTGTTGCTGTTGGTAACCATTGGCCTAAGGAAAAGCAGTGGTTCAGAAACTTCCCTTGAATTGTTTTTCTTTTGAAAATATCTCACATAGAATGGGAAGTGTGGGTCACAGGTGTAAACCCTCAGGCCGCGCTATCTCAGTGAGCTCAGTGCTGATCTCAAGGACAAAAAAGGAGTTTTGCATTCAAAACAGCTTTACTCTCCAGGCAGGGGGATGGGTATGAAGGTAGTCCCATTGGGTGTAGAGTCGGAGGGAGAGTTGGAAACAGGAGCTGTGCACTTGAGATGTTGATTTCCCCCTCTCCCCTTTCTTGGCATGATAATTTTGATCATGGCCTTGGTTTTGTTCAGAGCTCTTCCATGTGATAAGTAAAGGTTGGCTACTTGGGGACTGGTAGTTAATTTGAGCCTCTGGGCAACTCTCCGCTTGCCTAGAATTCTCTATGTAACATTTTGCTTTGTGGGTTTAACTAAACTGTCAGGCCTGTAGAGGCTGAGTTATTGGAGATCATCGGAGAGGCTCAGACAGGAAATGAAACTGTTCACCACCTTAGAGCAGCAGAGGTACAGCAGAGAATGAGAATGTGTAGACCCAGAATCCTCCAGGAAGCTGTGTCTCTGGGAAGCTGGTGCAGAGCTCCTCCCCACCGCCCTCGAGAATATGCAGGCAGTCCATCTCCAGGAGTCACTGCCATGCCTTGCCCACCTTGGCTGAAGTACAGTCTTGCTTTCTCTGGTTTATCCTGGGATACAGCAGGTCTGACACTTGCTGTCATCATCAGAAGGTATCTCAGGGCCCGTGCTGAAACGGGCGATGAAGAGAAGGAATGCTCTGGGGCTGGGCAGTGGTGCAGTGTAAGATGTGGTCCTCTGCAGGACTGACCCATCATGGAAGGTCTCTGAGTACACATCCAGAGTCCTACCTGAGAGGGTGGACATGGGTTTGCTGTGACCTGGGACAGGCAGGACTGTGGATGAATCGTGGCAACAAAACTCTGTTGGGGGTGCTGGCTCTCTATCTTTCTCTGTCACAGAAGAAATAAGTATTGGGTCAGCAGATGGCATAGCAGTTATGTTGCTGGACTCCCACATGGCTGACCATGGTTCAAGTCCTGAACCCAGTGGCTTTAAAGTCACTCCAGGCGCATATGCATGTGTACCCAAAATCCTGGGAGGAGAATGGAGGAGAAGGGATTGCAGAGTGTCCATCCTCCAGGGGTTGATTTCTCATGTCTTTATCTCTCTTTCTGATACCTTAAGGCAAAAACTTCTAAAAGGAAAATGAAGTATTCTGAGGTACATACCCCTTGAGGTCAGTAGAGAAGAGCAGCACTTCCTTGTGACTCTAAAATTGCTGATTTGCTGGGCCTGGACTGAATTCAAGCCAGCCCCATCTTCAGAGGTTGGGGCAGGGGGCGCCTAAGTTAGCCCCCTGCCTCCTTTTTTATCCTCGTAAAGTTTCTGTGGTTTCCCTCTCTGTGGTCTGATTTGGAGACTGATGTTCAACCTTCCTAAAGGCTCTCTCAAGCTTTGAAATTGTGTTTTAATGCTTGTCACAAACTTCTCAGGCTGCTGTCCACACAAGTCAACGTGGTCGAATGGGGAGTTACTTGATGCCACACGGGACAGCCCACAATGGAGTGCTTAGATCCAGCTCAGCAGATGTGCGTGCCGGCTTTCGAGGTCAGCCCCACGACTTCAGACCATCCTCACAAGGAAGCAAGTGCATAGCTTTTGATGGACGAGAGGATGTGGAAGCACGTGAGGAATGTAGGGGCGCTTTCTCCATGAATTTTAAGTGGCTAATAAGAAAAGTCCTACAGCTACGGCTTCCCTGAAGGAGCTCCATCAGGCGTGTTGCTCTTTATTTTTTTTAGCCTGAGTTTATCACTCATTGATTATTAGAATTCCTCTAATCCCCTTAACGGATTTAATGATTTGTTCTCTAACATGTTTAGGTCAATGTTTTTACCAAATGTCACATTTCTTCTCAGTGGATCTGAATACTCTACAGATTACACATACTCATACATAAATATGCACTTTGCACATTTTTGTTGGGAAAATATTGGAGACAGTTTGGAAAATAACTAGGTATAATCACTTAGCTTTTTAATTCTAATACTCTTTTTTCTAATTATAAAAATGCATAATCATTGAAGGAAATTAGAAATTAATATATTTTATAGTACAGTGATGAAAACAAATTTTATTCATAATGCCACCATGCAGAATGTATTTTACATAAAGGTTTCAGATGCTTATGTATGTGTTAAAATGATTGACTCTAACCTATAGTATTTTCATCTTTTCTTGGGGGGTGGCCTCTAGAGTGAAAGAGCTCATCAGAGAGAGAGAGCGCGAGAAGGAAAATGAAGGGACCTCCACTCCCCAGGAAGTATGACCACGCCACAATACCTTTTCTAGTCTCCTCTGGGGAGTTTTGGGGCATACGCACACACACATGAAGCCACCAGGTCTGGGGCTTGAACTGCACAGTCACCTGGTAGATCTGGTGCTTCTCAGTCACAGGCAGGGGTGGCAGGTCCTACTGTCCCACACAGCAGGGACAGGGTATTACACATTGCCATGCATTTTCATCTCTGGGCTTCTGTTTTGATCATCACAGAGTCTCAGGGAAGTTGATAAGAATGGTGCTTCCATTGACCTAGTGACTTGAATTCTGGGAACTCAAGGACATTTTAGTTCCACGAGAATCACGCTTTGTGACGATTTAGGTCCAGTCCATGGTGCAGACCCTGGCTGTTCACTACGGGGTTTTCTGCAGGTGGGCGTCGATTGTGGACAGAAGCTTCCACTTCAGATAGTGGTGCAGTCCAGCAAGACGGCATCTGTCCCACTTGATTGTTTGATTTCTCAGCATCATAATCTCAGTCCAGAAGACCCTCTCGTTTCTTTTTTCCTAAGAGTTCCCTTCCCTCTTTCTCCCTCCCAGATTTCTCCAGCAAACCTCTTCTTCCACACACTCTCTCCGTATCACTTCTGAATCTTCTCAGTTCTCTTTGCTGTGAAGATGACAGCTGTGTACAGTGTTAGTTCCATGGGTTTTCCGTATGGCGTGTGTCTGTGTGTCGCTGCCTGTGTCCTGCATTTTCAAGGTTTCTGCAGGGATCCTGGGGTCTAACCACACAGTGTGCAAGAAGAGCATTCTGAAGAGTTGTGGGAAATAATTGATCAAGAGGTTGGTCTGTGCAGGGCACTTTGGAATTTAGTTAATGTGTAGCCTGAAGCAGAAAGTGCCTGGCTGCTTTCAAGGCTCTTTGAAAACATGTACAAGTATTTGGTGAGAACTTCAGAACTCAGTTAAGCTGTCTTTGATTCCAAAGATATCCCTAGGGCCTGTGAATAAATTACAGATGCCTTTTTTAAAAAAATTACTTAATTCCTATATTAAATAATTGATTCTTCGTGAACCAATGTGACTAAATAGGTTAATCAAGTTATCACTGGATTTACTTAATTTTTCCCACTTTTGAAAAAAAATAATGCCTTATGTAGAAAAATAATAAGAGGATCCTTTGTTACTCTTGTATAAAATTAAAGGCTTTTGACCTACGAAAGCAGTACTGTCTGTAAGCTGTATGAGGTCCATTTGGTTGGGAGCTGATTCTCTTTGGCCTCGATTACAGCCTTTCTCTCCTGCTTCCTCTTGACTCGGTTACAAACTGTAGAAAGGGTCTTTTTCTCTGTGTTTAATATCTGACAATAGGGCCTCACTTTAGGGGTCTATCAGCTGCTTTTCCAAAGGTGCTATTTGGGGCTTGAACTCAGTGACTTACTAAGTGGTACCTTGGTACTCTTAAAGAATTCGACTGAATAACTTCCTTCTGCTCTTAAGCAAGTTCACTCCCCACTGGTGTGTACTTTGTCTTACCTTCTCTGAGCACTGCTTAGAAGTACATGTTGTAATTATGGTGGTTTTAACCCACAATTTTCTTTCCACCTCTCTCTGTTTTAGGAAAATCTTAATCTTCTTTGTTCTTTTATTTTTAAAAAAGAATTATTATTTAATCTTATTTCATATTACTAGTTTGAGGGGGGGTTTGTTTGTTTGTTTTTAATTTGCTATAGGGCACATACGCTAGAGTGAGTGAAAGGGAAATTGAGAAATCAAGCTGCCAGGTCCAGGACTGGAACTGTGGTTAGACAGGTGGGAGTCCAGTACCTTAACCCCCGCACCACCTGCTGGCCTTGTCTTTCTTTCATTTTCAAAGTCTCTTGGGACCAGCAAGTGACATAACAGTTAAGGCGCTGGGCTCCCACGTGGTTGACCGTGGTTTGAGTCTCAGATGCATTGGCTTAAAACTCATGTCAAGTGTGTGTGTGTGTGTGTGTGTGTGTGTGTGTGTGTGTGTGCCCAGAATCCTGAGAGGAGAATGGAGGAGAAGAGATTGCAGTGTGACCATTCTCCTAGGTGGGAGGGTATGATTTCTTGCTTTCTGTCTCTCTGTCTCTACAGCAAGTGTATATGCCCTATAGCAAAGGAAGGAAGGAAGGAAGGAAGGAAGGGAGAAAGAGAAATCCAAGGTCTCCTGGAACCTGGGAATTAAGGGACCCAGGGGTGTCCTCATCTGGTGTGATGCCACCTCTTTGCTACATGTACAGGTGGTCACAACGTGGAACTACCCTGCTCTGCAAGCATGGAGGAGGGAACGCAGGCCCCCTCAGAGACGGAGCTGCTTGGCTGGATGGTGTTTCTGTTCTTTCCGGGTGCAGCAGCTGCCCCGCCATGGCACGGCATGCCGATAGGCACTGAACGCAGAGAGGGTCTTTAGTTTTTCTCACCGCACATCTGGGGTGTTTTCCTAGAGAGCGTGGTGGGTAGTAACAAGCTCACTTCCCCTTGTTTTCGTGATTTAAGTATATTCCTCGGGAGAATATAGAGACGAGAACGGGTAGAGGAGCCATAGACACCCATGTGGAGACACACTCTCCTGAGGGAATTTGGAATCGATTCCATCTCATGAACCCCATGTGTGTGCTAATGTTGGTACCATTCGTCCTTCCCCCCGCGTTCTTGGTTATGCTATCAGAAGTAGGTCATTCTAGGGACCAGCAGTTAGCGTAATGGCTATGTCGCTGGACTCCCACGTAGTCGACCACGGTTCGCGTCCTGGACCCGGTGGCTTAAAAACTCACGCCGGGCACATGTGCGTGCATGCCCAAGATCCCGAGAGGAAAATGGAGAAGGGATTGTGGCGTGGCCATCCCCCCTGGGGGGTGATTTCTCACTTTCTGTTTCTCTGTCTCAAGCGCATGCACCCTATAGCGAAAACGTCTCAAAAAAAAAAGAAAAAGAAGAAGTAGGTCATTCTATGCCGTTTCAACTCTTCCCACATTTTAAATGACAGGGGGTCTTAGTTTGCTCAAATTTGGTTTTTACCCAAAAAGTGAAGGGACAGTTGATACCTTCTCTGAAGAATGAGGCTTTCCTCACTCAAGTTTCCGATCAATCAGTTACACCGACGCGCGTGCTGTGTGACAGACTGCAGCCGAGCCTCATTATTCATACGTGTCTGTGCGATGTTATTGAATCAATTTGTGCTGCATCCATTTTGCACTCATGGGTGGTTCACGGTCCCTTATGAGCAGACACAGTCAGCAGGCAATAATAGAAGACGCGGAGCAGAAATGGACGGGGCCCGTGATCCTCTGCTTCATGGTGCTAGAATGATTTCTTAAATTCATTTTGTGTCTTTTTTTTTTTTTTTTAATCCCAATCTCATCCATATGAGGACAGAACTAGCAAAATCAAAAGCAAGTACTTTCCAAACCTTTCTCTATTTTTCTGCTTTTCTTCTCGTACAGATGGTTAAATGAGGGGACAGAAAAAGGTCTCTACTTTCTGATTCGCAGGGCAGGTCATTCCCACGTGTAATTCCTTACCGGGTCTCGTAGTCTTCTGTGTGGCACAGCAGCCCTTCCCAAGTCAAAAGGCAACACGACAGGAGAAAAGCTGAAACGGCACTCACAAACGTTACCTGCGCAGGGGCTTAAGGATTCCTAAGGGGAAGTGTTTGAGTAGAGCAAACAGTAGAGAGAATAAGAAACAGCGATAGCCGCTGAGGTTCTGGCCGTGGTAGCTAGCTCCAGTAAAGCTCCTGCTGTCCCCCATGTCTTCCAGTAGAGTCCAGGTGGTACCGCCCCATGGAGGAAGAGGGGCAAACACCCAGCCACCTGAAGGGACCAGAGCTGTCTTCCGCTTGTGCCCTTGCTTCTCATTTCAGTCCTCACCAGTCTCCGCTCTGGTGCCCAGAGGGGTTTCCAAAGGAAGAAGTAGCCACCTCAGCAGGGTCTTCAACTCCTCTGCACTCACAGAACTCCGGGAGATGATTCTGTCAGCATTGTCCTGAGATGCAGGGATTCATTGTATGAATTCTCCGGGCCCTGTCGTTATTAATCTTGGTGCTCTTCGCCAAGTCATCCCACCTCTCTGGGTGTCAGTTACTCAGCTCTGTGACATGGACCTGGGAGACATGATCCTCAGGGCCCCTTCACTTCCCCTTCTGTGTGTCTGTAGTGAAAAACAAAACCTGTCCCAATTGCTAGCTGACATCCTATTGTGAAATGAGGCACTGTTCATTTATGAGGACATTTTAAGGAAGAAACGTTCCTTGGGTCAAAGGATTGTCAGGTCCACATTTATAAACGTCAAGATACAAATCAAGACTTGTATGTAGAGAGACGTGCTAGAGAATTAGACTTGAGCAAGGTCAATAAAGATCCAATGTGCATGTATCAGAATATCGGTAATAGCCTGATGTTTCCAAACACAGACTCAAGTGGTTCTGTGTTTTCCTCTCCAATATGTGATGGATGATCAACATTTCTTTCTGTTGTGCACAACAGGAATTTAAAAAAAATCTTTCTAAAAAGCTCACTCCTTCATAGTGAGCCTTGGTCACTTGAGCAAATGTTTTAAGAGGGTCTGAGAAGTAGAGGGAAATTCCGTGCTTAGTCTCACTTATGATTCCAGCCATAATTCATGACTGACTCACACACTAAGACTTCCCAGCACTGTTCTCTGCATCACGCAATCGTTAGACAAAGTCCCCCTATTTCTAAAAAGGCCTTAGTAGTCCATATTGTGGGCGTCCTTTTTCTCATCTCTGTGCCTTTTGGTTCCCTCATACTGCCCCTTTGGTCACTGGAGCTCCACCTAGAATATCTCTGCTCCTTTTCTAGGACTCTCTTCAAAATTTGACCCTGGATCTAGCCAGTGGCATGGTGGGTAAGGCTCTGGATCCCACATGGCTGACTGTGGGGTTGGGGTTCCAGATCCAGAATCTTTTTATTATTTATTTATTTAAGTTATTTAATTTAATTTCTTCTTCTTCTTTTTTTTTTTTTTCAATTTGACCAGCGAGCGACAGAGAGAGCAAGATAGAGGGAGAGGGAGAAGGCAAGCCACCAGGGCTGGGACTTGAACCAGGGTTGCCCATGTGAGAGTACAGAGCCTTAACCACAATGCCACCTGCAAGCCTCTGCAGACTCAGAATCTTAAAACTCATGCCAGGCACATGTGTGCCCAAAATCCCAAGAGGAGAATGGAAGAGAAGGAACTGCAGCATGGCCATCCCCCCTGGGGGTGATTTATAACTTTCTCTGTTGCTTTGAGCTCATGTGCCCTATAACAACAACAACAGCAAAACTAGAAAATAAAAATTTGACTCTGGGACCAGCAGATGGCATAATGGTTATGTTGTTGGACTTTCATGTAGTTGACAACAGTTTGAGTCCTGGACCTGGCAGCTTAAAGCTCACACCAGGGGTGTGTGTGTGTGTGTGTGTGTGTGTGTGTGCATGCCCAAAATCCTGAAAGGAGAAATAGAAGTGAATGAATTGCATTGTGACCATGGAGGGCACTTCCTCACTTTCTCTTTCTCTCTCTCTCTCTCTCACTCTCTCTCTCTCTCCAGCAAGAGTATGCATCCTCTGGTAGATTTAAAAAACAAGTAAATTGGGACCAGCAGATGGCGTAACAATCAACAGTTATGTTGCTGAACTCCCACATGGCCGCCTGCAGTTTGAGTCCTGGACCCGGTGGCTTCAAAGTTACACTGGGCACGTGTGTGTGCGCGCATGCCCAAGACCCCATCGCCCCTGAGGGGAATGATTTCTTGCTTTTTGTCTCTCTCTCTCTCTGTCTGTCTCTCTGGCAAGCGATGTGCCTTATAGCAAAAATTTCTCAAAAAAAAAAAGCAAAGAAATTGAGCAGATTGTACAGAGTTCTCTGTACTCCTCTCCTGCTCACGTTGTCACTTTTTATTAACTGTTTTGTTTTTTTAAGTAAATTAAATAACGTATTCAAAATATATGGTGACTCTCTCCCGCCGCCTCCGTGGAGTACAGCATTGAGTGCTCCTCTTTGGAGAAGATCATTCTAGACCACACCAGGTTAGCAAGAAAAGCTGAAGCATAAAAAGTGGTGAAAGTTCATTTTGTTCAATATTGTTTGGTATTTGGAATGTACACACTCTATGAAAAATGCAGATGGGGGTTTCCATCTGGATTCGAGTGGGCCACTGAGGTTGCCCACTGGGGTGTTGACTGGCGGGGCTTGTGACCTCATGGGCCCACCAGGTCTGGCAACAGAGGAGAGAGGTGCAGTTTCACCTGCAGGAGGGAGCTCTGCACTGGGCAGACCACAGGGAGCCTGGAGGAAGCCCTGTGGAGAGCCAGGCCACTGCACTGAGGGTCAGAGGGAACAGCCAGGGTCCAGCAGGCACTTGGGACACTTTCTGAATACATAAGCAGCAATTTTCCTCCAAGCAAATGGATCTGAAAACCCCTTTTGAGTCTGTTCTCTGTTGCTTAATAACCGAACACTGGATAATTTATGGAGGCTTGTTTAGCTCATGGTTTTAGAGATCCAGGGTCAAGGTCCTGCACCTGGTGAGGGCCTTCTTACTGGTGGGGACTGTGGCAGAGTCCCGATCCTGCCCAGGGCGTCACATGGTCAGGCAGAGCAAGGGTGGCCCTTACGGAGCCTCCGGGGTTCGGTCTCTGGGACTCCACCCTGACGGCTTTATCTAACTCTAGCCACCTCCCAAGGACCTATCCTCCAACGCCATAGTCAGATTAAGCTTTCACCCTTTTAATACTTTAACAATACAACCAAATTTCAACCCGTGAATCTGGGGGGAAGAGTATATTTAATTCATAGTAAACACTAAACATAAAATTTCTCCCCCCAATTTTCTTGCATGGCCATCTTGAACGAGGGGCAAGGTAGAGGGTTCATCTGGACAGGAGTGAGCAGCAGGAGGTGCAGGAGGTTATAGACAGGGCCGCCCAGAGTCGGAGACGGGTCTGCGGAAATGAACATGGTGCAGCCCCCGCAGACGTACCCCTGGCTCGGCTGCAGCAGCGCTCCGTGTCAAACGTCGCTTCTTAAAATGGAATGTTTTTCAGCTCTCTAGAGACTTAACAAGATCTGAAAAGATTTTGCTCCTGTTTGCTGGCTGCGACACATGGTACTTTTTACACCTTTACCTAGATGGAAAGCACTGTAACCCACTGCTTTGCGTGTTCGAACAAGCCTGCTTGGAGAGCTCACAGTGCCCGAACAGCTGGCTGCTTCACGCTGATTTGCACTGTCCTGACGTTACCTAAACAATCGTTACTTACTTTTCTTCTTTCCGTGCTTAAGCAAGTTTCAGCTGGTTAGAAGAGAGTTATGTGGGAAATGGCCTCGAGCCCTACGATAAACATATATGTCACACCCTAGTTAACTTAGGTCAGCTTCACTTTAGATTGATATGTACGGAACCCGCTTTGAGGAGCTAAACCACCACCCCACTACCCCAGAACTCTTAATTAGCCCTCTCCATGCAGCCCTGTAACCATTCACTGGGTTTCTCATTCTTTTTCTGTGAAGGGGTTTAAGTTAGAGGGCCGTTGCATTAATGTCAGTCAAAAGTAGGATGGTGTTAATCAGGGAACAGTAGTCTGAAGCAGTCCCAGGTAATGGATGGCGTTGTTCTGCAGGAAGTATTCCAAAGCAGAAGTTGGGCTACACCCCGTCTGGGCAGCTGTGCATTCACGTTGTCCTGAGCATATGCTAATGCTAACTGGACCAAAATGTTAGTTTTACACATCATTACGAGGCTTGCAGAAAGGAATAATTCACACTGAGTAAAGTGGAGAGAATTAGCCATTACCAGACTACAACAATGAGCTTTAACAGCGAAGAAAGAGGCATATGGAATGCCTTCTATCACATGGCCATGTGTTGTCCTAGGGGACGGAATTAAGGGAGGTGAGGGAGGCAACCAGGCATTGTCCATTCTAATCTTATGCAAGATTTTAGATCATTTATTTGATAACGGCACGGGCAACTTCTGAGACTATTGATGAGGTAGTTCTCCTAGAGATCTTCAAGAATCTGGGCAGATTTTGAATATTAGCTATTCCTAGTTCTTAGGCCCGCTGGTTAGTCATCCCTTATCCCACAAAGAATTTTAAAAATGTGCCAGCTTAAGGAGGTCAGAGGTGAAAGCATGGAGGTGTTTCATGTGCACTTTTTTCTCTCTCACTAAGAGACTGTTGACATGGGTCTTGTGTGAACTTCTTGGCTAACTGACTAAATATGTTCACGATCCAAGCGAGAGGAGCAGAGAACACTCAAATTTCAGGATGTGAACTTGTGTTTAATTTCAGTCGATCATTTGTTGATGGCAAGTACGCCAGATGAAATGCGTCTTCTGAACGAGCTCTGAGCTCTGTGGGTCTGTGTATATCAATCATCTTGCCTGCCATGACACCGCGTCCAACAAACCTCGTTGACACTGACAGGGACCAGATGTGTAAGGCCGTGGAAAAGACGTGAGGTTTTGACATCAGTTGACTGACAGTTACACGTGGAGGCACCACTTGAGGGTCTGAGATTTTGTCAGTCCAGCAGGTAGATGGAAATCTGCGTTTAATGTTATCGCATGCCTTTAAACATTTAGCTGAAGGTAAAACCACCCCCATTCATGGAATTGAGCTTAAAATAGCCCAGTGTTAGCTCTTCAGACTGAAAAAGTTCATTCGCTCCCTCCTTTGGTCTTGCTCTTGTTCTCTCTTATCCTCTGCAGACACAGTGAGAAGAAAGTTTAAGTAAAACACAATTTATAAATCTTCTTTTCCTGGAATGTATTCTTATTTTATGTCTGCCTATATCTAATTATGCAAAACATGATCAGTGTTTAAGCAAATACAGTATACATACTATATTAATAGTACATGTCTCCTACTAACAAAAAATGACCTGACTTTATGATGGGCACTAAAAATGGGAACCAACGTTCTCCCTAATTTTCAACTTTAAGAGCTTAATAACCTCTGGAAATGTAATTTTTCCAAATCTTGAGGGTTAAAAGTGTTTAACACAGGAACAGTAGTTGAAGTAAGTTACCATTTAACCTAAGATTCTTTGCATAAAACTAAGGAAAGACTGAAGCTGTTTTCATCTGAAAGCAAAAGAAACAGAAAATCACAACGTAGGACTTCAAATGATGAACCGATTTTAATGTAGCACTCTGGATGATTAAATGTCTATTCTTAATTTTTTTTAAAAAAAAACGGGTTTTTTTTTAATACATGTTGAGCAACATTTTTATAAAAAATAAGCAGGAATAGAAGTTTTATCTTAAAATGATTTTTTCGAGTTTAGCATAAGGGACTTAAAAGTACTCAAAAGTGAGTTATAGAATTTCATGACTTCAATTGTCACGACAAAATATGAGCGCATTTTTACTTTCAGAAAGCCTGAATATCAGCACTTGTTTTAGTTTGTATGAAAGCAATTGCAACGTGACAGAAGGAAAACGTTCATGCTAATTACACAGGGAATTATCGGCTTTTATTTGTACTGGAACTCCTTTAATGTTTTAAGAGTGGGTTAACGGTGATGTGGCATTCGTATTCCGCTGGCCTCCATCTGAGCCGCACACGCACACACCTAGTTGGCATTTTTGCCTCCAGGCTGCTGAGAGCTGATTATTCTCCTAATCAGAACCATCACAATCAGGGGAGACAATTAGCCAGGTTAGGCCTCTGCAGTGGATCACCACAGCCCTTAGCTTCCGATGGCCTTGCGCACTCTCGAATCCTATCAACAGCATTTCAGTAATCACTGCTTGGTTCCATCTGTTGCCATTCAAGTCTGCCTTTCAGGCCTGGGGATTGCGGCGTGATCGTCCCCTCTGGGGGGGTGATTTCTCGCTTTCTGTCTCTCTGTCTCTCTCTCTCTCTGCCTGGCAAGTGCACGCGCCCTATAGTGAAAATCTCTCTCAAAAAAAAAAAAAATAAATAAAATAAAATAAAAACCACACTCTGCATGTGTGTGTGCATGCCCAAAATCCTGCCAAGAAGGAGAAGCGGGAGAAGGGATGATGGTATGATCATGCCCCACTGCCGAGTGCTTTCTCTTTGTCTCTCTTCATCTCTTTTTGTTGAGTACACATGCCTCTGCAGTTTAAAAAAAAAGAAAAGAAAAGAAAAGAAAAAAAACAACACATAGCTTTATAGGGTCAGCAGTTGGTGTGATGGTTGAGGGCACTAGACTCCCACATGGCTGACATGAAGGCTTGATTTCTCTCTTTCAC
>NW_006159626.1:1666259-1677294 GCF_000334495.1 Tupaia belangeri chinensis
ATGCCTGATATGTAATAGATTTAGCATATTGAGAGGCATACTAAAATTAGAATGGCCTAAGACCCATGTGGTAATGGTACATTTTATTTCACTTTTTCCCTTTTTACTTTTAAGTGGTTTTTGCTATAGGGCGCATGCGCTCACCAGACAGAGAGAGACAGAGAGACAGAAAGCAGAAAATCACCCACCGGGGGGGATGGCCACGCCACAATTTCTTCTCCTCCATTCTCCTCTCAGGATCTTGGGCATGCACGCACACACGCTCGGCATGAATTTTAAGCCACCCGGTCCGGGACGAGAACCGCGGTTGACTACGTGGGAGTCCAGCGACATAGCCATTACGCTAACTGCTGGTTCCATGGTAATGGTACATTTTCATGTTTTTCAAATAAAATACATTTTGTTTTGAATATCTTTAATTTTGTGCATGTCTGGTCATCCTCTGATTTTACCAGATATTGGAAGAGTTCTCATTTAAAAAACAATGTCTTTTATCTTCTCTTTCAATATTTAATATATCTAAATAACCTTCATGTATTTCTGTGATAATTGTTTTTAAGTTTTAGAATGTGACTATGTTCCAGGGTTTTGTGGTCAAATATTTATCATGTTATTTCAATATCTAGTTTAATAGTATATTGTCATTTAGAAGTGAAGTGCTTTTAGAAAGAAGCCAGAAGATCAGTTTGAAATTGACTTAAAACTTTGTGGGGCTTGGGGCCAGCAGGTAGCATGGTGGTTAAGGTGCTGAATTCCCACGTGACCAACTGCGGTTTGAGTCCTGAACCTGGTGGCTTGCTTTCTCACTTTCTCTCCCTCTCTCTCTTTCTGGTCCAATTAAAATAATAATAATAAATTAAATTAAATAATTCTTTAAAATACTATGTAGGGCTTATAATTTGTATATGAAGATACAACTTTAACAGAAAAAATTTTTTTTCTTTTCTTTTTTTCTTTTTTTTGGAGAGATTTTTGCTATAGGGCACGTGTGCTCGCCAGATAGACAAGAGAGAGACAGAGAGACAGAAAGCGAGAAATCACCCCCCAGGGGGGATGGTCACGCCGCAATCCCTTCTCCTCCATTCTCCTCTCGGGATCTTGGTCACTCACGCACATGCGCCCGGCGTGAGTTTTAAGCCACTGGGTCCGGGACACGAACCGCAGTCGACTACGTGGGAGTCCAGCGACATAGCCATTATGCTAACTGCTGGTTCCCTACAGAAAAAATTTAAAAGCAGGAATAAAAGAAACCAAGTGAGCATTTCTTTTTACTTATTTCAAGGATTAAGGTGTTTTACTGAAATACTAATTTTATGTTTTTGGGTAGGCCTTTGTGTGTGTGCATGACTGTGCATTCATTAGTTCTCCCAGGTGTAGGTACTGTAATTCCTACATTGGTTAATGACTCTAATCAGAGGATCAATTAGAAAATGACTATAAAGGTTTATCACATAAGAGATAAGCATTTGTTTTATATAAAGAGATTTTTCGCTCATAATAGTGCTGATCATTAAGTCATGAATTTCTGCAAGTAAATGTCAGCTAGGAAGCCTGACATTTCTTAAGGGAGTCCAGGCTTGGTTAATTTACTTGTTTTTTTATATGCATTTGTTTATATCATTAATTCAGATTTTCATTTATTTGTTCATCCATTCATTCATCACCATCGCTTATTCTCTGTTCATGTATAAAATAATCGACATGCATTTACGTTTATTGAGATTTTTTTAAATTCTCTGCCTCCAAAACAATGAAGTGGTTGATATCTCAAGTGTATTTTTAAAATTATGTGTGCGTGTGTGTATATATATGTGTGTGTGTGTGTATATATATATATACACACACACACACACATATCTATAATTTACATTTGTTGTACATATTTATAGCAAATGGTATGAGTTCTCAAACCAAGTATCTTTCTTAAGGGTTTTTATTTTTAGTTTGCAAAATTTATAAATATTTGTTGTATATCTGTGGCTTATAGGAAACATTTTTATTCTAATTTTTGCAGTTTATAAACAATCTAGTACAGGGTTTTTTGTTGTTGTTGTTGTTGCTTTACACATCTGCATAGACAGTTTAATACAATCCAAAATAGCTGATTTATCCCATTGCTCTATGGGCAATTAAACCTGGGAGTATTATCTCAGCAGGAAAAAGCCAAATTACACATGTGAGGTAAATGGATCTTTGAAGCTGGAGCACATCGGTATTACTGCGCACGAGGCTATGTTAATATTCCTGTAGAGATCAATGGGGGTTTATTGATGAATACTAGAGATAGCAAAGTGATGTCATAAACTTTTAATAGTCTAATAAACTATATTTAACATTTTCCATCTTGGTAAGACCTACAGCTTTTATATAGGATAGAGTGGTCCTCTACACTTTGTGAAGAAAGCTTTCTAACTTCCCAAGGGATGAACTTTTAGGGACCAGATGCCACACCCCATAGTTCTCAGTCTCTTGCAGTTGTCCAAAGAAAATGGTAAGTTGGAACCAGCAGTTAGCATAATGGCTATGTCACTGGACTCCCATGTAGTCAACCGCGGTTCAAGTCCTGGACCCGGTGGCTTAAAACTCACACTGGGCATGTGTGCATGTGTGCCCAAGATCCCGAGAGGAGAATGGAGGAGAAGGGATTGCGGCGTGGCCATTCCCCCTGGGGGATGATTTCTTGCTTTCTGTCTGTCTGTCTGTCTCTGTCTGTCTGGCGAGTGCACGCGCCCTGTAGCAAAAACCTTTCAAAAAAAAGAAAACAAAATGGTAAGTCTTTGGGATCATTACCTTTGCTCTCCCAACAAATGGGATGCACGAGAAAGCATCATGGTGTTCTTATATTACTTTTGAACATTGCAGCATAACTCTCAAGTCCTCATCGGTTTGCGTGATCTCTAATTGACCTCAACAATATTATATAATTTTAGAATGCTAAACACCCCCAGTGTCTCTTTCAAACAGAGTCCAGTTCATGTAAAATAATGAACACTTTGTTGGAGCGTTTAGTAGATGAAGCGCATACATCCAGTGCCCTGGCTTTCACCCTTCGCCCTCTAATTAATTGCTCAGTGTTTCATGCTTTTATCAATTATAGGCAAAATTTGAGGAGCAAAAGCAGAGAAAACATTGGAGTTGCTGAGCAATACTTTCAGGCATTAGGCTCTTGTGAATGTAATGTGTGAATTATAGCTTTGGACATGCCTAAAAGACATCAAAGGAGAAAGTATTTAGTCAACAGAATGAGTTTAGAAAGGGGGAGGGGAGACAGGACAGCAGAAGCCTCTTGCAATTCCAGTCCTGTGACTTCATTTACGTCTAGTCACAGTCAGGCTGAGAGCTTGAGTTTTTCATGAGAGGAAGATTTTGTTGTCAATTTGAGGAATGAAAAACTTTGCCTTTAGAATCCCAGACCAACATATAGGGGGTTCCAGAGTGCTCAAGAAAATAGTTTGTTTTAATGAATTAAAATGCCCCCAAATATTTTCATTTGGCGTATTCCATTTTTTTTTAATTATTATATTTTTAAAGTAATTATTATTACTTTCTATAGAGCATGTGCATCCACCAGAGAGAGACTGAAAGTGAAAAAGCAAACTACCAGGTCCAGGACTTGAACTGCAGTTGGCCATGTGGGAGTCCAGCACTTAAACCACCCCACTACCTGCTGGCCCCCCATTCTCTCTCTTATATCTCACTCTCCTATTTCTCCAAATGCAGAAGTTGCACATGAAATATTCCAAGGGTTTCTATTGTAGTTAATCCAACGTTATTGGCAAAAATGTCAAATCATTTGAAAGAACTTGATGTGCCTCCCCTTTGGGACTTGCAGGACTGTCTCTCACACATAACGTAAAACGTTCATGTCAGCATATCCGCATCAGAGCTGAGAGAGAGGGAGAGAAATTAAAGAAATGACCTCCATCTGCTTAACATATTGTCAACAGTTTTGGAGATGAACAAAATCTTAAATTACCCCCACACTTAAGGCATCTAATTACCTTCCGAAAGACTTTGGAAGAGAAGAAGTTTTATTTGTCCAGAGAGGGCAATACAGATGGTTTTTCCCATCATTTTTAGTAGGAGGGAGCAGGTGTAAGACTGTTTTGATTAAGTGTACATTATATATTTATATTCCTTTGTCAGGGATGTTGGAACCTAGAGAGCTCCTCAAGGACTTTAGATGTTATGAGGTCTCATGAAAAAGTTCAGAAGGTATTTGGGGAACTTTAGGAACTGGTGACGCACTGATTTTTCCCGTCCTTCTACTCATCCTTTCCTGTTGTGTTGGTTTGGCCCTTGGTGGGGTTGAGAGCAGGTGTGGGGAAATAGGATGACATGGCCTACTATCTCCCCAGCTCCTGTCCTGGCTTGGCATGGGTGATGACATTTCTAGCAGCTGTCATCACCTACATTGTCCCCAGGTTGCCACTTGCCTTGTGGAGAGAGTGGCGTCCTTTTTATGGTGTTAGGTGGACGCTTGGCCCTCCCACATTCCATCCCAGTCAACATTCAATTATTATGGCTTCTCATGCCTCCTGGGCACCGGACCCGGGCCAGCCTTGTGGATTTGGTTATAGCTGCTTCTCATGCAGCTGACATGGGTGTAGTGAGTGGAAATCCAGAGCGGAATCTGACGTGACCTCAGTGTTCTACCAGATCTTATTACACAGCTTCTGCATTAGTTCAGTCACCAAATACATGCTGACTACTCCGTAAGTTCCGTGTGCTAAACTGAAATAGCGCTGCAGAACCTTTTTTTTCTTTTTTTCTTTTTTTTGGAGAGGTGTTTTGTTTGTTTGTTTGTTTGTTTGTTTTGCTATAGGGCATGTGCGCTCTCCAGAAAGACAGAGAGAGACAGAAAGCGATAAATCACCCCCCAGGAGGGATGGCCACGCCGCAATCCCTTCTCCTCCATTCTCCTCTCAGGATCTTGGGCATGAACGCACATGTGCCCGGCGTGAGTTTAAGCCGCCGGGTCCGGGACTCGAACCGCGGTCGACTACGTGGGAGTCCAGCGACATAGCCATTACGCTAACTGCTGGTCCCCTAGCGCTGCAGAACCTTTAAGACAACCACTTTTTAATTTATCTATTTAAAAAGCGAGGTATGGGGAGATTGAGTGCCTTGCCCAGTTCCTGTAGTGTATAGGAGGCAGGCAGTATTTAAGCCCAAGCGTTTTAACTGCACGTTCAGTGTACCCTGTCACACATGTGGTGACAGCATTAAGCACTAAAAATAATGAACGAGTGTTGGGGATTGTGTTCCACCCTCTCCTTTCTCGTGTTCATCTCCTTTTCTTTACGCCAACAAATAACCTACTCCAGGCTCTCTTCATGTTTAGGAGATCCTAAGAAACTGAAGTCAAGAGTTTATGTCTAAGTTATTTTGTAGCTTTCGGCAGTGCCAGGTGTCTTGCACTGAGTAGGACCTCTACAAAAAGTTGCTGAATGGATGAGAGTCAATAGCTCACTGACAGGTGTGGAGGGGTAGGGACTGGCCAGCTGAAGCCTGGGAGGTCTGTATGTGTCCGCCTAGTCTGCTTGCAAGACCCCTTGTGACCTTCCTCTTCCTCCTTTCCATCTGTCTACTCCAGGGCTGGCAGGACAATCACTTTAACATCCAGATCCACTCGGGTCCTGCACCTTCTTAAAATCTTCCTTGGCTCATCTACAGAGCATGTGCACTCACCAGCAAAAGATAGAGAGAGAGAGTAGAGAAAGTGAGCAATCATTCCCCGGGGTGATGGCCACATCCCACAACCCCTTCTCCTCCACTCTCCTTCCGGGATTTTAGGCACATGTATGCTTCTCGTGAGACTCAGGTTGCTGGGTTGGAACTAAAACTGCAAAGCTGGCCATGTGGGATCCAGTGCCTTAATCACCATACCACCTACTGGCCCGTCATGCCACCACCCACTTCCCCAGTTCTTCAGCTAGTCCCGATCTTAGGTGAACCGATCCCCAGCATGGGTTCATCCGTTCTCAGGAACCGAGAGCAGAACTGCAGTAGGCTCTAGGACTGCACACTGCAGAGCCCCATGCTGTGGCCGGCCCCACCATAGCCTCCTTTGTCCTCATCAAACTCCCTACTTTCCAGACTGTTTGGGTTTACTTGTGTCTGTAACCAGGAAGCCCACACCTCTCCTTCCTTGGAATAATTCTATCCATCCTCTAAGACCTGGCTTCTCTGTGAGGTCTTCCTGAAACTTTCTGAAATCTTCCATAGTCGGCTGCCATTTTCTGCTTTCCACAACATTCTGTACTAATCTCTCTTATTTATCACGTTGTTATTGCAGTGGTCTAGTCACGTGACTGCCCATCTAGATGGTCCGTTCCCCTCAGGCAGGGCTATGTCTGATTTTATTTTTGTTTCTCCACCTTAACTACAATGCCTGAGCCACAGGAAGTAATCAATCTACTTGTCTTGAATAAATTAATTAATTAACAAAGAGAGACAGGCCATAAATATGTGAAAAGTCAATCAGATTAAGAAAGGATGGAAGGTCAATTGAATATCATATTGTTCAAGTGAAGTGTAATGTTAAAGTTTAAGCTAAAACAGGCCTTCCTATAGAGACGTCACTTCTCCTTCTTTATTTTATTTTATTTTTAAATTTTTTTTAGGGTTTTGCCATAGGGTACGTGTGCTTGCCAAAGAAAGAGGAGGACAGTGAGAAATTGCCCCCTAAGGAGGATGGCCATGCCACAATCCTTCCTCCTCCACTCTCCTGTCAAGTTTTTGGGCACACATACACATATGCTCAGCATGATTTTTAAACCTCCCTACCTGGGACTAAAACTGTGGTTGGCCATGTGGGAGTCCAGCATGTGGTGGTCCTTAACCACTTGTTGACCCCAAGAAATGCCATCTACTCTAATGCAGTGTGAGGACACCTATCTGTCTCTGACCTCGGCAGAATGAGAAACTCTTCCTGTAGTGCTTCATCCCCGGAGCACCCCTGTTACTCAGTCTGGTGCCCCGTTTGGTACCTCTGCTAAGGCCACTTCTCATCAGAATTTCCCCACCACGTTCACAAGTCTCTTTGGGTCTGAACTCTGCCAAGTGATGGGTCTTCATGGGTCAGAGATGGGAAAATGCAGTAATGCATTAGTTGGCAAGTATGATTTTCCTCCCAAGCAAGAGTACTTTACACATGCTTGAGGACTGCCATTCACTTTGGGGAAGATGTCTTTGTTCAAAGGTGGCCTTCCTTGTCTCAGCCTTCACACCACGCAGGCAACTGCCAGGCTCACTGCATTTATGTGTCCAGCACACATCCACAAGGGGACCGAGTTGCCTCTGTGCATCTTATGAACCCCTCAAAAGGGTCACCATGTGCTTCTTCCCCATGCTATAACTTCTTTTAGAAATCTTTTTCATGGTCCAGCTGGTGGCCTGGTGCTAAGACAGCTGGATCCCAGATGGCCTCCTGCATAGCTGAAATCCTGAACCCGGCAGCTTGAGAAAGATGCCGGGCAAGTGTGCATGTGTGCCCAAAGTCCACAAGGAGGGAGAAATGGAGGAGAAGGGATTAGGTGACCGTCCCTCCTGCATTCCTCCTCTGTCCCACGCTCTCTGTGTCTCTCTCCAGTAAGCACATGCGCTTTTGGCATTTTTTTTTTTTTTTACAAAAAGAAACGTCTTTTTCTTACCTCATAACCAAAAATCCATGTACATTTTTACCTGTTCTACCTACCTATTCAAGACATGCTGCATTGACTGCTGAAATTTAATTTCTAATTAAACTGAACTAATCATTTTGATTTCAAGATGTTTTATAAAAAATTATTGTTTTTGTTTCTCATAGTCAAAACGCCTTTTTAGTTATGGCATTGCTTGTACACACGCCGCTTGTGTCGGTACTTACTGAGCACTTCCTGTGTGGAAGCACCTGCCAGGCAGCTCACTTAGATCCTCATTGACCCCTTTCATTCATCCATCTGCCCCTAACAAACGTCCTAGGTGGGGGAATCAGCAGTTAGCGTAATGGCTATGTCGCTGGACTCCCACGTAGTCGCCCGCGGTTCACGTCCCGGACCCGGTGGCTTAAAACTCACGCCAGGCGCGTGTGCGTGCGTGCCCAAGATCCCGAGAGGAGAATGGAGGAGAAGGGATTGCGGTATGACCATCCCCCCTGGGGGGTGATTTCTCGCTTTCTGTCTCTATGTCTCTCTCTGTCTGTCTGGCGAGCGCACGTGCCCTACAGTGAAAATCTCTCCAAAAAAAAAAAAACGTCCCAGGTGGGAGGCAGCACTGTTATCTGCCGCGCCGCCGTGGCTGCGGATGCAGGATGGAGACGGACGTATGCTGGTTGCACTCACTCCCTGCAGAGTCCGGGTGTAAACGGGTCGCTGGCCCTCTCTCCCTTCCTCTCTTTCCTGTGCCATCTGCCACAACCTGTAAGATAGCTGTTCTTGGGTGTCAGATAGATGTCTATAAAGTCCGGAAAATAAAGCCAAAATATCTTTAATCTGGCCAACATGCAGATGGCATGGAGGTTAAGGCGGCTGGATCCTACATGGCTGACAGAATGGGTCAAGTCCCAGACCTGGCAACTTGAAAATCATGTGAAAAATCACACCAGGCGTGTGTGTGTGCATGCCCAAAATCTTGAGAGGAGAATGAAGGAGAAGGGAGTCCAGTATGGCTGCCCCCCCCAGGGGTGTTTTCTCTCTCTCTCTCTGTGTGTGTGGGTCTGTCTGTCTGTCTGTCTGTCTGTCTCAGGACAGCATCTGTGCCCTATAGCAAAAAATAAACATAGAATAAATAATTTCCTTTTAGCCACCAGACATTAACAAACTGTATAAACCATGTGTGCTGGAAAGGCCAGGTACCACAAGAAGGATCCGAGGTCCTTCTTTCCACTCCTGTTTTCTTTCCACTGTTATTAGTGACACTTCGCAAGCAGTTCCAAAGACGCCTCTGAGCGTTCCTAGACATCCTGTACTTCGTGCGTACGCCTTAGAGAGGCCCGGGTGGCGAGCTCACGCCTGCTGGCACCCCTCTGCCTCCCTTGCACTCCTGGAATGCTCAGGGAGCTGGGGCGCCTACCTTGTCATGGGCTCATGGACGACTTTGAGTTCTCCATCGTCAGATCCCTAGTGCCAGTGAGCACCGAGAAGACAGAGAGACCAGGTCCCCTCATGGTTTCCCTCTTCCCTTTGGGACATGGATAAACCCGTGAAGCGAAAGAATGAAGAAATGGTGACGAACACACGTGTGGTCTGTACAGAGGGGACTGAACTACTCAGGGATCTAAAAACCACATCTCCACAGGACAGCTTTGCACCCTTTTGTTCTACCATCTACGGCCTTTAGATCTTTTTGAGTTACTTAATCATTATTCCTGAGATTTGTTTGCTTGATCCCATAAACAGAAAGCCTTTAGACTAATACTGAAAAATAGGTAACGATACGTGTTATATGGCCACATCTACGCGTGTGAGTGTCATATATAACCCACACGTCTTTGTGTATAACAACACACGCGTTTCCCCTTGGAAGCAGTAAATTAAGTATTGAGACTGAGAGCAAATGAATAGGAAACAGCGCCTGAAAACTGTTCTCCCGGGGTGAAGGCCCTTTGGCCTTTGGCCACAGTAGGGGAATGCCACTCCCAAGTCGGCCTGTCTTACACAAACGGGTTGGGAAAGAGGGCCGGTCCCTGCCCTGCACACAGCAGCTGTGCTCACTAGTTTTGTAATCTGTAATCTCACATCGCGCTTCTATTTTAATTTCAGCGTGCCTGAAGCACAGGAGTCTTTTCAGATGTTCAGACATGACTATTTAAAATTGAAATGAGAAGTTCCACCATTAAGTATTCTCATCTTCTCTGAGATTTTCTTTCTGATGTGATGAAGTGAAATACTTTTTCATGTCGCCCATCATTTCTACTTACACTGTCTTGCTTATGCAAACTTTTAAATAGGCTGTAGATGCAAGAGCATATAAAAATCTGTACAAATTTTGTCTAGCTTTGCATTATTGTTAAGTCAGCGAGGATTCTAATGGAGTACAGGGGATGAGACAACAAGAATCCAATCAATAGACACAAAAGGCAAATGAACTTGCATAAATTAGCACTCTAATAGGAAAAGATAAATGCGTCTTCTCTTTCATCTTTCAAGCAATACACATTATTGAAAGAGGTCTAGCAGTTACCACCCTGATTTATTTTTAACTTTTTCAGGGGTGCAAAAAAAAAAAAACAAACGAGAAAATGCAAGTAAATTGAGCATTGAGGAGACTGTTCTGAGCTACTGACAGCAGATCGATGTACCAAATGCAGTATGTTGAGCTCAGCCTGTTGTGTCCACATGGGTATTGCTATCATCAATGTCGGCCGTGGAGACAAGAAGGAATACCCAAGATCGCCAGAGGGTCTGTTCTGTGGCCAGAGTTTGTCTTGGAGGAGCTAGTCTCCAATCCTGACACTCAGGCATTTCCAGAGTGCCCTGCGTTTATACCATGTCCACCGAGGCAGTGCAGGAAGAAAATGAAAGTCTTAGGTGTCTAGAACCAGGGCAGTCACAGCTCATCCAGCGCTGTGTAGTAGCCTCATTCACTGCCACTAGCTCATCTGAAGAAATTCTTAGGGGATAGCAAGGTGCTCCATTCCCCATTATTGCAATTACACTCTGTTGGTGGAGGGCAGTGGTGAGGTATAATGGCTCCAGTATGAATGTTACAAAGTAGCAAGTGCCTGACATTATAGCTTCTAGTCATAATCTATCTAGCAACACCCAAAATTTTTCTCTAGCACTACAGCCTTCCACCTCTTTGTTTACTGCTTCTGTCCATGGAAAGGTATAAGGGGCTGCCAGGTATTCTTCATTGCTTTTACTAAAAGGCAAATACCATAGCCCAGCCTAGATGACGTGGTCTATGGCATGCTGGGCTGAGTGCTGGAAGCCACATTCCAACCCAGGGTTTGGATGCCTGTGTCTGCCTGAGACCATGCTGGGCACATGCATTGCAGCCCAAGATCTTGAGGGCTGGAAAGCAAGGGAAAGGGATCTCTCTCTCTCTCTTT
>NW_006159626.1:1677325-1723394 GCF_000334495.1 Tupaia belangeri chinensis
TGTGGCACACATGCACACTTGCTTTTATTTACTAAAAAAAGAAAGACACCTTGGTTATGGCTTTGCCATCTTATAATATTGGGCAGCACAGAGAAATGATCTTATGTGTCGCCCGTTGATTTAACACTGGCCAATAAGCAATGCCCTGATGCTCTCGTGGCAGTTCTCCTGATCTCGCCTGTGAGAAGGACCAACCCTGGGAAAATGTGGATATCCTCTTTGACGCTACTAGGAGAACGCTTTGGCTCAAAGAGGTATTTTACAAGATATGTGTAAAATTTACACTTTTTTTTTTTAGCACTTGGGAAACTTTTGCTCTTTGGGAAATCTTCTAGAAATTCTCTTAGGGGAACTACCATCTGTATATTTTTAGAAGAGAAAGAAGAATTAATTTGTCAGTGTTGTTTTGATCCCAATCTAAGAGACCAAAAAGAATTTTTAAAAAATCTGAATATCAGCATTTCTTATCTTTTTCTTTGGGGATTTTTAAAATAGGCCTTTCCTTAGCTCTCTGTCATGATGGTTAACTGTGACCGGCACTTTATGGTTATATTATATAGCTTTGTTTCATTAGGACAATGAAAGTGGTATTGAACAATAGCAGCGTAATGCAGGCAAACAGTTTAATTCAGTTGGAAATTGCTAATGCAGGAGCCGGTCAATAGCACAATCAGCTGGACTTTGCTAGGAAAACACCTGCTACGTTTCCTCCACTTTTCTCTCCTACCTTCTTACAGGACAGCCATGAGGGGGGAGTTCTCTGACCCATCCTAGAAGCCAAATGCCCTTGGACAGAAAATGTCTTCATGCATTGAATTTTGAATGACATATATAGGCCCTGGGAAGAGCTAGTATTGAAGACTAAAATTCCCCCAGAGAGGTTAACAGAGAGAGAGAGACTAGATAACCAACAGCTGTGAGAGGACACAGCTGGGTGGCACGATGCCGCAGAATTGCCCCTGCTAGTATCGCTTCCCGCCCTTGACAGGAAAGAAGCAGAGGCTTGTGGTCCTACACTCAGTGCCAGGGAAGTAACATTCTGTCGTGCGTGCTGTGCGTATTTATAATTACTGTAGGTTAAGGCTAGTAAACATGGTGGGCCAGCAGGTAGTGTGGTAGTTAAAGTGCTGGATTCCCACATGGGCCATCGTGGTTCAAGTCCTGGACCTGGAGGCTTGCTTTCTCACCACCCCCCCCTTTGTCTCTCTCTCTGTCTCTCTCCCTGGTGACCACACAGGCATTATAGCAAACTTTAAAATAATAATAATAAAGAAGGAATTTTTTTTTTTAAGTAGTAGTAAATAGGAGTAGTATCGAGGAATACCAGGCAGTCTGTAAGGGGTCCTGAGTCAGGATTTTGTTGCTCTTGGCAGCAGTAACGTGGTTGTGGCTGTTGCTGAGTCAAACCAGTTATTAAGATTTTATGTGAGAGGAGTTCATAGACTCTGTAGTACGCATAAATGCTTAGCAGCAAATATAGTGTGAGAATTCCATTTGTAATTCAGCGAGTGCTTGAGAATGCTGGGTTACAGCTGACCACTAAGCACAACAGGAGCCATATGTCTGATGTTGAGTTGCCCTATACATTTTTGTAGTCACTAGAACCAACTCGGGCTTCTCACATGTGATATGAATTTCCAAATGTCCTAATTGTCAGAGAATGGCAGTATTTCATGTTTCTGTAGACTTCCACACATCTCTGACGTCTTTAGAGATATTATATCTTGAAGCTACCACCCTGATTTAAAAAATAAACAAAACTAAGTTTAATGCTGTACCAGGAAGTGCTATGCACATGAAAGATATTTCTTCAGCTTTTATGCCAGACATTCATATTTACACTAAAACAAAAAGCATTTCCTGTAGCTCCTAATTTTCTGTTCATTTCCTCCAGTGAGTTAGAATAATTTGTAACTTCTTAGGACTCAAAATCCTAAATTGTAACCAGTAGAATAAATGTAAGATGTGTTTACACAGAGTAATGGGGCATGTTGGAGACATTGGAAATGTTTATTCATTTAATGTGATCATAACACATTATATACATGCTTTGAAAAATGACACTGCACCCCTGCAAAGGTATGCAACTATATTATATGTAAATTAGACATTATAATAAATACTCTCTCTGGAGGTCGAGCAGGTAGTATGGTGGATCCCGCATGGCTAACTGTGCGGTTCAAGTCTGGACCAGTGGCTTGAAAAACACCTGGGCTTGTGTGCATGCACTCCCCAAACCTCAAATGGAGAATGAAGGAGAAGGAATGGAGGCATGGTCATCCCCAAGGGGTACTTTCTCTATCTCCAGCAAGTGCATGAGCCCTATAGCAAACAGCCAAAAAAAGTAATGTATACACATATATATGTATATCTGTGCTATTTTTAGAATCACATCAAAGTTGAGGAAACATAAGTTTCATGTGTCCATCACTGGTGGTAAACACAACACCGGCACAGCTTCAATGCCTACGTCAGCAGAACGGAAGGTGTTCCTACAGGTGGGAAGCCCTCCGTGTTGGTGCGTGCTCTGAGGCAAGCTTGACTCACCAGCAGTGAATATACAGCCCTAAGCTATGCTTCTGTGCTGCTACCCGACCAGTGTGCATCATGGCCTGCTTTTTCCATCATATTCATAAAATCATAGCAACCAGCCCTTTTTGTGCCCTTGACTTAAACCTTTCGATTAATGACTAGATTCATTAACACATTCTTTTTTTTAAGGAATTTTTTATTATTATTATTTTTTAAATTTGCTACAAGGCACATGTGCTCACTAGAGATAGAAAGGGAAAGTGAGAGAGCAAGCCACCAGGTCAGCCAGCCGTGCTGGAATCCAGCGCCTTAACCACCACGCCCCCTGCTGGCCCCTAATTAAAACACTCTTAGGTGGGTGTTGGCTGTTGTAAATCTTCTCACAGCTACAGTTGTCCTAGTCCAGAAAAGCTGAAAGTGCCAAAGTGAATTCTCTGTTTGCCTGCATCTTTACTTCCCAGAAATACAGTTGAAAGATGTACTTTATCTTTGTGGATTGAAAACAAATCCCAAGTTCCTTTTAGCCTACAGTGTGGATCGTGGTTTTAATTACCTATCTGGCATGCACAGGGCAGGTACCTAAATGTTGAACTAAAACCTCAGGAAATGAAGTTGTCCTGCTCTGTCAATAAATGGGTGAACGAGACAGTCGCGTGTTTCTTTCCATCGGAGGGTTCTGTGCGAAGTCCCAGGCAAACTTAGCATCTCCTGCCGGTTTCATAAACCCTTTGTTGTCTTTTGATCCCGCTCATAGGCGCTGAATTTCTGACCACCTCGAGCTCACGTTCTTTTCTGCTGTCTGCCTTGAAGAGTTTGAACAGCAAGAAAATGATAATGTGTGTATTGCAGGACTTGGGGATCCAGGATTGTGCCCCGCGGTGCTGAGGAAAGCCAGTGGTGCCCGGCTCCTCAGAGCTCACTGGGCGGCGTTGTCACCCACATGGAGCTGTTATCACCTTTCATGTCACCATTCCTCTGAAACCTCACCGTCCGCACAAGTGGCTTATTCAGAGCTTGTAGCAATCTCAAAAACCTGAGAGTTCAAGAGAAGGGTGGTGTGGGTTTGCTTTGAACTGTAGTTCTTTTCCAAGGTGGACATTTGGAAAGTAGAGTTTATTAAAATGAAATGGGAAGGCCAAAAACAACAGTGTTCTCCATCATCGAGACAGACAAGCATTGAGGAGGTAGAGACGTTGCAGCACTTGAGAATCCCCTAAAGTGCTTAGATTTATTTCTGAGAAATAAATGGCGAATTGTTTATTTCCTCCCCCCTTAGGTTTCCTTGGGATAGAGCAATTAGTTTCTTATTTTTTATGATTGCATTATTCTTGCATATATCTTTCTGTGGTCTCGGCTATAAAAGTAAATAGAGGATCCAGCTGTATGAATGAATATCCTTTTAATGAGTGTGGGAAGGAAATAATAATCCTAAGTAGTGCAAAACCATTTTTATGTGATAAACGGACGTACCTCTCCCCCACTCCCCAGTCTGAAGCCACAGGCCGCCAGCAACTGTGTACATGAAATGACAGTTCCATATATTCCGGTGTTAACAAAGGCGACGTGGCTCGTTTTGTCTCTAGGATGCACTTCGTGTGATTTTTGAAGGGTGGTGGCATATTCTGTTTTCATTTCCAGGGTTAGGGAAGGGTAAAATGGAGTATGTGACTTCTCCCTAACACCCTTCAGTCTATCTCTGAGCGAAAGCCTTGCTGAAGCCGCGAGATAACAGTTGCTGGGTGATAATACGGCCGTTTTCGTAGTGCTGTGAGTTAATTCCAGAGGTGACACTAGCCTTTCTTAGGGAAATAACGTGTCTTCTCCCCTCAGACCGGCCATTTGCTCAGAACAGCACGTGGGTACGAGAATGGCCCAGGCAGGGTCCAGGCAGGGTCCAGGCAGGGGGCCGGGGCATTTCTCTGGGGCCTTTACTCTTCTCCTTCCTGGCCATTGTCACTGAGTCCCTAAGTCGTCGAGAAAGTCATGGCACGTTTTTGTATAGAAAAACAGAAAAATACATCCTGATTTTCCCAACAGCCTAGCGGTATTTTTCACATCTCTGAAGTCATTGGAAGGCATTTAAAGCCTTCCCTCCCCACCAGCTGCACCATTAATTTAATTTGGAACTGCCCAGGTTGGTCTTCTCGAGCTTCTCTCATAAACTCCCGTAGACCAGGTGGCTCACACAGCAGTCGTATTTTCCCGCCGCCCTAGAGGCAGAGTCCCCGCCCGGAGCCCAGCAGGTGGGTGGTGACGCCCCTCTGGTGACACACGCCTGTCTTCTGGCTTGCAGACCACAGCCTCCTCGCCTTGTCCTTGTGTGGCAGAGCGAGGGCCAGCTCTCTGCTGTCTCTTCTTCTAAGGACCCTGGTCCTACTAGATCGGGGCATCACACTTCCAACCTCACTTAACTTTCATCACTTCCATAAAGACCCTGTCTTCACATATAGGCACATTGAGGGTTGAGGCTTCAACATATGAATTGGAGCTGGACAGATACAGTCAGCTTATAACACTGCCCAAAGAATGGAAAAAAATGTCCTAAGACAGACTGTACCAATGACCTGAGCTTTGCAGTAGTTTCTGGACTTTTTGGGGGTATTTTTGAGAAAGAGCAAAAATGCTCTGGGATGTGTGTGCTCACCAGAGAAACAGAAAGCAGGAAATCACACCCCTCCACCCCACCGGGAGATGGCCATGCCAGAATCCCTTCTCTCTTCTCTTCCTGAGATCTTAGGTACGCATGCACACGTGCCCGGTGTGAGTTTGAAGTCACCGGGTCCAGGCCTCAAACCATGGTCAGCCATGTGGGAGTCCAGCGACATAATTGCTACCACCATCTGCTGGTCCCTGGAGTAGTTAGCAGACTTTTAACCTGATGTTCTATGCATCTTTCTCCAAACCATGGTCATGTGAACACATTCTGATGATGGTTGCAGGAGAGAGCTTGAAAAGCCCCAGGATAGAGCCCAGTTCCCTCTGACAGTGACGTGGAGGGGCTAGTAGAGCGACAGAGGAGAGTTCAAACCTCCTGACGTGCCCAGACTCTGGCCTCATAAGGAATCGTATAACTGGGTGAGCAGGTGGTGCGGAAGTTAGGTGGCTGGATCCCACATGGCCACTTGTCCCAGACTTGGCGGCTTGAAAAATCATGCTGGTCGCATACATGCTTGCCCCAAACCCCAAGAGAACAGTGGAGAAGGGACTGTGGTGTGGCAGTTCCCCCTGGGGACTGGGAGATTCTCACTTTCCCTTTCTCTCTCTGTGTGTCTCTATGGTGATTACACATGCCCTATAGCAAAGTAAAATGAAGAATTCTATCCTAAGGGCAATGGATTGGTTCTAGCGCTCTTCTCCATAGATTTAAGTCACTATTGGATAGCGCTGAAGTGACTTTGGCAGGTTTCTGAGAAAGCAGGTTTTCTCTTCTGACTCTGGCTTGAGAAACAGAGTCTGGGTGTCTGGAAGGAGGACGACGACCTGTATTCCCCATGACTCCTGCTAACTGATGCAAACCCCTGGGCTTATCCCAGCCTGGTCTAGGTTTGACAGGAGAGAGCCTCCGAACCAGAAGATCCTCTGGATTGCCAACTTGCCGTTACCGAGACACAGCTCAGAGCGGAACAGTGGTTGGCAGAGACTGAAAGAGAGCCTTGGGTGTTCGTGCCAATGTGCTAGGCGGTTGCAGGGTTCTGAGAAGCAGTCTGATGAACCCTCTCAAATAGAGGCACCTAATGCTGCTCAGCTGTGTAATTGGGATGGAAAGGGGCCAATGAGAGGCAGCAGTTTGTGCTTAACCTTTTGGGAGTCTTGTTCCAGGAGGCCGTATGGGGTGGGGGGGGGCATTACAAATAATAAGCTTCTCCACCTGATTTGTAATGAATTAGTAATAAATGGCCTAGTGCACCACGAAAGTCTGACGATTACAGAGCAGCTTTAGCGAAGTGCACGGGACCACATCTTATTTTGATCAGCTGTAGCATAGCAAAGACATGTAATTATCATAATCTAACAATTAGCCTGGCATCACTTTCCAGTGTTTAATTACCCCGATAAATGGTAATTGAATAGAGGACTTAATGACAAGCGAGAAACTTCCATTCTGCCTTAGGTGCTTAAGTTGTCTCCTCGGCTAGGCATAATCTTCTAGCATTGCTTGAACAACAGTCCCGATTGTCATTTTCCTTTTGTAGGCTGCCATTATTTTGTTGCCCGATCTTGACCTTTGTTTGTGATATTATTTAGTGCCTCTCAAAATTGGATACTGGAACCCAGAACACATACAGGGGTTATTGGGCACTTCACCCAGATTTCCTCTATATAAGCATTGCATCTAATATTCTTCAGGTTCATTTTCCCTCCTCTAGACACCAGTCAGGTCTACTGTGTGCAGGAGCTGCGCTGAGTACTGGGGGTACGAAGCGAGCACCACCGTTATCTTAGGAAGAGCTATACAGAAAAAAGAAGACTATGTTTAAAAACTATGGTGATTACAGTGATTTGCTTTCACTGCTGTTATGCTTTAGATGATGGTTTGTCCCCCAAAGGTTCATTTTTTAAAATGTGGTCCCCAGTATAACTGTGTGGGAAGGCAGCAATGTCTTGTGAGTTGAGATTAAATCATAGTGATTGGGTCATAGTGGTGCTGACATCATGAATGGATTAGTGTTGTCTCGAGACAGACTGAGTGGGTTCTAACTCTTGTGAGATGGGATCAGTTCTCGAAAGAATGGGTTGTTCTCTCTGCATGCACCCAGTCTCCTCTGCTCTGTCAGCTATGTCATGACACAGGCCACCCTGATGCCAACCATATGCCTTTGGACTTCCAGTCACCAGAATCGTGAGTCAAATAAATCTTTCTTTCTTATCACTCAGCCTCAGTAGTTAGCAACCCAGTAACAGACTAAGACAAGTACAGTCCAAGTTTCTTCTAAATATACACATTTACCCTGCATAAATTAAATCTTTTTATAACTACAGTTGCCAATTTCTAATAACTTCAAAATCTCTTTTCTCTTACCAGCTTAGTCTCATTCCCATTCCCAGATTTGTATCCAACTGGTCATAAGGACCTATCTAAATAAAAGCAACTACTTTTCACATTCTAACTTGCCAAGAAACAGTGATGGATTGGGATCCTAAAGTTTTGTAAGAAACATTATGATTGTTAATATGTTCTAGCTTTACCAAATAAATACTTTGTCTTCTCCTATGAAGATTAAACATAAAAGAGAACCAGCAGTTAGCGTAATGGCTATGTCGCTGGACTCCCACGTAGTCGACCGCGGTTCGCGTCTCGGACCCGGTGGCTTAAATCTCACGCCGGGCACGTGTGCGTGCGTGCCCAAGATCCCGAGAGGTGAATGGAGGAGAAGGGATTGCAGCGTGACCATCCCCCCTGGGGGGTGATTTCTCGCTTTCTGTCTCTATGTCTCTGTCTGGCGAGCGCACGTGCCCTATAGCGAAAAAAACCTCTCCAAAAAAAAAAAAAAAAAAAAAGATTAAACATAAAAGAAAGCCATAAAGCTTGCTTTTCCTTTATTTTAGTTTGTCGTGTTCTTTGTTTAACATTAAATTAATAGAGATTAGTGTCATGTTATGTAGGTTTTTGAGATGTCAGGACAAACATGAGACATACATGGTAATGATCCCAGTAAGTTATCAACTCATAAAAAAGTGGTTGTTATTTGTACACCAAGTACTTAAGAATATTAAATCACTATTTATTCTTTACTAGTCAGTAGGAAGGAGGTTTATTATTATTCGTTGGCTATTGTTTTTATTTTTGATACCAGGAGTAGCCTGAAATTCTGTGGGATCACTCCGTCCCACTAGGGTACAAAAGTGCTACCACCGAGAGTAAGCAGTTGGCAGGTGGTTTATTTGTCTGATCACCTTCCACATCCCCTGGACAGAATCACTTTGCTTAATCCTGTTCTCCCAGGGTTGCCTGGATAGCCTGTGCAGTAAATTTCTGCATCTGATTTGCTGGGTCTGTGTGTATGTGGCTGTTGCTCTGTCCCCTGTGCTTGACAGGATGTAGAACTCTGGAAACTAAGGGCCTGAAGTGCATTTCCATCAGGAAGCTCCTCGCCAATCAGAGTGCAGAAAAAGTCTGTTTTGCATTGTGGGCGTGACCTCCGTAAGGACTCTACTGATTGCCAGACGCTAATTCTTTATTTTTTTTAAATCCCCTTTTGAAGTCATGTGAAGCGATCTGTGATGTGTTGGGTCTGTAGAGCTCTGCCTGGTTAATTCTTTGGCTGACTTGGCCTGTTGATGTTGACATGCTCTTACTCCTGCCCCAGGCCTCTTTGGGGGGTTAGAAGCAATTAGACTGTCACCCAGAACTCCCAATCCCTTCCTGAAGGAAAGTCTTGTTTAGGCTCTGCCAATTTAATGCTTTGTTTCCTTTGGAGCGCCTCCATCAAGCTAATAAAACAAACTCCAAATGAGTGAAAACACTGGAGGAGAGAACACTTTGCGGACCCTGTGTTTGAAACAGGTGCTACTCTTGGGGCACACGGTTTTAAAAAGTCTTTCAGACGGATGTGACTTGTACTATGAAAGGAACAAGCAGAAGCTATCCGAGGTTCTTGTTCTTCTATTTGATTTGGGTAATTAGTACTAATTCTGGGTCTTTCAACTACTCTTTGAAGAACACACACATACACATATCCACATACGTGAAGAAAACAGTAGCAGGTTAGTGTACAACTCTATGATGGATATTAAATATCTGGTCCAGAAAATTATGTCTTACTTTGATTGCCAACAGTTACTGAATTTGAGATGAAGCTTCATGCTGCACAATCTCTAATTACCAGAACATTCCTGTGTAAGAACTCTGTTGGAATTTTCATTAAGGAGTAAACAGAGCCCCAAATCTGGATTCTAGATATCTCGTCAGTACCTTGTGTTTTTATTAGGTGAAAATATACAAGAGGACTTCATGGAAAAATGGAATTAAAGTGCAAGTTTACTGTGGTGAAAAACTTTGGGGGATCGACGCAGAGTTTTTTTGAATGACGTGCAGCCTCTGTGAATCTTTTGAAGACCCCTCTCATGTGTGTTGTGGCACACAGCATTTCAGCCGAAAAAGTAGGAAACATCTGTGCAATTCACTTGAGCACTGTTTTTAAACTTGTAAGACTTCACTCTAATAACAGCTAATAGGCGTACTCACTGTTCTGGCATGTTCTGGCACCTGGAAGGGCGGGGCTGGAGCATGCCTAAAAATGCTGAGCTTTGGTCATCCTGACCAAATTCATGTCAGCCTTACATCTGGTCTGATTGTAGTGAAACCATTCCTCCAATTCTCTCAGAGCTAAAAATGAAAGCCGATTACCACTACCCCTGAAAGGTAATGTTTCAGCCCAGGAGAGAGAAGAGCAGTTTAAAATTAGCAAAACAAATATTTATTCAGCCTCCCGAGATGCTATTATTTATCTACTCCAAGTTTGACTCGCCATATGTATTTCATGCTTTAACCTCTGCAGGAAAACCAAAAAGAGCATCTTCAGATTTAGGCTAGGAGAGCCATAAGGCTTGCATTCTGTGCTGAAAGGAAAAACAGGAGGAGGCACGAAGAGGCGTGTTATGCAACAGAGATTGCCGTCCTGCCCATTGACTCCTCGCAAAAACCTATTTATAGACTGAATCCCATGTCTGTTGCCGGACCCATTAGGCCCTTACAGGGCAAATGAGCAGTTCCTCTGGTTAAAAGAGACGTCTTATTCTGAAATTAGCCTTTAAATCAATAATAGGAGAAACTGAAAGACAGCGCTGCCAAGACGTTTGCACTCGAGGTTTAGTTTAAAATTTGGGAGGAACCCTTCGCTGATAAATTTGCTTAATCTTTGACCATAAATCATCGCCTTCTTTTACATTTCCATTTCAGAATGTAATACATTAGGTTGCCTCGTAATTAAAGAAGTGACATTGGAGTCTGTAAAGTAGGAATATTAAAACAATCACCTCTTTGACAGATTAAAATATATTTAAATGTAATAATCAACTGTTCGGTCATGAGAAATAACATTTTCATTATCGAATCCTTTAGTACATTACACGGAGCAGGATAAAAGTGGCTCACAGCTCCCTAACCTGTAATAACACTGTCTCCTTTCAGTAATGCTGTTTCTATATTTATGGAGTGAAGAAACTTCACGCAGGAGCTGCTTGCGAGAGTACCTCAGTAGACATTCCCTCAAGCAGGCTCTCTGCTGTGCCAGCAGCATACTCTGAAGACCCATTTAGAACGTCTTAAATATGCACCGTACCCTTCCTTTTCCAGCTACTGAAATGAAATGCATTTTGGCTTTAGCAAATGAGGATGGAATGAGAGGAGGAACACTGCAGGGGAGAGTGGCTGAGGACAGACGTAGAGAGGGTGATTATGACACTGCCCCTCTGCAGCCTGAAGCCCAGGGCACTGCCTGCGTGTCCTTCTGACTGGGTGTCCCAGCACAAGAACAGCTGGCAGAGGAAAGTGAGGTCAGCGCCATGCGACACTGTCCACTGAGAAAGGACGCTAGGGGGTGTCTACCTGCCTTAGCAGACAGGAGCCAAATGGCAGGGTCACAGCAAATTAAGGACTTCTGAATAAATAATAATAGTAATAATAGTAATAGTAATAATAATAATAATAATAGAGAGACCTTTGCGTTCAATAGCAAGTGGATGAATATGGAAGATTGGCTGCTAAGTGAAGCAAGCTAGATTACAAAAGAGAGGCACTGTATTTCCCCACTCAGTATATATTGAATGTCTGCACTCTATGGCAGAAATTGAAAGACGGAAAGGAATACAAGTACAGAGAGTAACTACCATACTGTGCACAGTGTAGGAGGCTGGGGGCGGTGGAGGACAAGAGGGAGGCAATCAAGGGGAAGAGAAAGACGCAAAACATTTGAGGGACACAAAAATGGGAAATTATCTGTTGGTGATAACATACATACCATCTTTGACTGGACTAATTTACAGTGTATTCATACTAGAGAAATTCATTTTGTATGTTGTAATAATATGCAGTGGTGGAATGTAAAATGATAATAATGATAATAAAGTTTTTAAAATAAAAAAAAGAACTTCTGCTTGAGGCTGGCAGTTTAAGGACCGAGAGGACTCAAGTAGTAGATGCCGCCCTTTTCAAGGAGCCGTGGGTGAAAGAGTATTTAGGTAGCAGGACAAAGTCCTAGGTTCAGGCTGTCCAGTGTTATAGGACAGCTTTGTCCTGCCTCAGTAGAAAGCTGGGGCTCACTGTTGATAGCAACATGAAAAGACAATTACTAGGGCCTGCAGGTGGCATGGGAGTTTCGGTACTGGACTCCCTCATGGTCAACCGTGGTTCAAGTCTTGGACCTGGCATCTTGCTTTCTCACTCTTCCCTATTTCTCTCTCTCTCTCTTTGACTGTCTCTGATGAGCACATGTGCCCTATATCAAATTAAAGATAATAAAAAATGAATAATATGAAAAATAATTATAAAAACAGAAGAAGACAATAACAAGTGTTACCTCACCTCCATTGTCTTTATTTCATTTAATTCCAAGACTCAAGTCCTAATTCACTTCCCCCATGCAGGTTAACTGAAGGGGGACATAATAACAGTATTAAATTAGTCATCATAGCAATACAGTCAAATGCCATTAGGTGAACACCGTGAGACAAACACCTGCCTGCCCACAGAGGCACACTTCCCAGCTCTACTCCCCGCGTTTGTCGTTACTTATCTGTTAATAACCCCCGAAATGTGCTTTTTATCCAACACTCCAGGTGGCCTCTGGGTCTTCAAGAAGTACCATAAAGAGCATAATTCATTTTTGGTATTTGAGATGATATCAAAGGATAGTTGCCATGCTGAATTTTATTTCTTTTAATTAACTAAAATGACCCTTTCATAATGTATATGACATTGATTCTTAACTAGTCTACTGCCAAATTTTGATAAATGTGTAAAATGTATCTTGCCACCTCAAAGAGAATGTCCCATTATGTGTTCCGTGCAGTGTTGACCTGAGCAGCCACACAGCCCAGTGGGAACAGGGGCCACCTTTCCGTGTACAGGAGTGCATTGTGAGAACAGCCAGGGAAACAACTGTTTCACTCAAACACAGTCACTTTTCTAAGTGGTAACTCTGCGTGCTTTTACAATGCAAGCCACTGTGATAATTCAGTAGAGCTCGTGCTGTAATTACTGCTGGCTTGTTGGTGTGCAGCCAGATATTCTTGTAGTTAAAAATATGCCATGATCTTAGAGAGGAGACCTTAGACACAGATGGAATAAAGGGTGAGGAATAAAGAGGGGACTTAAAAAAAATTCCCGAGAAATTTCCAAATGGGTTAAAGCAGCGGCCATACGACCCATGGCATTGGTCAACATTGGCATGTATAATCCTTCTTCCTAGATGTGAATTTCCTTCCTTAATATGAGCTCTTAAAGCCATTTCTTGATGGAAACAAGATCCCTTTATGTGAATGGCTGCTGAGCCTAATGGCATCTTACTCTGTGAACGACTAGAATGATGTGCATGAGTCAGGCCAACCCTGCAATCCAAGGCCTAATCTAAATGCTGATACAACCTCCTCTTACAGTGTAGGAGTTTGGGACCAACCCAGTGGAGAGGAGCGTTGATCCAGGACACCGTGCTGCAAGGCTCTCCTGGAAAGTTAGTACAAATATGAGGTAACCTGACGGTACCCAAATGCTCCCAGGGCTCTGTTGAGTGAGGGAAAGTACTATGTCTGGTGAAGTTCTGGAGCCATTATGGTTAGGACAGACAGTAGACTTCAAAACTGTGTAAGATGGGCTCACATCTTAGCTCCATCACTTACTTGTTGTGAAAAGGATAGCATCCTCTCTGAGTGTCATTTCTTCACCATAAAATGAAACTCATTATAGATACCCAATAGGGTGGTGTGAAGATTTCATGTGCTAACACATGTAAGCCGACAGTGGATCTTGGGTGCAGCAACGTTTGTTGCATCAGTGAATGAGAGAGAGAACTGAAACCCTATGGAGAATGAGAGAGGTCCCGGGCACAAGGGGGGGGGAGTTCAGAGCAGACCTGAGGATTTGACTTCAGTGATTCAGTCTCCTGAAGTGGAGTCGTGAAGAGCTTCAGTTTGGAGGTCAGCCTCCATCTTTTGTTAGCTGTGTAACATCCAGCATGGCATGTTCCTTGATTTCTTAATCTTAGTTTCCTCATCTTTAAATGGATATGCTAATAGTGTCTATTTTATGGCATTATGATGGGGACTAAATTACGATAATGAATGTAACATAATAAGCACTCAATAATATTAGCCATGCGGATGCGTTTCTTCACAGTAAGGCCAGAAAAGAATGATTCAGTGGTACTTTTTACCCAGAGAAAAATGATTTGGTGCAACAGTAGAGTATCTAAGCTCTAATTGGTTTTTTAAAAAAAATTATTTTTTTGAATTGTAGTTAGGCACATTAAACAAAAAAAAATTTTTTTTGAATTGTAGTTAGGCACATTAAACAGATTTTTTTTTATGAGTTCTAATTTGTCATTGTTTTTATGTTTGAATTGTCCTTTTTTGGTAATTTATATTAGTAAACTAATTTATGCAAATTAAAGATTTGAAACAGAAGTGTAAATTGATTCTATGGTGAATTGTCATCTTATCTTTGCTGAATAGATAGTAGGTAGAAACATGAAGAGCCTGAGGCAATCACACCAGAATTTTACTTACCCTCCCACATAGAGTAAATTAACATCAGAAGGGATAACTGGTCAACCCATTGTAGAGTGGGAATTTTAATCCCACTGTTTGCTTTATTAAAATTTTACTAACATTAACCAGGATCGAGATTAGAGAAGGGAAGCTGATTTTGCGGCATCTAAAATCTAGGACAATTTTTTCAGAAGTAGAGAATAAAGGAATTGTAGAATGAAGGAATAACAATGGGTCTGGACAATGGTAGTCTTAATTTTTATTTTCACTTTTAAGCAGTGCCAAATGTTAGTAGAAGCTAAAATGAATGACACTTAGAGGAAAGGGGGAAAAGAGCTTCCCCCTTGAATGTCTTTAAAATCTATAATAATAATATAGTAATATAAAGTGCATCTGGGCACTGCCTTCTGCCGCAGCTCTCACCTGGCCCCCGTCCAGAACTGTCAGGCTGCTCCGTGTGCCAATGATCCATACCCCAGCACCCTTTTATCTGAACATTGCAGTGTCTCTTCTTTGTACTTTGGCAGTGATGTTACCTTGATGTTCAAAATCTTTTAAAAGCAACACAGGCTTTCTTTACGTCTTGACAAATCGTTGTCTGCCAGTAATGAAGAAAAAGTAAACCCGTGATCATTGTAAATACAAAGAAATAAACACTTCGAGGGTTTTTTTGTTCTTGTTCAAAAAATAGATATTTGTGCATTTGGGGATCCTCTAACTGAAGCATGAATATTCTGATCATCTTTGTTCTTTCCCTTATATACCTCAGCAAGCTGATTTTCACAAGCTTAGGTCAGATGGCATTTCAGTGGGCCATGTGATATATAAGGATAGAATTTTAAATTTTTGTTTGATTTTCTTTCTTTTGGGATTTTGAGGGGGGAAAGTAGATACTGTTATATCTGTTGTATGTTCTTACTGCTGTTGCTGTTAAATTCGGACTTTGCTGTTTACTTATTTAAGTATGTTTATAATAGGACCGGCCCTGTAGCTTTGTAGTTTAGGGGAGTCAATCCTACATGGTCTATCACATAGCTTGAATCCCAGCTCTGATAGCTTGAAAAACACACCAGATGCATGTATATGCATGCCCCAAATTCTGATAAGATGGAAACAAGGAGAAGGAATTACACCCCCAATGCGGGGCAGCAGGGGTTGGGGGGCTTCCTCCCTCTCTTTGTATCTCTCTCTTTTTGGTATGTGCCCTCTAGCAAACTAGAAATAAAATATGTCTTAATATATATTTTTTTTTGAGAGGTTTTTGCTGTAGGGTGCATGCGCTTACCAGACAGACAGAGAGACATAGAGACAGAAAGCGAGAAATCACCCCCCGGGGGGATGGTCACGCCGCAGTCCCTTCTCCTCCATTCTCCTCTCAGGATCTTGGGCACGCATGCACATGCACCCGGCGTGAGTTCTAAGCCACCGGGTCTGGGACATGAACCGCGGTTTACTGCGTGGGAGTCTAGCGACATAGCCATTACGTGAACTGCTGGTTCCCTGTCTTAATATATCTTGATACTAACAGTACTTTATATTCATACATCTCTATTCATGTATTTCTCACCTGAGGCTAAAGCAGCCATGTAAGGCTATCCCTGCGTGTTCTCATTATCACTCCAACTTACATCTGAGGAAACTGAGGCACAGGATGATTTCTGACTCTCCCACTCAGCCAGATCCACTCCTTAAATTAGGCCTGCTCACCCAAAGTGAGTGCTGCTTGCACTTTGTTTTGTTTTCTTTTCTCTAGGGAGAGAGATTTTTGCTGTAGTGTGCATGCCCTTGCCGGAGACACAAAGAGAGACGGCGAAAAATCACCCCCTAGGGAGGAAGGCCACACACAATCCCTTCTCCTCCATTCCTCTCAAGATCTTGGGCATGCACACACACACACCCCCGGTGTGAATTTAAGCCACTGGATCAGGGACTCGAACAGCAGTCAACTACATGGGAGCCCAGGGAAGTAAGCACTAAGACATCTGCTGGTCCCTGCCTGCACTTTTTATAGTGTTTTCTGTCAGAAGAGAATCCCGGCATTGTCACTGAGTACTTAGCATCCAGGGGAAGGCGGTCGTATTTCTACCGGGGTTAACATTGGTCACAACAAGCAGTGGAGGTCACTGCTATTTTTGTGTACTGTGTGTGTGTTTTATTATTTTTAATAATTATTAATTTTATTTATTATATTATTTTTTAATTTGCTATAGGACATGCGTGATCACCAGAAAGAGACAGATAAAGTGAGAAAGCAAGCTGCTATGTCTGGGACTCGAAATGGTTGGCCATGTGGGAATCCAGTGCCTTAACCACCGTGCCACCTGCTGGCGCCATATGCTATGTTGTAAGAATACTGGGAAGACAGAGGTGGATTGAGAAACTAATAGGGCCAGCCAGTGGCGTATAGATTAAGGCACTGGAGCTCACATGACTGACTGTGGAGTTCAAGTCCTAGAACTTGCAGCTCGAAAACGGGCCAGGTACATGTGCGTGTGCGCCCGAAATCCCGAGAGGAGAATGGAGAAGGGATTGTGGTATGTTCTTCCCCATTGGAGGGTTATCTCTCACTTTCCCTCTGTCTTTCTTTCTGTCTCTCTTTCTCTCTGTCTCTCTTTCTCTCTGTCTCTCTGGCACACACAGCCCCATAGCAAAAACAAAAAAGGAACTATTGATAGAACCATGAGGAGGTTGAGAACTATGCCAGAAAAAAACAGAGGAATGAGTATTTTCATGTCGGGAGGAAGGACACAGAGATATGGCTGGACATCGGATATTTTCTGTACTATTCTGTGGAAGAGAATTAGATTTGCTCTTTCTAATTCCAGGCAGCACAAATCAGCTCACTGCATAGAAATTACCCAGAAGCAGATTTATGCTCAATATGAGGAAACTTCCTAACATTTAGAGATGTCCAAAAATGGAACAGACTCGCTCACTATCACCAGGAAGTACTCACACGGAGACCGTTCAGCTCAGACTGTACGACTTTATGGATGTTGTATTTCAGCAGTAACACAGTTTTATGATGAGCCTTCTGCGGGCTCAGAGAATTTCCTTCCTAGCTAAAAACAAAAGGGTCTTGTGGGCTTTTCCACCATGACTTTAGACTGAGAAATTGTATCTGTAACAGTTCCTGCTTCACATGTCACTGTGTCCTGGAAAATACCTTTCAGCAGATGAGGAAGGACACGCAGTTAAAGCAGATGAGTGCGATTCTTGTAAGGTGAGGACTGAAGCAGACAGTGTCTGCAGTGGGGGTGGCATGTGTGCATGCGTGCGCTTTAACTGTTTCAGGGTGCATTGCCATGGTTTGTGCTATTGTTTTCTGGCTTGTCACTTCCACTACTCCCAGTCCTGTCCTAGAATGCGACTTACACAGTTAAAAGAAAAGGACAGGCGGCATTGGCATGGCAGGAACACCGTGCCCTATGCTGCTAGGCCATGCAGGAAGGTCCTCGATCTGTGTCAGGAGGTCTCCCTATACATGCTGGGTGATCTGGGTCAGCTGAGGCTCGGTGGTTTGCTGCAGTTTGGGGTTCCTGTAGCTCTCTCTCCTACTCCCTGTTCCTCTGTCATAGAAGTAAATACATAAACATATTAATTAATTAATTAAAAGAAGGCTCAGCCACAGTAGCTTGTGCTGGTTGACATCGCTACTCGGCAGGCTGAGGCCACATAGGAGGTGCAGGTTCGACTCCAGGCTAAGTGGTACTCTCCTCAGTCCCAGCTACTCCAGAGACTGAGGCAGGAGGATTATGACATAGAATGACCCTGTCTTAAGAAGTTCTCTTGGGACCAGCATGTGGCATAATGGCTATGTCACTGGACTCCCATGTTCGAGTCCCGGACCCGATGGCTTAAACTCACGCCGTATATGTGTACTTGCGTGCCCAAGATCCCAAGAGGAGAATGGAGGAGAAGGGTTTGTGGCATGACCATCCCCCCTGGGGATGTGATTTCTTACTTTCTGTCTCTCTGTCTCTGTCTTTCTAGAGAGTGCACATGCCCTTATAGCAAAAACCTCTCCAAAAAAAAAAAAAGTTCTCACTTTCTCTCTCTCTGATGAGTATAGCAAGTTAAAATAACAAGTAAATAAATAAAAGAAAATAATTCTTTTTAAAAAGAGAGGACTAGCTGGTGGCATGGTAGTTAGGACACTGGACTCCCCCATGGCTGACTGTGGTTCAAGTCCTGGGCCTGGCAGCTTGCTTTCTCACTTTTCTTCTCTCTGTCTCTCTGTCTCTTCCTGATGACTATGGCAAGTTAAATGATAATAAATTAGATAATTCTTTTAAAATAAGAAGGAAAAAATGAAATTGGGGTAATCGTCATTCTTAAGTGGTTGCGAGCTTCTTAATGTGGAAGTAGGGGGCTGAAATACTAATGCGCTAAAATGTGCATGTGACAGAAGCCGATCTGCTTAGAAGACACAGAGCTGAGATCCCGTCTCCAGCGTAGGTCTGGCTCCCTCGCTCACCGCTTCATCTTTATGCCTTCCGTTTTGATTTTCCTCTGAAATAGAAGTGATGTTTTAGGAATTTCCTTTCTAACTTTAAGATGTTAGGATTCTAATTCTCCCAATTTTATGACTCTAATTCTCCACATTTGCATAAGAAGTTGAAAAATGGCCTCAATTATAGCAAAAACAATGGCCATTTATTGGTTCTCTAATTTACTCATTCATTTATTCAGAAACATTTATGAAGTGGAACACTATTTCTGAAATGCACAAACTTTGCTGTAATATACTTAAGTTTAAGAATGAAAGAAAGAAAGGAGGAAACAGCAAATCGTCACCCCCATACAGCTCCTTGTATTGAACAAGGGATAATTTAATATAATCCTTAAAATGAAATCCACGCACTTTATTTGTAGTTCTTTTGAAAGAAATAAAATAGGATGCCTCTGTAAAATGCCTTTTTAGTGCTCAGATTTGGAACTACAACATTTCAAACCATGCCCCAAAACGGGATGCCTTTCAATTAAGAACTTCTTCTATGAAGACCTTTAGGCCTGGAATTTTTTTTTTTTTTTTTTTTTTTTTGGAGAGGTTTTTTCTATAGGGCACGTGCACTCGCCAGACAGACAGAGAGAGACATAGAGACAGAAAGCGAGAAATCACCCCCCAGAGGGGATGGTCATGCCGCAATCCCTTCTCCTCCATTCTCCTCTCGGGATCTTGGGCACGCACGCACACGCGCCCGGTGTGAGTTTAAGCCACCTGGTCCGAGACTCGAACCACGGTCAACTACGTGGGAGTCCAGCGACATAGCCATTACGCTAACTACTGGTCCCATAGGCCCGAATTATTAAAGCGCCGATGCCAAGCAGAAAGCCCTGCGTCTCTGAATGATCTCATCTTGTTCTTCCTTTTCCAACAGATTCCAGAGGGGTGACTACCACATCGACGTCTGCATCAACGACTACCTGGATGTTTTCTGCCCTCACTATGAGGACTCTGTCCCAGAAGATAAGACTGAGCGCTATGTCCTCTACATGGTGAACTTTGACGGCTACAGTGCCTGCGACCACACTTCCAAGGGCTTCAAGAGATGGGAATGTAACCGGCCCCACTCTCCAAACGGACCCCTGAAGTTCTCTGAAAAGTTCCAGCTCTTCACGCCCTTTTCCCTGGGATTTGAATTCAGGCCAGGCCGGGAATATTTCTACATCTGTGAGTATACGGGGATTTATGGTGTCGTAGGGCAGCTGCAGGAGCCCAGACTGATTTTTTTCGCCATGTTTCCGAGAGCTGCAGAGAGCTGGCCTCGGGATTACAGATGTCTCCTTGTAAATGCATACATCAGAATCCCTAGGTGCATTAGCTGGGAGATGAGAGCACAAATTAGATTAAGGATGCAGCGCCTCTCGCCCTATGAAATTGGGCATCAGCCTGTTCCGTGAACCACTGCTGACTTGTATTTCTTTTAAATGAAAATTGCCAGGACTCCTCCAAAGCCCGGGAAAAGAAAAAGAAAAAAAAAAAAAGATTCCTGAAAAAAATTAAGGGGAATAATTAAATTTACATAGCTTGGAGTCATTGGATTTCTTATTCAGGTGTCAGCAATATCCTTTCAATCATCCACACTTTCAGTGGAGAGAGCCAAAACTCCTGCAAATGTCAGCATGCGCACGATAAATACTCTCTTTGCGCCAAGGAGAATAGGCAATTATTAAGAGCAGCTGTGTCTTTAAGCAGGCGAGAGTGTGAAGAAGTATCTAGAAAGGGTTCCAAGGGGAGCTGTGTGAGTGGGTTTCCCACCTGTGAGCGCCGAGTGATCGTGGGAGCGCTCTCTGCAGCCCTCGTAGTCATCAAGGGGCATGGCCTTGTTTCTTCTCTGTTACATACAACATCCCCCCGCCCCCGCCAGGCATCATGTCATATACGTAAGCGCTTCTCAAATTTTCAGTGCCTGAGAGTCATCTGAGTACCTTGCAACATTGGTTCCAAACCAGGAGTGGGGACCAGCAGCTGGTGTAATGGCTATGTTGTTGGATTCCCATGTAGTTGACTGTGGTTCGAGTCCTGGATCCAGTGGCTTAAACTCACACTGGGTGTGTGTGCATGCGTACCCAAGATCCCGAGAGGAGAATGGAGGAAAAGGGATTGCGGCATGGCCATCGCCCCTAGAGGGTGAATTCTCGCTTTCTATCTCTCTGTCTCTCTCTGTCTTTCTGGAGAGCACCAGAGGGTGTGGGCAGAGCCTGAGACTGCATGTTTGCAAAGCTCCCAACACGGTCGCTCCTGCTGACCTCGAACCACACCCTGAGCAGCAAGGGTACAGGCAACACCCAGGTTAGGCAGCCTGCTCTGCTTCCCTTTGTTCTCTCTGTAGTAGTATTTTTTAAATACAACTTTTTATTTTAGAGGTTTTTGCCTTAGGGCGTGTGTGCTCACCAGAGAGAGACAGAGACAGTGACAGCGAGAGGGAAAATGAGAAGTCACCCCCCAGGGGGAATGGCCACGCTGCAATCCCCTCTCTTCCATTCTCCTCCTTGGACACACATGCACACGCACCCAGTGTGATTTTTCAAGCCACCGGATCCAGGACTCGAACTTCAGTCATCCAGTGACATAACCACTGCACCACCTGCTGGTCCTTTAATAGGACTTTTTAAAGTTGATTCATTTAATTTTTTCCATGAGAGAGATAGCACCCCCAATCGGGTCTTCATGTCGTGATCCACTCCCTCTCTCGGCCAGCACGCACATGTGCCTAGCATGTTCAGGGAGGTCCCATGATGTGAACCCAGGACCTTCCTATATAGGTCCAGTTGCGTTACCACTGAGCCACCACCTGGCCCTGGACTTTCCTTTAACTATTACTAGTATCAAATACTTCAACTTTCTGGCCTTCCTCTTTGTATTTTCACTGTCAACCAAAGGAGTTCAAAGTTTGTTCAAAAGTGTGTTTATTAGACAGCTTATCTTGGCTCAAAAGTCTTGGGGCTATGCAGGAGGAAAAGGCACATCCCATGCTTAGGGAGTGACCTTCTAGTGGGGAGCAGACATGGGAATGAGCAATTCGAGTGTAATGAGACAGTGGCCGAAGGACGATCAATGCAGGGGACGGGGGAATGAGGGGGAAGGTGTGCCTCCCCTACTCAGAAGAATGAGAGCTCCAGGTATCAGCCCATATGATCAGCCTCAGTTCTCACGGCTTGCAGACAAGCAAGATAAAGAACATTCCACATTCCTGTTTTTCTGATTCATTTCTTCAGTCTGAATATTCCCACCCACTCATTCCACGTGGTTTAAATCTGCAGAGATTTCCAGCTTCTCTCCTTCTCAGTAATAAGTCGATTTCACCATCACCAGGGCGCCTTCACTTCTATTGGAAGTGAATTTAAAAAGGAAATTGAACAGTACCAGTTTTATTATTTCAGTACATATTTCAGTCATTAGTCATGAGAAAACGTGGGAAAGTCTTGATACTATCTCGCATTCGATCCATAAAATAAGAAAAGGAATATTGAGTCCCACAGACGCAGGAAACACTGGCATACGGAGAATTCACACATTCGCAGGCGCATGTTCCTGACTTGTGCTGATTTTTTACTTGGTGAAATGATCCCGTTCGGCAAATGAGAAGTAGGAAAGAGGAGGTCTTCAGTTGTGGGACAGATCCCCTTAATTGCCTAACTGGAAACTGCTGTACCAATGGAAGACAGAATTATTGGTGGCTTTGAAATTTTCTTATTGGCTTCTCAGATTAGGAAACAACAACAAAAGCAAAAACCAAAAATGAATGGAGACTCCAAGGTGGGACGCATACCCACCAGCTAAGTCGTTGATTGCATGATTATTAGAAATTACAGAATCCATTGAGGTTCATAAGCAAGATGTTATTATTCAGATATACCCATAGTGCTTATGACTGGTTTTTCCTCATTTGTGGTTAAATTCAATATTTCAGTAAAAATCATTATGTGTCTTCTATAACATTCATTTAACGGAGTCATTTAACTGTCAAGGGCTCCCGTCAAAGTAATTGTTCCAAAATGCTTCAAAATATCAAGAGCTTTTTGCTGTTCAGCTGAGTTTAACTTGAATTACTTTTTTAAATGAAAGGTAAAGTAGCACAAAATTAGCAGCAAAGAGATGTTCATTTACAAGAAGCACAGTAGCCCGGTATTCGGTTAAATTGAATTTTCAGCCATGTTTTTGACCCACAAAAGCATCCCTCCCTGTCTTTTCAGGAGTAAAAGGGTTTTCTTACTCACACCGCTCAGAGCAGAAGTGGCGTAGAGAACATGAACATCTTAACAGACATTTAATGTACTGTGGTCATAATTAAACTAGAGGATTCTTAGGGGAGGATTGGCCCTCAGTTGAATTATCCTGTCTTCTAATATGCATGGAATGAACAAGATGATTGGGAAATGGCTCTTTGCACACTCACCACGTTGTGAGAAGCTCTGTTGCCCATCTCAGGAACAAGCTTCGCTGCCCACCAGCCGGTTGTACAAAATGTTCCTACCAGGACAGGAGTGCATTTTAGCTCCACACAGTATGAAAATCTCTTCTGACTTTTCCAAGAATAAAAAGGAAGAAGAAAGGCATAGCCTTTGGGCCGTCTTGATGGAGGGTGTTAGGGACAGGCTCGTATTTAGTGTTAAGGGTAGAGTGGCCATTGTCAGATACAAACTCGTATTTGGGGGAAAGGGAGACAAATACAGACAGTCCCTGAGTTTTGATGGTTCAATTTATGATGTTTCCACTTAAAATGGTGCAGAAGCCATACATATCCAATAGAAAGTGGACTTGGAATTTTGAGCTTTGACCTTTTTCCAAGCTAGTGACAGATAGTAGGATGCTCTCTCAGGCTGGGCCGCCATTATGAGCCACAGATCCCGTTCAGCTAGGTGTTACTGTCCAAGGTTAGCGCAGGCCAAGCAGCGGTGTTCGGCAGGTCAGGTGTGGTAAGTGCATTTTCAATGTACGGTATTTTTCTGCTTATGGCGAATCAATCAGGGCATAACCCCCTCCTAAGTCAGGGGGCATCTATATTTCATTACAGGGTGTTTACCCCTCAATCAGACTCTGGACACTAGTGAAAGAATTCTTAACAAGTTCTGCTTTATCCATAACAAAATATAGTTGTTCTTAATTTTTTCCAAGTTATATAAAATTAGAAATATGTAGTAGTTGGAAATATTCTATATGAAGTTTCCAATTGACTTTAAAAATAAAACCTTTTTCACAGTTCTAGAGCCTTTATTCATCCAAAGAAAACTATCTGTGCTGTTTTCCTTTCCTTGGGAACAGACAGCATATTAAGTTGTTATAATTGCTGATTATTGGCTAAGGCGGACCAGGGCCATTTCTGAATCTGACAAATACTGTTTTTAACGTGCAGAAGTTATTTTAGTAAAACATCGGCATACAGAGTAACTCTCAGTGCTAGATTTGCAGAACTGCCATTTAGTTGATTAAGGCAATAGTCTTTTAGATAGACTTCCTAAAGGAAAGAGTAATTTTAGAAACTTTGAAAATATTCATTTTAGAAATGATTCTCATAAATATTAACCTAATGAGACTATGTTTGAAAGAAGTTTTGCTGTTATTTTTAAATCTCAAGAGGTAAAGAGAAATCATTTAAACAAGAGCACTATAAATTATCTCTGTAACTCCATAAAAGAAATGAGTTTGGGATGTATCTCTTGTAAAGTGAAGAAGAGTTGAGATCCTTATCTTGGTCTGACTGACTACATGGCCTTGAGTAAGTCATTGAACCCCTCTGAAGTTCGAACTCCGTGTCTGTAAAATAACGTGGCTGTCGCTGATCATGCCACAGTTCTCGGGGAGCTTTCCCATCCTAATCTTGTTTCTGAGGGCCTGAAGCCAGAGGGGAGAGACAACAGCTATACAATGACCGCACCCCACACCTAACTGAGTATTTATAGTATTCCATAAATGCCAGCTAAGGGGACATCTTGGAGACAGTGAGGAGTGGAGAGGCATGTTCAAATTGCTGAGGTCGTTCTCCCCGAGTCCCTGTCCACGCCACCATCATCCATGGTCTCCATGAGGGCAGTGGGCTCTTCTCTTTCCCGCACCCTGGCCGCTGCTCCGTCACAGCCCTCCAACGACTTCTATCTCACCAGACAAAAACCCAGAGTGCTCTTCTCTGCCCACCCTTGTCTCTGACGTCCTCTCCTGTCACCTGTTTTCCCTGCTTGAGCTACCCGGCCCCTCCTGCTCCTCACACCCATCCCACCTCGGCACCTTGTTGTCACTCTGCCTGGGGCTCTCATGGCTTCCGGCACTCATGTCCTCTGCCCCCACTTTCTTCAGGTCTGTGCCCAGAACTCTTCACCTGAGAAGCTCTTCTGACCTCCCAACATGAAATAACACCTTCACCATCCTGTGCACTGTCTCCCTGCTTCATTTTTCTCCTCAGAAACTTAGCACCCCCAACTTTATACAAGGGGACTTTAACATGTTTGTGGAAAAGTGGAATTAAAATACAAGTTTCTTTGATGCCCAAAATTTTTAAATTCTTGCGTAGTTTTTTTGTTTTGTTTTGTTTGTTTTTGTTTTTGTTCTTTTTTTTATCATGATAGGCATTTTCCTTGAACGTTTCGAAGACACCTCATATAAACATATGATGGTTGTCCCTAGCCGTTTCCCCTCTACACCGTGTAATACTTTGTTCGGCACATAGCAGCTGCCGAATAAATCGGAGTAACTAGTATTTACATAGCACTTTCTCTGTTCCAGACACTGGTCTAAGCAGCATACAGTTCTCAAAACAGCCCTGAGAGCTGTTGTTCTTTTTCCTCATATTGCACAATCTGAGGTACAGAAAGGTTAGGTAAGTGGAAAAAAGTTCACACAGATAAGAAGTGGCTGATCTGGGAGGAAACTGAGTGAGTAAGCAACCAAAGGAAGTCAAGGGTCAGTCCTAAGTCTCGTATACTTAAAAAGGGAAAACACACTTTGTATTGTTAAAACGATTAGAAATTAGGGACCAGCAGTTGGTGTAATGGCTATGTTGTTGGACTCCCATGTAGTTGACCATGGTTCGAGTCCCAGACCCAGTGGCCTAAACTTACACCGGGCGCGTGTACGTGCATGCCCAAGATCCCGAGAGGAGAGTGGAGGAGAAGGGATTGCGGTGTGGCCATCTTCCCAGGGATGGGGAGGTGATTTCTCATTTTCTGTCTCTCTGTGTGTCTCTCTCTGTCTTTCCGGCAAGTGCACATGCCCTGTAGTGAAAACCTCTCCCCCCCCCAAAAAAAAAAATTAGAAACCAATAGCACTTACTTTGACTTCTACTGTTTAGAGAATATTACTTTATAAACTCTTCCCAGAAAATTCAAATTAGATAGGAGGAAGATAAATTTTAAACACATTTATATATTTTCAGCTCTCCAAAGGGTGTTTGTTGTTCATCTCTAGAAGGTATTTTAACTGTATCTTTCCAGATGGTTGACCCTTTTAACTCAGATAACTTCAGAAGTCAGAAAAGCTGTATTTTAAAAGAAATTCCTCTTAAATTCACAGAATAGTCAGTACCTGGACCGAATCATGATTAAATACTTGATTCAGGAGCAAGAGACCTAAAGTAGACAAATATTATTTTCGGAAAATGATTCTAAAAAGGTAATTCTTCTAGCATTTGCTACATCTAAGTTAGAGCTGATTTTCTTCAAAAGAAAATCCTCCGAATAAAGGTAGTTTCATAATCATAGCACCCAGCTAAAACCAGAAGTTTCTGGGAGATTAGGAGGGAACACACCTTTCTTAAGCTTACTGGCAAGTAAACTTGGAATACACATGTAGTTGTAGCATTATTCTTTCCTGTGATGGGGGTAAAGTACAGAGCTGGGAGATGTCCTGTTGTTTTTGTTTGTTTGTTTGTTTGTTTGTTTGTTTGTTTTTAAAGTTAGACTCCTGATCATCTTAATGAAAGAACTTTCAGGAAACTAAAGACTTCTACTCTAAACTTTCTGAAATGTGTGTGTGTGCATTTGTAATTTGCCAGAGGATGTGTGTACTCGCGAGAGAGAGAGGGGAGGTGAGAAAGTACCTCCCATGGGGATACCTTCTTCTCCATTCTCCTCTCAGGATTTTGGGCACGTGTGCACATTTGCCTGGTGTGTTTTTACAAGCTGCCGGCTCTAGAACTCACATCTCTTGGTCAGCCTTATGGGATCCAGCCACCTTAACCACAGGCCATGGACTGGCCCAGTACACTTTTCATAAACTGGAAAGTGGTAGGCACAGTCTATGTCGCTATGGGCAGTGTTCTTAGTATATGACTTCTTGAACGTGTGTGAACAACTGCTACGTCTCTGCTTTATGTAGTCTAAGGAAAAGTCTATAGTTTTCGTCTTAAGCTGTGCAGAAATTTTAATATGCACATGACTTTTAAAACTGACAAGGAACCTAATCCTTTTTTTGGAGAGGTTTTTGCCATAAGGCGTGTGTGCTCGCCAGAGAGACAGAAAGCGAGAAATCACCCCCCAGGGGGGATGGCCACACCGCATCCCTTCTCCTCCATTCTCCTCTCGGGATCTTGGGCATGTACACACACGTGCCCCGGTTTGAGTTTAAGCCACCGGGTCTGGGACTTGAACTGTGATCAACTACATGGGGGTCCAGTGACATAGCCATTATGCCAACTGCTGGTCCCATTACCTAAATTCTTATGAGGTATTTCATTAAAATGATCAAGATTAGCCTCTGAAATCTTTTGATTATACACTATGGTCATTGACTAACCTTTATCTTTTTCTTTTTTTTTTTGTATTTGCTACGGGGCATGTGCACTTACCAGGCAGAGAGAGAACAAGAGGTGGTGGTGGGTGGAAGCACCTCCAGGGGCAAGGAGGGATGGCCATGCTACAGTTCTTTCTCCATTCTCCTCTCTGGATTATGAGCATGCACACCTGGAGCGTTCTCGCCGCTGGGTCCAGGATTGGAACTGCACAGTAGGCCATGCAGGATCCCACTACCTTGACCACTGGTTGGCCCTTGACTAACCTTTTATAAATGTAAGAATAGTCAGTAATACTATGGGGTCAGCAGGTGGCATGGGGGTTAAAGGCACAGGACTCCCACATGGCCGATGGTGGTTCAAGTCCTGGACCTGGCAGGGTGCTTTATCACATTCTCTCTCTCTCTCTCTCTCTCCCCCTCTCTGGTCAAATTTAAATAAATAAATAAGCTAAATAAAAATAATTCTTTTTTTTTTTAGGTTTTTTTTTGGAGAGGTTTTCACTATAGGGCATGTGCTTGCCAGACAGACAGAGAGAGACATAGAAACAGAAAGCGAGAAATCACCCCCCAGGGAGGATGGTCACGCCACAATCCCTTCTCCTCCATTCTCCTCTCGGGATCCTGGGCACGCACACACACGTGCCCGGCGTGAGTTTCAGGCCACCGGGTCCAGGACGCATACCACGGTCAACTACGTGGGAGTCCAGCGACATAGCCATTACACTAACTGCTGGTTCCCAATAAAAATAATTCTTTTAAAAAAAAAAAAGAGTAGTCAGTAAACCTAGACAACACTAAGGTAAGGAAAATTCTTTACTTGCCAGTTGCTCACGTCCTAAAAGCACGTTTGTAGGTGAGGTGTTTGGAACTTAGAGTAGTTTCTCAGAGAAATGTTTATAAACTCCGTCAAGGTTTCCATAACTTAGAAAATACATTTAGCCATTTTATTGATGAAATGTAGATATTTTCAATGGAAATATTAGAAAATAGTATCTAGAATTCCTCAATAAATATCTGTCAAATAATAAACACCACCGTCGTAAACCACATAGAACCAAAAACTATCAACTTTTCAAGTTTTGTTTTGTTTTGTTTTGTTTTTTGCTATAGGGCGTGTGCGCTCGCCAGACAGAGAGAAACAGAGAGACAGAAAACGAGAAATCACCCCCCAGGGGGTTGGCCATGCCACAATCCCTTCTCCTCCATTCTCCTCTCAGGATCTTGGGCACACACGCACACGTGCCCGGCATGAGTATTAAGCCACCGGCTCCGGGACGTGAACCGCAGTTGACTACATGGGAATCCAGCGACATAGCCATTATGCCAACTGCTGGTCCCCTCGAAAGTTTTCTTATATAATGATGTTTGAGAAAAGCACATTAATTAGAGGTCCCAGGTTTTTTTCACACCTTCTACAGCTGTTCCCTAGTTTCTTAGGAATGTTTTTGAATCATATACTATGGATGTGTAACATCAGAGGACACCATGGAACATGGTGTAAGGAAGAAGTAGGCACTGTCTCTGTGGCGTGCACCGTGGCCGACTTGGGCAGTATACTCGATCACACCGAGCCTCAGTTTCTTCATGTAAAAATGGGTATAATAATAGCAGTTCGTCAGGCTCTTTCTACCTTCTAGGAGTCAATTAATGAAATATTTGCTGATGGACCAGTCCATGGCCGAAAAGGTATCTTCAGAGCCTGTAGGTGACATGGTGGTTAAGGCACTGGACTCCCACATGGCTAACCACAGTTTGAGTCCCAGGCCTGGTGGCTTGCTTTCTTGTTTTCCCTGTCTTTTTCTGCCTTTTTCTGGTCAAATAAAATAATAATAATAAAAACTTTAAAAATTAAATAATCATTTTTTTTAAAAAAAGATATCCTGAGTAACCCATATCCAAAACTTTTTGCATCCTTTAAAAAGTTAAGGCCATTTGAGTGACTCAGATTGACAGTTGAATTTAGTTTAAAAAGTCATAAACACCTAAAGATTAGTTTTTCTGACTAATTTTTATACTTGTAAAGAGCATTATACTCGGATTACACGTACCCGGGAAGGCTTCATTCCCTTTAGGTGTCTGAATTTTCTGCTTGCTTCAGTAATCCACGTTCAGAATTATTTTTGTTCCTGACAGTTCACACCAATCCACATTTTTACAAGTTTTTCTTATTGAAATAGAAGAATGTCAAATGGCACGCTTATCAGAGCAGGAGGTGACCCTTTTCACTGTCCACAGTCTTCTACTATTGCTGGGGAGGTGACCTGAGAGTACAACAATGTCCTTTCTTGAAATGAACAACTCAATATTTGCTTCGGTGTGTGTGCGTGCGTTTTACTTTTATTATCGAAAAACCTTTTTGATTACTGAAGTCTGACTTCTGCACTATTTGCTCTAGCAGCAGCTCCACTGAGACTCAAGGGGGTTGATAATAGAAGTTTCCAGCTCAACTGAGGTCCAAGGCTAGTTCATCTCCCATGGTATTTTTGTTTTTTGTTTTTTAGCTCTGCACACTCAAAACATGGTATTTTAAGGCATTTATAATAGTGTGGGAAGAAGTTAAAGGGCAGTGTTAAGAAACTGAGAAATTTTGGGACCAGCAATTGGCGTAACGGCTATGTCACTGGACTCCCATGTAGTCGACCACAGTTCAAGTCCCGGACCTGGAGGCTTAAATTCATGCTAGGTGCATATGCATGTGTGTCCAAGATCCCGAGAGGAGAATGGAGGAGAAGGGATTATGGCATGGCCATCCCCCCTGGGGAGTGATTTCTCGTTTTCTGTCTCTCTGTCTCTCTCTGTCTTTCTGGTGAGCGCACGTGCCCTATATCAAAAACCTCTCTGAAAAAAAAAAAAAAAGAAAGAAAGAAAGAAAGAAATTGAGAAATTAATATATATTTTTTAAATTTTAGATTTTGCTGTAAGGCATGAATGCTTGCCAGAGAGAGACAGAGAGAGTGAGAAATCCCCCTTACACACACATGCACGTACCCAGTGTATTTTCCAAGCCGCCAGACCCAGAACTAAAACCAGCTACTTGGGCATGTGGGATCCAGCCACCTTGACCACCACAACACCTGGCCGGCCCCAGATTTTAATATTTTTTGAAGTAGAAAAGAACATATATGGCACCAGTGCAAAATTTAATTACTCAGATACAGAGTGTCTTAGCTACTAAAAACTATTTTTTTTAAGTTTTGTTTTATTTTGAAAATTGAATAGGATGGTTTTTCTCCACTAGGACACTGGGAAGTCCTCTGAGACTGTATCCGTCCCTGTTTGAAAGTAGTTCTTCTCCCTGTGTGCGTCCACAGGTCTTCAGCACGTCGGTGAGAACGTGCCTTTTTCTTTCGTCGGTGAGAACGTGCCTTTTTCTTTCAAGAGTGAGTTTAGAGAATTGTGTCAGTTTCAAGTTGTCCCTACCCGCCTTTTAGGAATGGATTTCAAAGGCTCTTAAATGAAGGTTAAATAACAAACATGAAAGAGGATATTTAGGGACTTCAGGATATTTTCCAGTGTTAATTGTGATTTTCTCTTATGAAAACAGTTGTTTACTGCTAGGTGCCGGTAACCTGGGATCAGGAATGCTCCCAGGCACTGGGGGAGCGCTGCCACTGCCCCATGGTTTTCGGTTGTGACTTTGCCCAGCACGGTTCAGACAGCCTGAGTGAAATCAAAGGTAGAAACAGCAATCGAGAGAAACACACGGTATTTAAATGTGCTGTATTCTTTTGAAAGTTTATGGCAAAATTATTTTAGTCAAGGGAAATTTTAAAGGCAATGCATGCCCTGTTAAGTAAGTAAAGAATGAGGTCTTGTTAAAAGACAAACAGGACCAGCAGATGGCATAATGGTTCCATCTCTGGACTCCCCCATCGTCAATCGCAGTTCGAGTCCCAGACCTAGCAGCTTAAAACTCACACTGGGCATGTGTGCGTGCATGCCCAAAATCCAGAGGGGATTGCAGTGTGGCCATCCCCCTTGAGGGGTGATTTCTCGCTTTCTCCCTCTCTGTCTTGCCAGCGAGCGTACACACCCTATAACAAAAATCTCTCTCAAAAAAAAAAAGAAACCACTATGGGTGGGTCTGAACGTGGGCTGTGCATGAGTATGGGCACCCAGGGCCCTAAAAGGAAAGGACATTTAGAATGTTGAGGGCGCGTCTCTCTCTTTTTGTCATGTGTGTGCATGCATATGCACATGCTTTGTCAGAAAAAGAAAAAAGATGGATCCAGCAAGTGGCACAGTGGTTAAGGCACTGGACTGTCATATGGCCAACCACAGTTCAAGTCCCGGACCTGGTGGCTTGCTTTCTCACTTTCTCCCTCTCTCTCTCACGCTGATGACCATACCTATAGTAAACGTAAAATGGTAATAGTAATAAATAAAACAATACATTTTTTAAAAGAAGAAGAAAAATTTGAGAAAGTAATGCAAAGGCTGTGAAAAAGGAAAGCGGAGCAAACGTCACTCCTTTTATTATGTTTTGGCATTGGGAGCATTCTTAAAGTTTGGAAGGGAAACTGAAAAGCAATGAAGTAATTAGGACTTGATAGAAATTCGTGGTATCAGCCATAAGAAATTGACCATAAGAAACTGGAGACTCGTATGTGTCCCTTCCCATTGTCTGAACATTTCAAAGGCTGTGGCACTCAGATAAGAAGTTCACAAATGAAATCATTTTTCTTTTTACTCCTTTTAAGAATTCAGAATGCTATTAAGAAAGAGACTGAGGAGGTTTGTAGAGCTCTGACCTCCTAAGGGGGAAGAAGGAATTATGTCACTTTTGCCAGCTTTTACCCCACTGAGACTAAATACTGGAATGGAAACAAATTAAAGGATTGTTCTTTTTATCCCTAAATGTCAGGAGTGGCCACATCTCCTAGAGAAATAACACACCTGATTAATTGCGTAATGTCACAGGGAAGCAGTAATTCTCAGCCTTATAAACATGTAATGCACTAATTTGCTCTCGGAGTTAACTGAAAACAGTTTAATGAGCTGATGTGTCGCGCTCACGTACAGTGTGACATGGAGCAGATGTCAGGAGAAATGGAGTAGCACGCCGGTGACACGCAGAATAGCAGTGTTTAGACCTTACCGACTCCGGGTTGTCAGCACACTATTGTGTTCCCCTTGGTCACTTATTAAGGCAGCCGAACCTCAGGGTGCCGGTGTCCCAGCACCAGTTGTTGTCAGTTACACTTGCATGCACACACCAAGTGCACATCCATCCTTCGGGAAACAATGGCACCTTCTAGGAGAGATGGCCATAGCGCCGTCCACGAGACGTGCACACGCAGCACCGGGGACGCTCTGAACCTGTGCACGCTCCGGGGCAGGACTGGGGACTGGCAGAAGACATACTATTTCTCCAGACTCTCCCACTCTTCTCTTCCTGCTCTATTTTAACAGAATGGTCGTGTAACTCTTGCTTTGAAAGTTGTCATACAGCCTCACAGCAGGCTTATATTATCTACAGAGTTCTTTATGAGGAAATATAAATCACCACAAATGAGACTTTTCACAGCCAGAGATATGTAGAAATTTGTGTCAGTGCTTTGCAGCCTGGCTAAAAAATATCTCCAGGCTCCAGAGCCCTCTCACAACTCATCCCTGCTCCCTACCCTTTTGGGAAGCAATGCTCAAAACTTGAGATTTATAGACCAGAGAGCTGATAGTGGCTATAAAGTTTTCTATTTTCTCTTTTCTTTAATATTAATGCAGAGAACGCGGCATTATCATTCATTATTTTAGTTCACGAGTATCCTGTGGGCTTGAAATATGGTTTCTGGGGATATGGCTTACCCCTGTTTAATAGGGGAAATATGTGGACTTTGGCAGCGGGCTCCTTTTCCTTCGAATATTTTTAGGCAGATTGTATGAAATCCACGTTAGGAACGGAACTTTAATATATACGCAATATCCAGGTTTAGTTCTAAAATTTAAAGCTTTACAAAATATTAATTCATCCTGAGCCCCCAAAGTCAAATATCATGCATTGGAGGACAGCCAGCCAGTCGATTATGGTTAGAAATTGCATAATTGATCATATCTTTCTATTTTACTGTTTTCAGAGATGTACAATATTTCCAACTAGCGTCATCACATTCGTATTAGCTAAGTTTTAATTTTTACTTTGCACTCTACTTTGGCAATGCAGATCCTTAAAAACAAATGAGGTCTCCAAATCCTTTTTTTTTTTTTTTTTTTTTAAAGTGTATTTTTAACTTACACTTGCCTGGGTTTTATTGCTTTCAAGGTCAAACTTCTAATGTAAATACCCTCTGCACAATTTTTATGTTATAGAAATTTGTAAAAGTTAATTTCTCTTCAAGGAAATTGTTACAGGTTAAATCTAAATTCTGGCTAACATCTGAATTGATGATTTTCTCTGTAGGTTTTGCTTTAACCATTTCTGTGGCCCCTCAACCTCAAATTCAGAATATCTTGTTCTATGTTAGACTGAATCCTTGAGGAACAAACCTGAACAAGGACAGTAAATTAAAGGCCAAAATGTGAATCGGTTTTTGTTGTTGTTTGGTTGGGCTTTTTTACTATTAATGGACAGCTTCAAGGTCTTGCTGTATAGACCGGAGCTTGCTCAGTTCAAGACCTGCACTAATGGCCCTCCCTGTTCTGGCTCAGTCTGCCTCGTTTTATTCGCCAGTCCTCCGTTCCAGTCAGATGCATCTCTTCATGGAACCCCGAGTGTTTGCTGTTCTGAGTCCTTACTGGGAGGGGGAGGCAGGTGACAGCAGAAGTGCCGGGCGCTCTGGGAGCGTGGTCTCTGGAGGACTGCAGGGAACCCTTTTGCTAAAGGCTCCCTTATACCTTGGGTAATAGCTGGCCCAGCACTCGTTCTGGTCACGGTAATTACAGTGACTTCGCATTTATTGCACGGCTCTGTACCTGTTCCGACTTGCTGAATTCTCATTGGCCTCGTAGGTCCTGTTAGTCATAGCCTTCCTGTGGCATGAATGTGGAGCGGAGGCTTAGTGAGGTTCGGTAACTCACTGACCTCATGTAGGGCATACTGCAGTTAAAATTCAAATTCACGTGGTTCGACTCCAAGCCTAGGCTCTCTGTTCACTTATTTCATTGTATATATCTTCAAAGAAGTTACAAGACAGATATCGAGCACGATTGGCAAGTCATTATGTAAGTCCTGCCCACACGCTAGAACTTAAGACAAGCCTGTTCTAAGAATAGCTGATGGGAAATACATAGAAGGGTCATGGCCGCTGATGCCTGGGCCTCCCATGCCAGGAGGGAGAGTACCCTGAGTGTGGGTCTCCAGGTCAGAACACGGTGACGTAATAAAATGTGTCATTCACTATCCTTACTCCCACTGTGAAGAAGATATTTAATGATCAGCAAGACAATTGAAAGTTTGTCTCTCCTGTGACCAGGGCCACTTTTCAGAGCTTTACGTTTCTTTAACGGAATCAGTAGCGCTGTATAGGCACTGGTGTGTAAGTGGCAAAGCTTTGGCCCGACTGCCCCAGTGCTGTGGGCTGTCACCGTGACAGGCTGGGGGTGCCTACCTTAGGCAGCTTAAAGCAGCACAGCAGCTGCAGATTAATATTTCAGTTTTTAGAATGCGCTGTCGCTGTTGCCATTGCTGTTGTTTCAGAGCCACCAGCTTTCCCGAAGACCTGAAGTTAGTATATATCTTTGCACACGAACGAGGAGCAGAAATTCTATAAAAGGAAAGGCGTCTCTGAGAATTTATGACTTTCAAAATCCCTTAGAAGGAAATTCAGGAACGTCACGCGTGCAGCCCGCGGGTTTTACACAGAAGGGATCTCGGCATTGGGTAGTGTGGGCGGCTGTCAGGTTGGGGAGACTCCTCTGCAGCTCTTCAGAGACCTGGCTGCCAGAGCTTCCGGACTCACCTGCCTCCCGCTCCCAGTTAGGAAATCAGAATGGCAGACACTCGGGGTTCCATGAAAGCATGAATCGGATTGGAACAGAGAGAACTTGGCAAGTAAAATGAGACAGATTGGGCCAGATTAGGGAGGGCCTTTAGTGCTGGTCTGAAGACTTTGAGACTTAGCAGACAGTAGGGAGTAGTGTTTTATTGAAGGGGAAACTGATTGAGGGCTTATCATAGAAATACACTGACATTTTGGGAACCAGCAGTTAGCGTAATGGCTATGTCGCTGGACTCCCACGTAGTCGACCGCGGTTCGTGTCCCGGACCCGGTGGCTTAAAACTCACACCGGGCGCGTGTGCGTGCATGCCCAAGATCCTGAGAGGAGAATGGAGGAGAAGGGATTGCGGCATGACCATCCCCCCTGGGGGGTGATTTCTCGCTTTCTGTCTCTCTGTCTCTCTCTGTCTGTCTGGCAAGCGCATGCGCCCTATAGCGAAAAAAAACCTCTCCAAAAAAATAAAAAATAAAAATAAAAAAATAGAAAATAAAAATAAAAAAAAGAAAGAAATACACTGACATTTTTTTTTCCAGGGCTAGATGCTTGCTGGTTGTATGGTGACAGCGGGCTTGTAGTGGACTCTTACCATGCTACATGGTTCACACACGCTCTGCCAGCACAACTTAGGACAGCCACGTGTGAGGCACAGTTCATGTCCCGTTTTACAGATCTGGACACTGAAGCAGATGGGTGGAATGCCTCGTCTGAAATGACGCTGCTCCTGTGTGCTGGAGTCCAGATTTGAGCAGAGTTCTGACTCTGAAGTTCCTGCCCTTACCTCCTGTCTGTGTCTGCGAGTTGTGTTCGCAGGCTTATTTCATAAATAGCACTGAGACTTGTGAAGAAATGATCGCATCTCGGAATGGTTGAGACCCTTCCCTTGAATTTCTGTTGTCTCTCTATTGCCTTCAGTTTCTTTGCTACACCTGTAGATTAAAAAAAAAAAAATTTTTTTTTGGCATAAGCTTTTCTGATGTTTACATTAAGTGGAATTGGTAATAACATTTGCTGGATTATTAGTTTAATCAAATAGCAGAATTTCTGACCTTTCAATATGATGCGTTAGTGTATTATTAAAGTCCATTTTGGAAGATTTACTGCAGTTATTTCTTGGAATAATCTTATTCAGAATGCTTTATAAATCCATTTATTAAATTCTACTTGTGGTTGTTCATACTTACGCATCATTTTATTTGTTGAAAATCTAGAGAGACTATAGAAGGACACATTTCAACATTATATATTAGTTTCTCATTAGGCAGTTGATCAGTAATTACTGGGTGTTCCCTAGCCGGCCAGTGTAGCAGACACTGCAGAGAGAACGCAGAAAGTGCTGAGCGTGGGGGCCAGCAGGTGGGGTGGTGGTGAGGGTGCTGGACTCCCACATAGCCGACGTGGTCGAGTCCTGGACTCGGCGGTTGGAAAATCACACCGGACGCATGTGTGCACGTGCCCAAAATCCTAAGAGGAGAATGGAGAAGAAGAGATTGCAATGTGGTCCTCCCCCCTGGGAGGTGATTTCTCACTTTGTTTCTCTCTGTCTCTCTCCATCTCTCTAGCAAGAGAGATGCTTCCTATAGCAAAAACCAAAACTAGAAGAAAAAGAAAGCATTCAGTGTAATCTTTGTCTTCTGGGAGCTCACAATTCAGTGTGGGAAAATTAAACCCACGATAATCTAATAAAAGGGGAAATAAAGTGAACTCAAGATTAGCACTGTTTGTGAAAAGGTGACAGGGAGGAGGAGGCAGGGGTTAGTTAAAGGCGTGAAGTACTAATTTGAGGGACAAGGTGGAATTAAGACACTACCCCAGGGCCCGGTGGTGGCACAGGGGTGGTGCACAGCTCTATGGGACTGCCCCATGTGGGAAGGTACGGGTTTGTATCTGGATGGGCCACTCTGCGCACCCTGTGCATGCCCTGGCCCAAGGCTAGCTGGGGCTAGGGGTGGATTGCAGCATAGGGACCAGTCAGTCTCTCTCTCTCTCTCTCACTCACTCAACTTTTGTCAGACAGTAGATGAATAGACTTGGGGGGGGGGGAAGAAAAGAAAAAAAGACCCTATCCTAACTTTAGTGACCCACATGCAGGGAGTGTGGTAAAATGCAGGTTCTTAGAATCCATTGCCAGAAGTCTGATTCACTCAGTTTTGGGGGTTGCAGTGTAGGGATTCATTTGTAACGAGCTGTCCACCTGTTTTCCTGCAGGCAACTCTGGGAACATTGGCTTAAAAAGTGGGAATGGATGGGTCTGATTCAAGGCATGGAAGAAGTGGGTAATGGAGGATTTGAATGAATGGGAAGGTCACGTCAGGGGTGACATCAGTCTTGAGAAAAGGCATCTTTGTTACCTGAAGGTTTATATAATCTAGTGGCCTCTGCTTAGGGGGAGACTAACACAGCCTAAGATAAAGACTAAGAAAGACTAAGATCCCGGGAGTCATCTTATTCGCAGTGGTCTAGCAAACCCCTCTTTCTGCCTCACCAAGCATGTCTCATTTACATGCGCCGTAAAGATGCAGTTTGACCTGGCAAACAAGAGCCGTGTAACCCTTTTGGGGATTTTATATTTCTTGTACATTATTTTTTTTTTAATTTCTGTCATAAAGTGAATTCCATTTACAAAGCGATAAGCAGTGTGAGGATAGGAATCAGGAAGCCACATTCAAAAAGAGAGAAAACAGGCAAGATATCAAGCGATAAGAAATACTCATTTTGGACCAGCAGTGCAGATGGAAAATACGTACCTGGAGAGAAAAGAAAGAATAGTGAATAGCTCCTGATATTTCCTTTTTCTTTCTCTTTTTTTAAGAGGTTTTTGCTATAGAGCATGTGTGCTCGCCAGACAGAGACAGAGAGACAGAAAGCAAGAAATCACCCCCCAGGGGGGATGGCCACACCACAATCCCTTCTCCTCCATTCTCCTCTCGGGATCTTGGGTACACACGCACACGTGCCTGGACTCGAACCGCGGTCAACTACATGGGAGTTCAGCAACATAGCCCTTTCACCAACTGCTGGTCCCGATATGAGGTGTTTAGAAGGTGCACTGAAGATGGGGTTACCTGTTGTTTATGACTTTTTGTGCTTTTCAGCCTGTTTCCCTCTCCCGACGTCAGTCAGAGCCTAATGAGAAAGGATGCTCTAAACAGAGCAGCGATGGCTTAGGGCTAAAAGTCAGCAGTGATGTGTATTTAATCACTGGGTGCCCCTTAATACATTGCATTACATGGCAGTCATCTTCTGAACCATGGAGAATGCCACGATTCCTAGAAAGTATGTCCATTATTTCATAGGCTCCTTTTAATAGTATTAATTGCACATAGAAAAATAAATGAGATTAGAGTGAAGCGATCTGGGTTTTAAGTCCACTGCTCATTAGGTGTGTTCAGTTGGGCAGGAGACTTCAACCCACGCCTCAAGCTTTCCGTTTGTAAATGAGTTGAAGTGCCCGTTTAATAAATGGTATTCTTAATATTGATATTTGAAAGGCAATTAGTTACCCTCCTGGTTTCTGTCAAAATTAATGGTGGCTTCCATGACAAATTTTTATGGGCACTTTAAATTATACATTTGCATGTGTCAGAAATAGTTCCTATCATCAACTAGTTGGAAATACACTGGTGGTCAGAAATAGCTCCCTGTCATTTACTCACAAGGGCATTTTTCTCGCCATCTTGCAAAATCAAATATGACCAAAATATAGTAACTCAGGTCAAAGGTGTTAACTTACTCTACGCTGGTTTATCTAGATTGTCCTGCACTGGTGAAGAAATACCAGTCCAGCCACGTGTAGAACCATTCCTTGGACCACGTCCAGGTCGGCAGTGGTCAGTTGAAGAAGTCCAAAAGACTTGGAATGGCTCGCTAGAACATCGCTGCACTCTTGGCAAGTGCTATACGACTGCTTTTCCCCACAGTCTCGTACCTGAGAAATGCGGAGAAATGTTCTTTTTCTAAATTGAAAAACTCAGCTGTAGACTAAATGAAATGGGATAAATGATCTTTTTCACAATTATCCATTAAAGAGAGAATTAGAATTAATATTAATCACAGATGTTTCATCAAGTTTTATTATCAACCAGATTGACTGCCAAAGTGCTTTCTGGAAGACATTTTGTCTCCCTCCCCCACCTGCTACTGAGAACAAACTGTTATTATGGGTCCTTAGATACAGATTAATGGTTTCGGCAATTCATTTGAAGAAATCCGTATTTTACTGTACATTCTACTTCATTTCGAGGCATCACTGAAAAGCGTGGTTTGTCACCTCACTGATAAAATTATACAGTGAAGACACAAGATAGGATCATTCTTTCCACCATCAGAAACAGGTTAATCGATAAACTGTCCGAGGTGGGTATTACCCAACCCATATTGTAAAAATTTTGGCAATCCTAATTTATGGGTCAAATAAGGAAAAGGCGTATGTAATCCTGGTATTTTAGAAACTCTATTTTTACCCATCATACCTAAGTGACTATAATATTATTTTTCATTTTGTGCTCACTGTCTGGAATGATTCATTGCCCGTGTGTGACCCTTATAATAATTAGGAGCATTTGATTATGGCCTCTCCATTTGCTAAGTACACAAAGGTGAGCACTGTGTTCATTAAGGTTTTCCGTGTGTAAATAATCTTTATCAACCCCAGCAAACTGAAACAAATAAAAAAGAGAAACCTTTTCCTTGCTAAAGAGGCTGCTTCTTTTAAATGGAGACCTCAGGATGGACAGAAGCAAGACAGTGCTGGGGATCTAGAACATTCGAAGAACTGTTTAGTTCCATCAAAACACAGCCATTCCCAGTCCTTGTATCAAGTAATTACTAAGGATTCGAGTTTTGGAAGAAGGAATTTGATGGGCGTATGTTTCTATCCTTGGAAAGAATAAAGAGAATATTGATCGATGTCCTCAGGACTGCATGGTAGAAGGATAGACGAGTTCTTCAGAGTCTTTCTGGTTGGTTTCTTTTTCAACCTAAGCAAAGCCAGGCTTTCGGTCAGACAGTCACCACCCGAAACAAAGGTGTACTTTCATTGATAAAATAGAAGCGTCAGATATGTGGAACGGTTCAAAACAGCAAACTTATGTAATCAGTCCTGTTAAGTGCAACAGGGACAGAGCATCAGTTTACCTTTTTTTGTTTGTTTTGCTTTGTTTGTTTTTTTGTTCTGTTTTGTTTTGTTTTTGCCATAGAGGGTGTGTGCCAGCCAAAAAGAGACAGAGACAGAGAGAAAGTGAGAAATCATCCCCCAGGAGAGACAGCCACACTAATACCCTCTTCTCCATTCTCCTCTTGGAATCCTGGGCACACACATGTGCACACATGCAAGCCCACATGTGCCTGGCATGATCATCGAGCCACTGAGCCCAGGACTCAGACCACTCAGACATGTAGGATCCAGCAGCCCCAACCTACACCTCCTGCAGGCCCTGATAAGTACTTTCAGTTTGTCTAGTGTTTTTGCCGGCTTACATGAAGTCAGCAACCTAAGGAATATGGCTCATATTTTTCAGTTAATATTCCTCTCACATTTAAATACTTTTCTTTCTTTTAGTAGAACTAATCCTAAAAACATGACTTCAGAACAAAGAATGGAAAACCTCCTGTTTCTTAATTTTCAATTTCATTTCATTGGTGTCAACAGAGGAAGAAATGTGGTGGGCTGGGTTAGGGCCTGTTTGTGCCATTGCCCAGCGCCCGTCAGAGGTTGACGCACCTGGATAATTGTGTCTGCTTCTTCCAGTGTAAAACAGGGGAGTTGGGCTGGATTACGGATCCCAAGGTGGTTCCACACAACAAGAAAATTATTAAGACATTACCATTTTAGTCAAATTTAAGTTAAATTTGGGCAATTCTATTAAAGTAAGATTTCTTTTTTTCTACTAGACTTCCTGGGGCCTTAATAAAGATGATATGGTGCTTGTAATTTTTCCAAATAAAGTGTTCTGAGTATTAGACCATGGAACTCCCTTTTTTATGGAGGATGTTAAGGGGCCTGGCTTCCAAGGGATGAGGTTAGATTGTTTATAAAATTTTATTCACATTTAAAACATATTGTAGGGCCAGCCGGTGGCATAGTGGTTAAGGTGGCTGGCTCCTATATGGCAGACTGTGCAGTTTGAGTTCCAGACTTGGTGACTTGGAAGACCTGCCAGGTGTATGTGTGTGCATGCCCAGAATCCCAGGAAGAGATGGAGGAGAGGGGACTGTGGCATAGCCATGGCCTCTGGGAGGTGCTTTCTCACTCTGCCCCTCTTCCTCTCTCTCTGTCTTCAGCAAGCACATGCACGCTATAACAGGCTTTTAAAAAAATGTGGTAAGTATGTAATTAGAATCATAAAAAAGTGAAACCCCATTTTAATATTACTCCTCATCCAGCCCTTGCTACCTGGTGGGTTTAGGCAGACTGTCTACACAGTGGATGCACGTCCCGGCGTCTAATCCTCTCTGCAGATGAGCACCAAGTGCTGGTTAGTTGCCTTCTCTGGCTTTTCCTACAAGAGTCGTTTGGAGTCTTTTTAATAGTGCTGTCTTTCGGGCCAGCAGGTGTCTTCCATGAAACCAGTCCCTGGTACCAAAAGGGTTGGGGACCGCTGCTCTATATAGAGTGGGCATGTTAACATCACCCAGCAGGTCTCCATGGCACTGTCCACCTCCCAGCAGCAGCCAGATCATGGGAACCTACGTAAGTTCAGGGAGGTCTTGAGACACGAGCCCTGCGCCTTTCTCACGGGGTCCAGTGTGTTACCCGTGCCACCACCTGACCCCAGCTTCCAGTCCGCTTCTGTGTATCAGATCCCTGACTTCTTCCTTTAGAACAACGAAGATCATTTTATACCCTATTTAAAATGTGAAGTCCTGAAGGCAGGGACTGCATAAATCTCCTTTTCGTTGTGGCAGAAGGAAAGGAGGATGGATGAAGGGTGGGATGTTGTTCATGCGAGAGTCCGAGGGACACAGGACTCTCACTCAGCCTTTGGGCCAGGGTTGGGCCCACCATTGCTTTGACAAGAGTAGTCTTTCTTTCCCATTTTTTTTTTTTTTTTTTTGGTATCAATGACAAGGCAGATGCTGCTAAGCAATTTTAAAATTCTACTTTCTATTCTAAAGGAAGTTTACAACTGAAACAGGTTAGAAGGAAATAATTAATGTTGGTTTTTATCCCCTCGAGGAAATCTAAACAGGTCTACATCATTTTAAACAAGCATGACATATGAAAATTAGGATTTTACAAAAGATGAATTGCAGAGTGATCATTCCATTTACAAAAATGGAATTCTTCTCGATAACCCTGGAGCATTTTTTAAAAGTGATTTGATTTCCAAAAATCCAGTGTACACACGATACTTTTCAGGATCAAATTGGTTGTAAGGAGTAAAAATAGATGAAAAATGTTAAAAAGATTGCCATCTATGAGTGGGAAGACTATTCCTTTGTGAGTGGGAGGAAGTTCTTGATGCTTGAGAATTGAGCGTCAATTCAATTTTTTTTTTTAGTTTTTTTTTTTTTTTTCTTGCTGTAGGATGTGTGTGCTCACAGGAGAAAGTGGGAAAGAGAGAGAGAAATGAGAAAGCACGCCCTAAGAGAAATTGCCACACTGTAATCCCCTTTCTTTCATTCTTCTCTCAGAATCTGGGCACGCGTGCACATGTGCCCAGCGTGTTTTTCGGGCTACTGGATCTGGGACTCAGCCACGCTGTCGATCATGTGATATCCGGCTCCCTTAATCCCCACACCACTAGCTGGCCCATAAACCCGTTCCTTGGTAAAGTGGTGATGTTGGCAGTGGTAGTCGTGGTGGCAAGGTGTGGGTGTGTGTGGGTGTGAGCACACGAACGCGTATGTGTGTGTTCTTTTGCTGAGAGCAGGTTTTGGTGGCTCTCTCTGGCCTTGGCTGAAATCTTACATGTGTAGATACAGAATTACACTGTGTAGACAATAGGAGTTGGTAGCTACTTATGAGAAATAGAAGTACTATAACTTCATTAGTTTTTCAAATTAGTATCCTAGACAGCTCCCACTTTTCACTCCTGCGCTTTCTGGAAATAGAATCATAAAGCAGAGCGTTGTAAATGCCTCCCATTTTTTTTCAGGAATAATATCTTAATTGAGACTATGTCTCTGGCCATGTATTGAGAAAACATAAATCACCTCTATGACCAACCTATGTCAGAGACAAAGATGCAGTAGCCATAACCTTCATGGTTATTTAATACAGTAAAAATATACTCTTTTCTATAAAAGAGACATAAATGCATTATACACATTGATTTTACATACACTATAAAGAATATGTTCAGAAAATAAAAAGTTCAGCTAAACTGTTCCATAAATTGTAGTAGAATTAATTAGAACTCATGAACACGCATTTCCTAATAATTTGCTTCTAGTGTTTAAGAGGAGCTTTGAGGATGTTTTTTTTGCCCAAATTCTGTCCCAGGTAGTTGGAACACTGCCCCTTTCTTTGGATCAATGTTCTTGGGCCAGATCAGCCTGTGCAACACTCCCTGTCCTGCCTGAGTAGGATGGACTTCGGTGAGCGTTGGTCTCTCTGAGATGCTCAGAGCTGTTTCTTTTTTGTTTAAAGAATTGTTTTCCTCAATTTTATTTATTACTAGCAGTATTATTTTAAATTAGCTACAGGGTATGCCCCCTGACCAGAGAGAGAGAGAGAGGTGAGAAAATAAGGCACCAGGTGGGACCCAAACCAAGATCGGCCGTGTGGGAGTCCAGCACCCTAGCCACCATGCCACCCACTAGCCCCAACACTTAGATTGTTAAACTCATAAAGTGAGGAGACTGAGCTGGCTGGCGCCCAGGGTTGACGAAGCTGAGTTTTGTGATTCGGCGATTTGTGCTCTCGGGTTGGCTGCAGAAGCAACACTCACGTCTTAGCTGGCGGTGGTGTTGACGAGGTCCTCCTCCAGGTCCTTGGGACTCCCTAGGCATTTCCAGGCTGACCAGGGCTGCCGCTACTGCTCGGCATCTCTCCAAATGAAGGCCCTCCTGGGACGCGATGCTTGGTGCTCGGTTGCTAAGTGGCCACTGCCGGCCTTCACGCTGCAGGAACGCCTCCCAGACAGCTGTTCGCTTATTAGTACGAGTTTCTTCAAAAGCCCTTCAAGTCATTTCGCGCTATACGGATAAGTTTCAGTGCATCTTAACTGACTCCGAAGAAAAACTCCACGCTGTTTTGTAAACTAAGCCACTTTTGCATATTTACAGCAGACTTACAGACTACGGACAGTACCCAAAGTGCCTGCTCCATGACTGGGTTTTCGGTCTTCCTTTCTCTACTCCAAACTGTTTTGTGAACTAAGAAGCATTTTTCTTAGCGTGACCTCATCCTTCATTCATTTACTCTTTCCTTCATTCTGCAGATACTTACTGAGCACATACCGCTGGTCAGGTGGTACTTTTAACTGTGAATACAGCACAAAAAATAGACCACGTCTCTGCTTCCGTAGGACCCACGTTCTCCTGGGGACAGGGAGGGAGGAGAATGATGAATATGAAGGTAGGGAAATTGCCTTTTTACATAGGGTGGTCAGGAAAGACCTTCATAATACATCATATTGGAAGCGACACCTACCAGAGGTGAAGCTGCAATCCATGGGTTAACGGAGCAAGAGAGCTTTCAGGCAGAGAGCAGAAACACCCAGGGCCTGAGGAGACTGCAGGGCCCAGAGTGTTCTAAGAGCAGCCACAGAGCCCACGTGGCTAGAGCAGGGGACCGGAGGGAGCTCTGTGAATGTGCCTTGTGTCAGCCGTGTTTAAACGTGTGCCATGAGCGTGGGGTCGTGGCAGACCACGGCAGGGATGTGAGGCCTCAGTCTGATCAGGATGGGTGCTGTTGGAGGGTTTTGAACTGAGAAGTAGCCTGGTCTGGCTCAGGGTCTACAGGACCGTGGTAGACTGTGGTCCGTGTGCGCTTGGTTTCTCTGGCTGGATGAGATCCTGTAGGCTCGGTCAGTACGGTACAGCATTTCTGGAGAACAGATGGTGCAGGAAGCATTAGGTGTGCCATTGGATGGGACGGTCAGTGATCAAATGCCTACACTGCAGGAGGAAAACTGGTCACTACGAAGTCACCCTGGCGTGCCTCCTCAGTAATCGTAGCCTTATGGACTCTAAGGTAAAAGCGAGGGACTCGGCTGCGTCTTCGTTTTCTGAGGCAGCAGGAAAAACCCCGTTCTCTGTTTATCTGTGAATAGGCAGGTGGGCTCGGGCTCAGCAGCTCCCTCCCCATGATGGAGCCCTCTCCTAGGGTTAGATAACGGGAATTTCTGCTTGCACCAGCAGGTGGCATGGTGGTTAAGGTACTGGACTCCTGCATGGCGGAGTGTGGGTTTGGGTCCCAGACCTGGTGGCTTGAAAGTCACGCTGGGTGTGTGCACATGTGTGTCCCAAATTCCAAGAGGAGAACAGAGGAGAAGGGAGTGCTTTGTGACCATTCCCTCGGTGGGGGGGAGGGGTGATTTCTCACTTTCCCTCTCTCTGTCCCTCTGTCTCTCTCAGGTGAGCTCACCTGCCCTATGGCAAAAACCTTAAAATAAATAAATAGATAAATAAGAGGAATTCCTGTGATCCAAGTTCCTTCCGCTGCTGGTGGCAGTGTCATGTGTTTGCGTCTCTCCCCGCCACGCCACCGCCAGGGCACAGGCAAGA
>NW_006159626.1:1724635-1726536 GCF_000334495.1 Tupaia belangeri chinensis
TTTTTCTGAGGCAGCAGGAAAAACCCCGTTCTCTGTTTATCTGTGAATAGGCAGGTGGGCTCGGGCTCAGCAGCTCCCTCCCCATGATGGAGCCCTCTCCTAGGGTTAGATAACGGGAATTTCTGCTTGCACCAGCAGGTGGCATGGTGGTTAAGGTACTGGACTCCTGCATGGCGGAGTGTGGGTTTGGGTCCCAGACCTGGTGGCTTGAAAGTCACGCTGGGTGTGTGCACATGTGTGTCCCAAATTCCAAGAGGAGAACAGAGGAGAAGGGAGTGCTTTGTGACCATTCCCTCGGTGGGGGGGAGGGGTGATTTCTCACTTTCCCTCTCTCTGTCCCTCTGTCTCTCTCAGGTGAGCTCACCTGCCCTATGGCAAAAACCTTAAAATAAATAAATAGATAAATAAGAGGAATTCCTGTGATCCAAGTTCCTTCCGCTGCTGGTGGCAGTGTCATGTGTTTGCGTCTCTCCCCGCCACGCCACCGCCAGGCCACAGGCAAGAACCACACAGTCTCCAGGAAGATGCCCTGAGGTCAGAGAAAGCACACCCAGGCTGGAAGTGCCTCTTTCCCCAGAGAGCCGATCCCAAGCGCACTCCAGTCCCCATTTATCTTCTGGGAACCCTGGGGTGCTTCATGTCCTGTTCCTCCTGCCGTGGAGCATCCAAGTTCTTAGGAGTACCTCAGCTATGGGAATAGGATATTCAAAGGCTTTTTTCTGACGTGGACTTAGCTAGGAAATGCATAGAGCCTGTCTCTGCAGGCAAAGCGCCTCCTCGCTTTTCCTACCAAAGCCTATGACAAATGCTTAAGATTACACAGTCAAGTTCTCCCAAATTTAACCTTCCACCAGACTTTTTTGGAAGGACTTTTAAGAGTTTCTCGGAAATTTTTGAAACAAATATTGAAATAGAGCAGTAATGAAGAAAAGTATGATTTATACTGTAAACGGAGGTTGTATAGTTTTGGCATGAGAGAACCTTGGAATTGAATATCCGTTCTGCCATGCCCTAGCTATGCATGACATCGGTGGCCCACTTATCCCCTCTAAGCCTTGGTTTCCTCGTCACTAAAATGAGGATAATAATACCTGCCCCAAAGAACTGTGCTGATGATTAAATTTAATAAGCCTGGCACAGTGCCTGGTACATAGAAATAGGAGATGAAAGATAGCTATTATAAAAATGTTATTACTATTTTGCATCCCGAGATGAAGTTCCCTCCCACCAAGCTCCATGTCAATTAGGAAATAATTGCATGTTTCTAATTTGTATTTGGTCAAGTTAAATAGAGAAAAAGAAACATTGTGAAGAAATAATATTCTAAAGTAATTGATACCAAAAGACTTCTAAAATAAAAATATACGTCTTGTTATTCATTCCTTAAAACAATCATTTGTAACCATTCTGCGACAGATTTATTGACGACAACGTTCATTTAGAAATGCTCAGCTAATGAGAACCCGCCATTAATTGTGATAATGGTCCATCATTTCAAGCTTGAACCATGTGTACTTATTTGGCCTCATTTCAGAGTAATAAATTATCTCGAACTCCTTTCATTTCTTGAAAACGTCCTTATGATTTAGGGCATGAGTTAGATTGTATGAGTAACATTCCTATAATCTGTCATCCAAAATAAACTATATGATTCTGGTTTATTTTAAGATTGAGAAACTTCAAACATTTTTAAGCAGTTACATAAAGGGCTTAGCGGGTTTCTTAAGCCTCTGGTTTACCTTTTTATACTCCTGCTTGATTGTTGTTCTGTGGTGAGGTTTATTTTCCTTTTAAAACAGCTCTGCACAAAGAGAATATACTGCTAAATACTACTGCAGGGGAGTGTTTACAGATGCAAATGACTTCTATTTAGGGAGCTCATGATTAGAACTTGAAAGAGT
>NW_006159626.1:1727782-1734487 GCF_000334495.1 Tupaia belangeri chinensis
GCACTAGAACGCATGTGAATAACCTTTGAAAAATCTCACCATGGAGGTGGGTATGGGATATTTATAACCTAACATTACAGCCATCAGGGTATGTGTGAGTATGTATGTTCAGTATTTCCCAAGGACCTCAAATGGAATCTTAATGTTAGTCTCCCCTTACTTATCTTTCATTGGGATAAATTAGCTATTTTATTCTTGTGATGTTGTAATGTGGAATGAACTAGAAGACCTGTACCCTTGAAGGAACGAGAGTTACATCTGCCTACAGCAAGTGAGCCGGGCCGTCTCCACGAACCCGTCCTTCTGACCAAGAGAAAGGACGTCCAGGTTCTTTCACTGGGCCATTCCAACCTCTCAGAGAGGCTGTGAGTCTCAGAGTTTATGTCTGTGTCGTTTTTCTGTTGCTCATAGTCGAGGCTGCTCGGAAGGCCTGAAACAAGCTAGAATCATTGGCCGACGTCGTGTCTTCTATCTACTCATGCCTGGAGAAGATCTGCTCTTTGGTTTTTGTGTTGAAGACTTAACCTTCTGGAGTCCTCGCAGAGATTATTGCAAGCCCTCTGCCTTACAGGGTGGAAATCGCGTCTTTAACTCTTGAGTGTAGCAAAAGCACTCCTCCGCGCCCTGGGGCTGGTTCTGGAGCCGTCTGGTTCGGGCCCTGGCTGCACTGGAGGACTAATGAACATGTCAGGCGCGCCTCGCGCTTTCCCGTCTCTGGCACAGCTGTGGCACCCCCCCCCCTGCTGCGAGGCACAGCACACTGGCCATTTGTTGGCAAGTTCATATTTCACACTGCAGGGAATTGAAATGATTGAACAGACAGAAGAAGAGTTTTATTTGCAGTAGCCTGCGTGTCCCCAGACTCTGATTTGGCATAAAACATCTGCTTCATGATCTGCTTCAAGGCCAGTTCCTTCCCTCCAACAAAGGTTACGACTTCAGGCAAGCTGTGTTTCCACTGGCAGGAGGAAATGTGCCCGAAGACTTGATTTAGTCAGAATCAAAGCATCCTGCCACAGAATTTCTTTTTTCAATTATCTCCGAAGAGGCAGCCAGACTTTAAATGTATCAGTATAATAAATGTAATGAAATAAGGCAGACCCGCCTCTCCCCTGCCGCTATCGACGGGATAGTGTAGACAGTGGTGCATCCGCACCCGGGCGCCCTGACACCGGCCGAGCCATCCCCGCACACGGATCTTGGCGACAGCACATTGCGCGAATGGCCTTTGGGTTTCTTTTGCCCGTCAGCATGATAAATAAATGCATGCGTTGGTTTTACCTGCAGTGTTCACATCTTTCAGATTATGAAAGCAAACTGGCATGATGCCGACAGTAATTGTTACTATTTTTCATAGTGAAGACGCATCATCTAGCCTTTGTTTTGTGCTAGGGTCCTAATTACTAATTATATTTACCCGCATGATTTTCTTGTGCATAGTCATATTTTGTGTTCAAGACAGCCCCGGCTAGCCTTACAGACATATCTACAAAATTAAACCCGGGCATTTTATTATGCTGGAGCAATTAGATGCCATCCTCGTAATGAGAAACATGACATCTTCATCGCTCTCTCTATATTGTCGTGTTGTTTTAATGCGGACATTGACTAGAACTGAATAGTCTTACACACACACACACACACACACACACACCCCTAATTGAATATCTGCATATCTCCAAGGAGTCCTGTGGGTGAAACCATGTATTCATCTTCTTTAGTTCTTAGGCCACTTTGGTTTAAGAGTAAGAACTGTTGCTTTTATGAAGTGCCTTTTTCTATAAAGTCAAAACCTCACAGCAGTGCACAGAAAGCCGATGGTATAAAGGAGCTAAGTAGAGTCTTTAATAGAGAGAGCTGGGTTGTAAGTGTTTTTGTTCCTACGGAGCAGATAGATTTGGCTCCATCTGTTCCATATTCATAACAAAGGAGCACGCGCACAGGAGGGCCAACTTCCCGGAGCCGCCCGGTAATGATCTTTTCACCAGAATGAAAGCATCTGAACCTCGTGGCTCGGCCCCGTCAAGAAGCCATGAGCAGGATTGCCCTTCCGAATCCCGATTTCCTTGAAACTCGGTTGACATACACTTCCCCCATACACAGAGCGAATACCAGTACCGCTCCCTCACCCCCCTGCAGCACTGCATGATTGGGAAGTTCCAGATGCACGCACTTTACCTTCGCCTCCGCAGCGGCAGAAGATGCGCAATGACAGTCCCACGTGTAACCTTGAGTCATCAATGGGCCATGGGCCTCGTAGACGTCCTGTCCCACGTAGCTACGGTCGTGTTAGGCGTGCCGCCTCGGTTAGTGTACGCACCAGCGCGGACGCCAAGGACGCACTTCCATCACTAAGTGACTCGTGACTGTAGACGGTGTGTGGGCACGCTCAAAATACCGAAAGGTATCGCAGGGGGTGGTGGGGGGGGGTGGGGGGGTGTTGAGGCTGTTCTTCAGGCTTTTCTATTCAGACTTTTTAATCTTTTGAAAACTGGGGTTAATGAATAGAAATATGAGTTGTACCAAATAAGGAGAAACCCCTGTTGAGTTTTGTAATTAGCAAACTTCAAAGCCAATTTCAACTGAGACCTCTTAGATTAAAAAGATAAGTTGACCCAAGAGTTTTCTTTCACTAAGCAGAGGAAAAATAGAATGAATTTTTTACCCAAAATATAATGTCTTTCCTATTTATATGACATGTAGACTCAGGATAGAGAAGTAAATGATTTCTTAAAAATTAAGTAGTATATTGGGGGGCCAGCAGGTGGCATGGTGGTTATGGTGTTAGATTTCCACATGGCCAACTGCCCTTCAAGTCCCAGCCACACCAGCTTGAAAATCACGCCAGGTGCATGTGCATGCTTGTCCAAAATCCCAAGAGGAGGACGAAGGAGAAGGGATTATGTCATGGCCATCTCTCCTGGGGGATTGATTTTTCACTTTCCCTCTGTTTCTCTCCCACAAGTGCACGCGCCTTAGGGCAAACAATCTAAGGAAAAAAATAAATAGCACATTGATATTAATATCATGGTAATTGATAGACTGCCTGTTTTATATGTTAACGTCACAGATTTCTTAAGAAATAAAAACAGATATTGGGAACCAGCAGTTAGCATAATGGCTATGTCGCTGGACTCCCACATAGTCAACCGCGGTTCACGTCCCGGACCTGGTGGTTTAAAATTCACACCGGGCGTGTGTGCGTGCGTGCCCAAGATCCCGAGAGGAGAATGGAGGAGAAGGGATTGCGGCGTGACCATCCCCCCTGGGGGGTGATTTCTCGCTTTCTGTCTCTCTGTCTGGCGAGTACACATGCCCTATAGCGAAAACCTCTCCAAAAAAACAAAGAAAGAAAAACAGATATTGAAGGATGGTTATTCTTTTCTCCATTCTGCAGACTTCAAATAGTAGAAGCTCCTAAAACAGACACTGTTGATTTCTTTAATATCCTTCATGTTAAAGTTATTATTCTTATTTATTGACCTTTTATTATCCATCTACACATAATCTCCCTTCTAAATTAGGGTTTCTGGCAAACCCAAAAGTAAACAAATCTCCCAAAAAGTTTGCTGCAGCAATAAAGTGAGCGAGGTTTTCATCTCGCTCCCTGTGAGGTTGCGGTGCACGTTACAAGAGAAATAAGAGGCCATACTCACAGAGTGAGAAACGTAGCGAATCAGTCAGTGAAGCGCTCAGGTTTCTAGAACCCCTCGTACCTATGCTCATTTTTGTAATGTGTGGATGCGAAGAAATCTGATTCGTTTTGGGTTTAGCGCATTCATGTATTCAAGTCCTTCAGAAATATTTTTGAGTGCCTACTTTGTGCCAAGTGTTAAATTTATTTTGTATTAAATTTTGGAAATGTTATGGTATATTTAAAAATGGTTCAGGTCAGCAGGTGGCATGACGGTTAAGGCACTGGACTTCCACGTGGCTGACCACAGCTGAAGTCCTGAATCCAGTGGCTTGAAAACACGTCATGTTGGGCACATGTGTATCCGTGCCTAGAATCCTTAGGGGAGAGTGGAGCAGAGGAGATCGTGGTGTGGCCATACCCCCTGGAAGTGATTTCTCATTTTCCCTCTATTTGTCTCTTTCTCTCTCTCTGGTGAGCACACCATTTATTTTTTTACACAACAAATATTGTTATAATCATTTGTTTTGAGGTATGCTCACCACAAAACAAAACCCTCCTACTTCCTGAAGCTTAGAGAAATAGACAATGAACCAGAAATCAGACAGTTCTGTAACTGCTGGTATAAAGGGGCCCCAACGCAGTGACAGAAAGGTATGGAGACAGCTTTTGATGTGAGCCATTGTGAGAGGCTTCTCGGGCGGGGCCGCATTTGAGCCGGAGCCTGAAAGGAGGTAGCACACAGGTGAATTCTGGCACACAGAAGAGTGTGTTGTGTGCATAGACGGGTTACTTAGGGGGTTACTGTGGATTTAAAGGTTGATATTTGACTACTTAAAGTTACAAATGAACACAAAATTCTTTTTAAAAATTTCAAAGTTAGCCTATTCAAATTAGCTTATGTGTCTCATTCTATATGTAAGACTAGTCAATGTAAATATTGGGCTCCATTTCTAAACTTGGTTATTTGAACTCCTTTAATCATTTCAGGTTGAACTTAAAGATCTATCAATAACATATTCTCTATCCTTTTAGATATATTCTCTCTAAAAATTGGAGAAACTTGGGGTCAGCAGGCAGACTGGTGGTTAAGGTGCTGGACTCCCATATTGCCGACTGTGGTTTGAGTCCAGGACTGGCAGCTTGGAAACCAGTCCAGGCACATGTGCATGCACAAGATCCCGGGAGCAGACTGAAGGAAGGACTGCAGCGTGGCCATTCCTCTGGGGGGTGTTTCTCACTTCCCCTCTCTCTCACTCTCTCTGTCTCTGGCAAATGCATGCACCCTATAGCAAAAACCGTAAAAAAAATTTTTTTGAGGAACTTTTAGTTTTCTAAATGATTTTTAGTGCTCTAAAACTATATGTAAACTTCAAGTTTCACTTCTGAATACTTTTAAAAAAACCTTTTTTTAGATTTGTTTTATTTAACTTTATTTATTATCATTATTATTTTCCAATTTGACCAGAGAGAAAGAGAGAGAGAAAGTGAAAAAGCAAGCCACCAGGTCCGAGACTTGAACCGTGACCAGCCATGTGGGAGCCCAGCGCCCTTAACCACCACCCACCTGCCAGCCCCAAATTTCACTTCTTCACAAATTTGAATCAATTTGTCCATTGTATTTTTAAAATTGGAAGTATTTGTCTGATCTGTCACTCAGTATTTTAAAACTATCGAAGTTACACATTCACAGAAGCCTTTATTTATTTATTTATTTTTTACACAAGAAATATCGTTAAGGTCATTGGGCAAGTCATTATGTAGATGCAAAAATGCGTCGTGGTGACTGATCCGACAACCCAGTAGTTCTATAGTTTTGATTCTCTTAAAGATACCAACACCTAGTTGTTATTTGTTTGCCATAGGGCATGTGAGCTCACCAGAGAGGGGGAAATTGAGAAGTCACCTGGGGGGGAGCCGGGAGGGAGGTGGCCACGCTGCAACCCCTTCTCTTCCATTCTCCTCTCAGGATTTCAGGTATGCATGCACATGTGCCTGGCATGATTTTTAAGCTTCCGGGTCTGGGACTTAAACCACAGTAGTCCATATGGGAATCCAGCGCCTTAACCACCAAGCCACCCGCTAGCCCTATACTTAGTTTTCAAACTCTGCTGTGGTTAAAGGACAGTTATGTCTCTCCACACAGTTGGGAGGTTCTATTCTCATGCAAGGACTGAGGCACCAACTCCCTGAGGCTTCGGTCAGGACGGCATCGCCCTCTCTTGCTGCCCTGATGACAGTGCCACTTCGCCATCTTCACTTAACGAAGCCCATGGTTGCCTGGGTATCGGCCTCACCCTGCCCTTTATCCTCCCGTTCCCAGGGCGGCTTGGAGCCCTCACCCTGGCTGTCATTAGATTGGACCTGCACTTGGGCGTGAAGATGCCTGTGTTCCTTTCCTCCGCTTTGCATTTCGTGGGACCGCAGACTGTTACAGATTAAAATGTCACCTGCTTGAATTTTGCATCAACATAAAACCCTCATCTAGTAAAGACAACTGGCTAGTCCTTCGTAGACGCAAGTGATAGACATGAGAAAGACAGGAAAAAAAAAAAAAACTTCAAAAAATCGATTCGCAAAAATAGATCTTTGTAGTTAACCACACAGTCAGGAGACTATTGAAGATGGATGAGAGCCGTCATGGACACCAGTACCGCCGGGCTGGCAGGGACACAGCACAGTGTCTGCGTCCTCCTCCAGGCTGGCCTCTTTGCTGCCGTCTGCAATGTGTCAGGCCGAGTGCCCACCGAGGTGGTCACAACCCCCAGCCTGGCTGCTTCTCTGCGGGTTCACATCCTGCCCTTTGGTCAACTGTCCCTCTAATTTAACAGCATGCTCAGACTTTGAAAATGAGATCAAAGAGGAACTCACACAATCTTGGTATGAAAACTGTAGCGATGGAACCAGCAGTTAGCGTAATGGCTATGTCGCTGGATTCCCACGTAGTCGACCATGGTTCGTGTCCCGGACCCAGTGGCTTAAAACTCACGCTGGGCACGTGTGCGTGCGTGCCCAAGATCCCGAGAGGAGAATGGAGGAGAAGGGATTACGGCATGACCATCCCCCCTGGG